>NW_006296430.1:85553-98989 GCF_000327345.1 Myotis davidii
AAAACTCTCAGTTATAAAATAAATATAAGCAATAGGGATGTGATATACCAGCAGTCGTCAACCTTTCCGTCCTTGAGGACCACCTGTTGGCGACTGCTGTGATATACAACTTGATGATTATGGCTAACACTGTAAGGCACATAGGAAAGCTGTTAAAGAGTAAATCCTAAGCATATTCACAAGGAAATTTTTCTTTTTTGGTTTTTCTTTTTATTGTATCTATATGAGATATGAGATATGAGATGATGGATGATAACTGAACTTATTTCACATTATATGTAAGTCAAACCATTATGCTGTACACCTTAAACTTATATAATGATGTATTTCAATTAAATCTCAATCCAGCAAAAATTATAATTCATGGAAAAATGTAAGTGCATGCTGTCATCTCACTTCCTTAAATAATTTAGCTTTAAGAAAGAAAGAGAGAGGGAGAGAGAGGGAGAGAGAAGGAAATCCCGTAACTCAGAGAACACAACTTCAATGCCACCCACAAAATTCAGCCACTCTCCTCATCTCTTTCCAATAAAACATTAAACCTCGAAGTAGGGACTGACACTGTGCTCTACAGGGATAGGCAAAAGTAGTTTCCCAGTTTGAGTACTCAAAACAGAGTTTATTCTTATATTTTTTAATAATAATTTATTTATTAATTATTGTATTATTTTCCATATGAACAACTATAAACCTACTTTTGCCCCACCCTGTATAAAGGGCCAGAGGGTAAATATTTTAGACTGGGCAGGATATGCCACCTTTGGCCCAACTACTCCGTTACAACTATGCTGTCATTCAACATATAAACAACTAAGAGTAACTGTGTTTCAATAAAACTTTATAGGAACAGACAGCACACTAAATTTGGTCTGTGTGCTACAGTTTTCCAACCTCTGTTCTACAGGGTCAAGCCCAATACAAGCACCTGCCTGGTTTTTTCCTTTTCAACTCCTCATAGTATAGGACATAATTATGGATACTCAGTTATGCCCTGAGTATGAGTCAATAGACATATTCATGAAGGTAATATCTTAATTCTATTTAAACCTGTACGTATAATAACACAGTTATTTCAACTAAAATACATGGTCAGCCTGGTTTTTCTGTTTCTGAAGTCACAACTCCCTAATGTCTGCCCCTTCTAGTCTCAAGGACTATAGGTCGGTAACCTACATACAATGTTAAGTCTTGGTTCCCAATTTAAAGCTTATTATGTGAGGCAATGTCCATGGTGGTTGTTATGAGTTGAATTATGTCTCCGCAAAATTGTTATGTTGAAGTCCAAACCCCGAGAAACTCAGAACATGGCCTTATGTGGAAATAGGGCTGTTTTCAGATACAATTAGTTAAATTAAGATCAGGTCATTAGGAAAGACTCCCTAATCCAGTATGACTGGTGTCCTTATAAAAAGGGGAGATTTGAACACAGGCACACAAAACATGGAAATCTTCATGTGAAGATGAAGACAGAGGTAGGAGTGGTGTATCAACAAGACAAGGAATGCTGAAGATCGCCAGCAAAGCCCCAGAAGTTAAGAGAGGCCTGGACCACATGATCCCTCGCAGCCTCAGATGTAACCAACCCTTGGACACCTGATCTCAGACTTCCTTCCTTCAGAGCAGTGCAATAATGAATTTCTGTTGTTTAAGCTGCTAAGTTTGTGTTACTCTGTTATTGCAGCCTTAACAAACTAATACAATAGTTAATTCGTATCTCCTTGTTCAAGACAAAAGAACATTTCACTGATTCTTAGTGAAGAATTAATATACCACTTCAGATTCTCATTTGAGTTGGGGAGAAAAATATACCTAAACTGCAGAACACTTGCAGAATAGTGATAATTAACATTCAATATCATCACAAGCAAATACAAACAAATCATAAGATGACATTTACAAAATAATAAGCTTCAACCCATACATTAGAAGGGAAAAATAACAGAAAAGCAATGACCAATGTTTATATCTCCAGGGACTATTTTATGGCAATACATAGATAAAACAACGAAGTTCCACCAGAGGGTGCTATCAGCATCAGGGGAACTGTTACCTCAGTCCAATACTGTTGTTTGGTTTCTGTGTCCATCTGTGCAAAACCTCCCAGGACAAGGGCCTTCATCAGCGTCCTCTGCACCGGACTGGACAGAAAATTCAGAGGAGGGCTTCGGGTCGCAAACTGTTTAGCTAAATTCCACCAGTTTTCACACTGGATTACTAGGTTTGCCCTATGGGCAAAAACAACAAAAGATAGATGTACCACTTAGATTGTATGTACACTAAGTAAACAAAATGGAAGGTGCCAGGATTTAATTAATTTTATTTATTTATTTATTTAATTTTAGTGATTTCAGAGAAAGGAAGAGGGAGTGACAGAAATATCAATGATGAGAGAGAATCACTGATCAGCTGCTTCCTGTATGCCTCCTACTGGGATTGAGCCCACAACCTAAGCATGTGCCCTGACCGGGCATTGAATCATGGCCTCCTGGTTCATGGGTCGATGCTCAACCAGTGAGCAACACTGGCCAGGCTGGATTTAATTGATTTTCAAGTATAGTAAACTGGGCATAGAATTTGGAGACCCACAAGCTTACATTCAAATCCCATTGGTAATCTGACTATGTAAAATGTATTTAACCTCTCTTATTAAATCAGTCTCCTGATCTGTAAATGGGGATAACAATAGTAAAAACAACATTGCATCTCTTGGCTGAGATTGATGTGATTAAATAGGATATTTTATATGAAATACTTGGAAAAGTACCTAATATATTATAAGAAATCAATAAGTAGTAGCCAATGACAATAGTAATAATAATAATCATATTCCTATACAGTAAGAAAAATGAAAACATTTCCAGAATCTGTTGTAGAAAGCAATTTTTAATTACTAAATTATCAGTTTTTCTCATCTTCAAAATGGGATAATACTAATAGGATACCTGAATAATCAAATGAAACTATTTTATTGTAAAGTTTTTTAAAACTTTAATATATAAATAAATTACTAAATTAAATACGTATGGTACTCATAAGATACTTTCATACCGAATCCTTGAACAGTCAATGCAATCCTCACTTGTAACACAGGGAAGTCCTATTTGCACTTGTAATAATAACATGACACTGTTTTTAAACACACTGCTCCAAAAATGCAGGATCTACCTAGACCTTAGGACCAATTGTTGTCACTTGCAAAGTCTACACTAAAAAGCAAGCTCATTACACACACACACACACACACACACACACACGCACGCACGCACGCACGCACGCACACACACACACACACACACAAACAGCCATAGATTCTTACAATCAGCTTACCTTTCTCTTCTTTCCACCAAAGTGACAAGGAGCTGCACAGTGTCACTTGCAAGGTCCTGCTCACTACTCCACACTGAGAGGTTGCTGATGACTTTCTGTAAGAGGTAGCCAATAATCCACTGAGAACCCTCAGTATCTGCTCCAAATGCTGTACTGAATGGTAGACTTATCTTAAAGAGAAAACCAATTTTTTAGGTCAGAAAGATCAGCTAAAAAAAAAAAATCCATAGAAAAATCAAACTGAAATTAGCATCTAAATATGAAGTGCTGCTCACTTCACATCATTTTATAAATTCATATCCGTAAGTCCAAAAGAGACATCCTCAATCCACTTAATGTTTTCCAATGTGATTTTTTAAAATTTATTTTTATTGCTGGAAGTATTATCCAATGTGATTTTATTGTTCACTTTAATTATTGTTAATACACTAACATGATATTTACACAAATTCAAAGAACATAAGTTAATCTGTTCTCAAACAGTAATCTATAACTTAATATTGGTTAAAGTACACTGAATTAAATGATGTGCTCTAAGAAAAGTTATTAAAATAGCATGTCACTAATGCAGTTCTCTTCAATGTGGAAAATGTTCAGCTTAGTCACATTTTGATAATAAAATCTCCAAGAAAATGTTCTCATTTCTATAACTGCCATAATCATAAATCCAAATGAAGTTAAATAGTTTTACATTCTGACCTGATCATATAGCTTCTCATCCACCAGGAGATAAGTCTTTGCCCAGCGTTTTAGAAACCAAACAATATCTTTGCCCATTTGAGGGCTTAGCAGATCAGTGAGATCTGCTCTTATTGCTCGAGACTCAACTTCCGAAACTCTGAGAACAGCAGATAACAGCCTATGGGTACAAAAAGAAGTCATTATTCTTCGTTTATTAGTTAATTTCTTCATAAAAGTCCTTTTTTTGTTTCCCAACTCTCTGGATTTAGGCCAGGTTATTCTTGAAATTTTCATTAATAACGCTGTAGACAAATACCCTACTTTATTGCTGATCTTTCAGGAAGTAGCAAACAAGACAAAGAAATGGAGAGGAACTGTGGCCAGAGATAACCTTCTGTTGAAGTTGTGCCTGCATTACTCTCTAAAGAAATTTTTCAGATTCAAAATGGAGAAATACATAAAATTAAAAGTTCAGAGTAGCCCTGGCCAGTGTGACTCAATTGGTTGAGCATCATCCTGTACACTAAAAGGTTGCCAGTTCGATTCCCCATCAGGGCATATGCCTGGGTTTCGGTTGCCAATCAGTAGGCAACTGATTGATGTTTCTCTCTCACATGGATATTTTCCTTTTTCTCCCTCTCCCTCTCAAGTCAATAAAAATATATACAATACAATAAAATAAAATTTCAGAGTAGATGCTAACATTTTCAGCACACCATCACTACCTAACAGTGCCATGATTAGCATTCGTTATTTTATGGTGCAGGGTCTGGTAATAGACTTATCCAGAATGTTTTGAATATTGAGTCCTGTCTTTAAATCTGATAGTCCTGTCCCAGCCAGATGGCTCAATTGGTTGGAGTGTCATCCTGTTCATCAAAAAGACTGCAGGTTCAATTCCCGGTCAGGGTACATACCTAGGTTGCAGGTTTGATCCCCAGTAGGGATGCTTACGGGAGGCAACCAACCAGTGTTTCTCTCTCACATGGATGTATGTTTCTCTCTCTCTCTCAAAAACAAACAAACATATCCTTGGATGAGGATTTTTAAAAAATCTGATAGTCCTATTCATTTCCTATAAAACTTGATTCTTAATGGTATTATAAAATTAAAATCTAACTGGAAAAATCACCTACATGGTGTATGTAATGTCCTTTTCTATACTACATAATTAACAACGCAGCATGACGTGCAGATAAATAAAAAAAGCCTTTGTTCCAGAATGGGATTAAGGGAACACATAACTAGACATGGTATATATTTAAGTTGCCTTTAGATAAAGGCAAAGAAGCAAAGATTTAATTGAAAGAACCCATTACCACACCATTTTGTGAATATCAGTGCTAAGAAAGGGGTTTTAATCACAGCAAGTCTGGCCACAACCTTCCTACTACTCTCAAGATAACTGAACTGTCTCTTTGTAATGAAATCATACAGACATTTCAGTTCTTTATCCAGTTGGATGTCCCAGAAATATCAGATACTACTGACCACTCTATTTCCCCTAATTTGTTTCTTACTCTTCCTCGGGTTATGACATCCTCTTGTCCTCTGATCTCCTTCTTCTTTAAAACAGTTGGTTTCTAAGGTTCTGTCCCTAGAACCTCTTCTTTTTCACTATATATACTCCCTTCACCACCAGTGTTCAAACTTTAAAAAAATTATTTTAGGATGCATGTAAACAATAATATCCTGACAGCTTCACAATATATTAAAATTTTCCTATAAGAATAAATAGTTTTGGTGAGACAGAAGTTGATGTTTTTAAGAAGCTGTTCTTCTCTAAAACAAAGAAATCTCATTAAGACATCTAGAAGAATTTTTTAAAAGAATAGTTTTAAGTATTATAATTTTCAGCCTAATAGAATTTGAAATAGCTGGGGTAGCCACTTAAATTTATGCACTGGAATTTAATTACCATGCTGTTGCGATACTCACCACCATCCATTTGAAAAGTAAACAAGTTTTTAACAGTTGGAAAACAGATATGTCTAGCTACTAAAATATAATTTTATAAAATTTCCAATGATCGTAATGTCTTCTATATTGAGTTATTACAATACTTAGTAGTACACAATTGCACAAAATATCAACACACATTTAAATTATTAAATATTAAATATGTCTGAATGAGATTGATGTAGCAGGGTTTTATTTTTAAAATAAATTATGTACCTGTGAAAAAATATTTCTTACTGCTAAAATAAGACAGAGTTGAGTATAATTTGGCTCCTGTTTTTCATTTTAATAGATAAAAAGACTGTGAAAACTCATTCATGTAAGGAAATTGAAGGCATTTAAAAAATAGCAGAGCCCTTAATTATCTGAACTTGTTGCAAGTTATATGCCAAAAATCACTACAGCTCTACCACCAAAAACTATTTTTAATAACATGATAACTGTCAGCTTTATTAAGTCACTCTTCAGTGGTATTTAAGGCAAAGGACTGAAAACCTCCTGACTTATAAAATTACTGGTTTACCATTACTCCAATCACTCAATCCCAATACCACACTATCTGGAACTCTGCAGGTTTCTACACACCTGCCAACCCATCACAGTAAGACTTGGAACAAGGAAGAGTTTGCCCTTTTTTTTGTAAAATGGGAGCAAGGTCAAGAAGAGTGCCACAGGAAGATGAACCCTGGGCTCCGGGAGCCTGTCCTCATTCCTGCCTCTCTTCTCACCACTCTTGATCAACCCCAAAGTCCGCAAGAGCTGCCCCTGAAACACCTGTTATCCATCTGCCTTTCCCCCATCTTCACTCCACTAACGGAAATGCTTCCTAACTTCCCAGCCATCCTTTATATCCAGCTTCCACTCTGCAATCTTCTAATAAAACAATTTGATTAACTCACTTCCCTGTTTCAAACCCTTTCAACACTTTTAATCCAACTTCTTTGGCCCACCCTACTTCCCTACCTTCAACCAACACCTCTCCCCTCATGTGTGCACATGAGCCTCCTCTCACTTTTGGACTCTTTGCTAGGCTGCTGTCAGTGCCTGGAATACTATTTTCCTTCCTCTTCATGCTGCAAGTTCCCACTCATCCTCCAAGTGTCAGTTTAAATGCCACCTCTTGTCAGGAGCCCCTCCCTTGGTCCTCCTGCATCACTCTCTATCACCCTTCTACCACATTCTCAGAGAAGTTGAAACAACTGATCACAATGTTGTTTTAGTTGTTGCTATCCCAAGATTGATACCCTGGTCCTACTTCAGTTTCTTCAATTCATAAACCAGAAGTCAGCACAGTGAGTCAAAGAGAGCTTCCTTTAAAGTCTCACAACCTCTTCTATCACTCTGGTCTGGAACAGCATCTTTCTCTGGATGACAGCAAATAGCCTCTTCACTGATCTCCTGCTCCCACCTCTGCCCCAGGTAGTTTACCCTCAATGCACCTCAAAACCCTACAAGAGCACCCATTCCATTCAGATCAGAAACTACAAAGGCCCAAAGACTTCACTGATCGCCTCTACTAGTATTTTCCTCTCTAATTCCATCTGCTACACAATTCTTCCTCCTCTGCTCCATCCACAGTAGCCGTTCCTGCTGTTCTTGGATGACTGCCTGCGGTGGGCCTCGGCATCTGCTGTTCACTGTTTCAATGTTCTTCCCAGCCTCCCTGGCCTCTCACCAACCCTAAGCCTTGGCTCACCAGACACCTTCTAAAGAAAACCAACATTGCCTCATTATTTAATGTTACAAGCAGTCCCTGAGTCTGCACTCCTGATTCCCGACCCTGCTCAGTTTCTTACCACAGCACTTACGTCTCCTAACATACAACATAATTAACTGATTATCTCTCCCCTACAAGAAGCTTCAAAAGGGAAGCAATTTATCTGTTTTGCTCACTAATGTATCCCAAATGCTTTGAACAGTACCTGATATGTAGGAGGTATTCAACTATTTGCCAAATAATTTCAAGAAATGTAAATTAGTTTTTCAATCAAATAAGGAATATTTGTCCTATATACCATTTAATTTCACATTAATTTTCTAGACTAAGAAAAAAAAGACAATTTTTTTGGTGGTTCCAACTCTCACCTTCTCCCTCAATAGTCTGTGCTCTCAGATACCAAAATGTTTTGCTCCCACAGTGATACCTGGGACTGGCAAAAATTGAAAAAGCACTGAAAATACAAGGAAAGCATTCCTGATGGTACTGCCCAGACAATAAATCTGACAGTACTGCTCAGGCAAAAAATATGACAAAGAATATCATGTGACAGCATGCTGAAATGAACTGCCTTTTAATTATCATTCACCATGAATCAAACCAAAGCAATGATTTTCAGACTTAATCCTATGCCTATAGTCATTCTAAAAGGAACAGAAAACTTTTCAATAGAGCCTTAATATTTTATTTTGAACAAGAGAATGCAAGAATAAAGGAATACATTCCCAAACATTTCCTTGATATTAACATGAGTTCAATTTTTAAAAAATCATATTTTCTACTGCACAAGCTTAGTGATCTCCATGTATTTGGGCATTAAGTAAAAAGAATAAAGGGCCCTAACCGGTTTGGCTCAGTGGATGGAGCATCGGCCTGCAGACTGAAGGGTCCCAGGTTCGATTCCGGTCAAGGGCATGTACCTTGGTCGCGGGCACATCCCCAGTAGGAGGTGTGCAGGAGGCAGCTGATTGATGTTTCTCTCTCATCGATGTTTCCAACTCTCTATCCCTCTCCCTTCCTTTCTGTGAAAAATCAATAAAATATATTAAAACAAACAAAAAAAACTGTTAAAAAAAAAATAAGGGGACCCTAACCGGTTTGGCTCAGTGAATAGAGCGCCAGCCTGTGGACTGAAAGGTCCCGGGTTCGATTCTGGACAAGGGCATGTACCTTGCTTGCGGGCACATCCCCAGTAGGAGGTGTGCAGGAGGCAGCTGATCGATGTTTCTAACTCTCTATCCTTCTCCCTTCCTCTCTGTAAAAAATCAATAAAATATATTAAAAAAAAAGAATAAGGAGGACAGCAACCTGTTTGATTTACTGACTTTGCAACTGACAAAAACCAATGTTATTTCATTATTGACATTTCTGCCTGAAACCTAAATTTAAATAAATACACTGAAATTTATAATGCTGTTTACAAATTCACTTTTCAGGAGACTTTTAGTTCAGATTTATCCCTCCTTAATGTCACCTTTAAGAAGTAATGAAAAAGTTGCCATTACTATTAGAAAGATCAAAGTGAATTCTTTCATTTGAGGCACATAGTCTTTTACCTTCACTGACAGGGCTTTCAAGTTTCACATATTCAGGGTCAATATTTCTATTTTGTAAGATAACAATCTATTTTCCTTAAGAAAGACACTAATGTGCAGGTTTAACTTTATGAACAATAAATACCTGTTAACATTCATTGGGTCTCTAATAATCTCATATTCTGTTTCTTGCATTTAGAGTGCCTGTACCTGTATCAGTACTGCTTTCTGATGGATATAATCACAGTGCATTAGAGCAAATGTCCCCTCAAAGTCTCCCTGTATTCAGAATAACTGAATGCTTGTTCTCCTTAGTACTGGGTATGGCTGTCAATCTCACCAGAGTGCCATTGCTTAAATATACTGAGTACTTGCCGTCCTTGTTTATTTCAAGGCTTCTCCAAGTTTTATCTTCTTTCATGTATCAGATTTATAACGTACCTATCACTTGAGTCATCTACCCATCAACTCAGAACTTAATAAGACAGTATAAATTACAAGAGCACAGCTATAGAGTTCATATTACCTAATCACAGAATCTGTTCTGTTGTACCCTGGGATGGAAGAAGCCTTTTCTCCTGGAGATCCCAAAATTTGAAGTGTTGTATTAATGTCAACTTCAGATGAATGCTTAATGGAATATTCCATTATTTCTGGAGGTATTAGCGGAGTCTCTCCCTGAGTATCATCAGCTAAGAGGTAGCCTTCAGTTTAAAAAAAATTAAAAATGAACACTTAACAAATCTACATTTATCAAATTGCACTATAAATGTTTTGTTTTATTTGATTTACATACATCATATAAATTGATGTAAATGTAAATTATAAATGTAATATGTTATTTCAAGTTTGATGAGAAGAAACGTTCTATTTCTTAATTAACTCTCAAAAAAATAGGAAAAACCAAAGGACAAGTGTTTTATTCAACAATTTTAGCACTCATACTGATATGTATAGGCTTTTTAATTTACTACCTTTTAATAATTTTCAGTAATATATTCTGTAAAGTTAATAAGAATGCCACCATTATCTATGTCAAAAAACTTAATATTTAGGGATGCCTTTTCAAAAATTAAGATTTTTTCGATTATTTAAAATACAGAAACACTGACAGTATGGTTACAGAAGAAGACTCTAAAAGTCAGACTGACTAGATTTGCAAACTGGCTCCAAAAATTAATAGCAGAGTAACCATGGGCTAGTTCCTTACAACTCTTTAAGTCTCAGATTCATTTATAAGAGGAGGATAATAATAATACCTAAAAATAAAACCAATTCAGTGGGCTACAATGATCTCTACATAAAATATTTGGTATGCAATTGGCACTAAATACATGTTAGCTAATATTTTTTTAAAAAATGCATCTGTAGCTGTAACATAACAGCTGTTGCCAAATTTCATCCAATACTATGTATGGACTATTATTTTTAATACATGAAATTTATTTTTAAGGCTTAAACTGCTCAGCTGGCAATTACATTCTTAAAAATAAACAACCAACCAACCTGTAACTAAAATAAGCCAGTGAATATCTTCATATAGCTCATCAAGTATTTTGCTGTCAATGGTGCTTGAACCAGGTGAAGCAAGTAACTGCTGCTGATGTCGCTGTAACTGACCGTGGAGCCTTGTTACTCTTTCTTCTAATAAACTAAAAGAAGAAAAAAATAATAGTTTCATAAAGTTCAGTAAGCAAAGACCTAGGATAACATAATTTCCATATCCTATCTAATAAAGCAAGAATATGCTAATTGACCCTCACACCATCGCAAAAGATGGCGACACCAAGCCAATAGAGAGAATATGCTAATTGACTGCCCTGCCCTCAAAGATGGGAGCACCCACAGCCACAAGATGGTGGCACCCAGTCCCCTCAGCCCCACTGGGGGGGCAAGCGCATGGCAAGGCCGGGCCGCCCCAAGCGGGCCCGGCCACTCTGCATGCCTGCCTCCAGAGTCCCCCAGTCCCCTCAGACCCCAGCCGCCCAGGGCCAGCTCGAGGCACAGGCAAGCCTTGGATGGCAGCTGCCCAGCTGTCCAGGGCCACCCGAGGCTCAGGTAACCAGGCCGGCCGAGGCTTGCACTGCTGGCCGTGGCAGCAGCAGAGGTGTGATGAGGTGTCGCCTTCCCCTGATCACCAGGTCACCTCCTGCCCCTGAGGGCTCCTGGACTGTGAGAGGGGGTAGGCTGGGCTGAGGGACCCCCCGACTCCAGTGCATGAATTTTCATGCACCAGGCCTCCACTATTAACATAAATTAAGATGTTGCACGAAAAGATATATACAAAAGTATTTATTATTATACACAGCTGTTCTCACAGTTGTGATGTATCATTTATAACAGAATTAAAATAGTGCTTTACAAATAATCAAGGTTTAAAACAGGCATCTGAAAGCTGGATATTCCAAGTTTTTATTGATATGGGTCAAATCATGTCTCACACCATGTTTCCATAATCTCCCTGCCATCTATGCTGTAGTACCTGGGCTCCAATGTAAAAGCCAAGGACTGCAACCATGAGTGTGTTTCTGTCCATTTGCTCCAGTGTGTAAATCGGGTAGGGGTGTATAAAGTGCTCTTCAAGGAAGTGTAAGTACAGAGTATTTGCTCCATGGGTTCTCTGGCCTGTGTGTACCTTGTCAGAAGAGGTATACAGTGCTCTGCGGCAACTCTTCCTAGCATTCCTACACTGGCTAGTTGATCTGAAAACTGGTCTCGGTCATCTTCTTGAAGTTCACTTATTTCTTCTTCCTCACGAGAGGTCACACCATTGGCAGTCTGTTTTCAATGAGAGAAATAATCAGTAATGAGGTGTATGCCCTCATCCCATAAGCCACGCATTTCTGTTGCACTATGAAATACCTTCCGCACTTCACGTGAGAAGGGGAGCTGGCCAGAGCTAACCTTCAGTGCAGCTGTCTAGAGACCCTTATCTAACTGGGTGACAGCTTTACAGTCACCCAATGAGAGGGACGGGGAAAACTCAGAGGAGAAAGAAGTGAAGGATATAAACCCACAGAACACATGGAAACACAGTTGACTGCCCACTAACAACCCACCTCCCACACCCCAGAATTTAACTTCTGTCACTAAAAAGATCTGACATCTTTAAGATCCACGATCCGTGTAAACACGAAGTCATTAATACCACTTGAAAACTAGGAAGACAAAGGTGGGTAACTGAAAACTGAAGAGAAAAAAAGTTAAACTACTAACTACATACCACAAAACATGGTGCATTTAGAGGAGGGACCACTATAGCTCTCTAATGCTCTCAGCAAATATTCTGAAGAAGTTCAATCCAAATTTCTAGCATTACACAATGTACAAGAGGATAAAAACTGACAAAATAGAGCCTATACTGAAACAGATTTTCAATCACAATCTGGCTTAAAACTTACCAAATTCCTTGTGCCATCTGGAGCGGCCAGGTGGCACTGAATATAGGAATTGAAGACTTGAACTGCATGCTGGGTAAAAAAGCCTTTATGGAAATGTTTGTCATCTTGGACCAAAGTCAGCCAGGACTCCAGCAACTTGTCATATGCTTCCATGTAGACCATGTCATCTTTATCAAGCTAAGAGAAAAGAAGTTTTACAAAACAATGGCCAGAAAAATAAGGTGGGCATTATAACAAGAGTCAAATAGCTATACATAAAGTTTTATAAGTTTTTCCTTTACTAAAGGCTCCCAACCATCCTATCTAATAAAAGAGAAACATGGTAATTGGCGTACGATCGCTACCCTTCCAATCGGCTAATGAGGGAGATATGCAAATTAACCGTTCCCCGCCTGCCTTGCAGGCCTCTGAGCCTACAGTTTGAAACATTTAATCAAATATAGAAGCTAAAAAAAAACCCAGAAACCAGCTTTCAGCGACCTGGGATCTCAGAGCTGGAGTTGATACAGAGTTTCGAGTATAGAACCGAAAGAAACCAGATACCTACTTTCAGCAGCGAAGGCCTAAGAGCTGGAGCCTCAGAGATAAAGTTGGCCCAGAATTTAAAAAAAGAAAAGAAAAAAAGGAGCGATTGGGAGCTTCCGTCACCCGCCAGCCTGAAAACAGCCCTCAGCCCCTCACCCAGACTGGCCAGGCACCCCAGTAGGGACCCCTACCCTAAAGGGGGTGTGGCCAGCCTGGAAACAGCCATCAGCCCCTCACCCAGGCTGGTCAGGCACCAAAACGGGACCCCACCCTGATCCGGCACACCCTTCA
>NW_006296430.1:100194-103959 GCF_000327345.1 Myotis davidii
GTCTCCTCATTCACCCCCAACCCCAGGGAGTGGGCCTAAGCCAGCAGGTGGTCATCCCCCGAGGGGTCCCAGACTGCGAGAGGGCACAGGCTGGGCTGAGGGACCCCGTCCCCCCTAGTGCACAAATTTTTGTGCACCGGGCCTCTAGTCCTATATAATAAAAGGTTAATATGCAAATCGACCAAATAACAGAATGACCGGTTGCTATGATGTGCACTGACCACCAGGGGGCAGATGCTCAATGCAGGAACTGCCCCCTGGTGGTCAGTGTGCTCCCACAGGGAGAGCATTGTTCAGCCAGAAGCTGGGCTCACAGGCTGGTGAGCGCAGTGGCGGTGGCAGGAGCCTCTCTCACCTCCGGCGCAGCGCTAAGGATGTCCAACTGCCATTTTAGGCCCGCTTGGACATCCCCTGAGGGGTCCCAGACTGCGAGAGGGCACAAGCTGAGAGACACCCCCTCCCCGAGTGCATGAATTTCATGCACTGAGCCTCTAGTTATTCAATAATCTAGCTGAGTTCAGTCTAAAATTAATCAATTCAAATATTGCAGTAAATATGTGCAGGTTTTGAATTAAACTTTCTAAAACTTAACTTAATCTAAATAAATCTTCACAAAAAAGAATTAATATTTATTTCTTAAGCCCTAACTGGTTTGGCTCAGTGGACAGAGTGTTGGCCTGCGGACTGAAAGGTCCCAGGTTCGATTCCGGTCAAGGGCATGTACCTTGGTTGAGGGCACGTCCCCAGTGGGAGGTGTGCAGGAGGCAGCTGATCGATGTTTCTAACTCTCTATCCCTCTCCCTTCCTCTCTGTAAATAATCAATAAAACGTGTGTGTGTGTGTGTGTATGAAAAGATTAGCTAGTTCAGTGCCATTGTAGAATGTTTTTTTCAAATGCAAATAACATTAACATTTTTCTGTAGTTAAGAGACCTGTTAGAATGAAAATATAAAATGTGTACTTACTACACACTTTTCAATAATTTATTTAAAATGGAAAATGAGCCCAGCAGGTGTGCTCAGTAGTTGAGCACAGACCTATGAAGCAAGAAGTCACAGTTCGATTCCCGGTCAGGGCATATACCCAGTAAGAAGTGTGCAGACGGCAGCGATCAATGATTCTCTCTCATCATTGATGTTTCTATCTCTCCCGTCCTCTCCGAAATCCATAAAAAAAAAAAATTTTTTTAAATGGAGAATGAGCCCTGGCCTCTTTTGCTCAGTGGATAGAGTGTCAGCCTGTGGACTGAAGGGTCCTGGCTTTGATTCCGTTCAAAAGTAGATACCTTGGTTGCAGGCTTGATCCCTGGCCCTGGTCAGGGCATATGCGGGAGAAAACCAATCATTGTGTCTCTCTCACATCAATGTTTCAGTCTCTCCCGCTCCTTTCCACTCTCTCTAAAAATCAATGGAAAAATATCCTCAGGTGAGGATTAACAACAACAAAAATGTAGAATGACTAGCTTAATCAGCATATTTAAGAATGTGGTGAACCCAGCTGGTGTTGCTCAGCGGTTTAGCATCAACCTAGGAACCAAGAGGTCACCAGTTTGATTCCCACCAGTTTGTGGGCTCAAGCTTCCATAGATGTGTGCAGGAGGGAGTCAATCATGACTCTCTCTCATTGATATTTCTTTCTCTTTATTCCTCTCCCTGCCTTGCTCTCTAAAAATCAATAAAAACATTTTTTTAAAAATGTGGGCCCTACCCAGTTTGGCTCAGTGGATATAGTATTGGCCTGTGGACTGAAGGGTCCCATATTTGATTCCTGTCAAGGGCACATACCTTGGTTGTAGGCTCGACCCGGGAGGCAACCAATTGATGTGTCTCTCTCACACTGATGTTTCTCTTTCTCTGTCTTTCACCCTCCCTCCCTTCCACTCTCTCTAAAAATCAATGAAAAAATATCCTCGGGCAAGGATTAATAAAAAAATTAACTTTCCCTCATAAAAAAAAATTGTGGGGAGAACTTCATTTTATAATTTTTTTAAAAAAGCAATAGGGCATACAGAAGAGTCTGAGGAAGATGCTGAGACATTCCTACTTAATTAATAATCTAGATATATAATTTAATCTGTGTATCAATTTCTTCATCACAAATTCACTAAATGACCATTCAATGAAACCCAGAATACTTAGTATCAAGCACTATGCTTAGCGTTAAAAACATAAATAATGTACCATTCATGCTTTTGAGCTTTGTCCAATGGGGAAGAGAAACAAACAGAAAATACAACAAAGGCCATTAGAAGCAAATAAAGATTTCCAGGCATCTCTCAAAATAGTTACAAATAAAGAAACAGAGTCTTTGAACTATGTATATATGCACTCTTAAAAAGGTTTTGGCACAAACCACCATTTCTGACATTCTGTTAATAAGTAGTAAACCTAGAAATGCTAAAGGCCTAGAGACCTAATCCGTAATTTGCTTTTCTGGTTTCTACAGCAAATAGACTGGCCTAGCCTACAAAGGCAGAACTCTGGAACCTTCCTAAGAGAGTACTTTCATCAGTTTGTAAATAACTCAAAAATGAAAAACGCTGGAAGATCTACGTCAGGAAGTATTTCAGATTCAGCTGGACCACCAAAATACTACCACTATCTCATGACCTCTAAGCATCAGGTGAACTGCTGCCAGTGAATTATTTCCTTGTGCCTTCAGCTTTTATTAACCCACAGCCTACAAAGAAAAATGGTTATTTTCTGGGTCAAATAAGCCTACAAAAAATTTAAAAATTTTAAAGTTATTTTGTAAAAATTTACTTAAGAATGAAGGGAAAGTTAAAAGAACTTCATTAGATAATTTTAATAAAAACTTAACAAACCCAATTTTTATTCAATATTTTCCTGGCCCTGAAAGTACATACAGGTTACCAGTATGTCACCAGTAGGTTCTGCAACTTTCAGTGAAATCATGTACAACAAAACCAATTTACCATAGGCTGATTTTATGAAACAATGTTATTCGAGAACTTGTTGTATACTGAAAATGGACAACATTCTTTTAATGTAACTGGAACATATTCATCCTGTAAACAGTCGATTCGTATTATTTGTGGTATGTATATATCTATAAAATTGCTGCAAATTCTGAATTAGTGGGCACAGGGTTAAGAGTTCCTTCTATCCCTAACCAGTTTGCTCAGTGGATAGAGCGTCAGCCTGTGGACAGTAGCGTCCCAGGTTCGATTCCGGTCAAGGGCATGTACCTTGGTTGCAGGCACATCCCCAACAGGGGGTGTGCAGGAGGCAGCTGACTGATGTTTCTAACTCTCTATCCCTCTCCTTTCCTCTCTGTGAAAAAATCAATAAAATATATTTAAAAAAAAGAGTTCCTTCTATTTTCACCAGATACAGGTAAACAAATCAACACATCACCTTGTTTTAAGTGTTTGTTTATAGACACCTCATTTAATATACATTGCTGATTCATAAACAATGAACTCATAGTCAACAATGCTGTAACTCGTGCATGAATGAAGCTTGTCTAATACCCACATTTGTCCACATCACAGCCTCCTTGCTCTCTGGAACACCAGACAGCATTCAGCACAATGCAGACGGGCATTTTAAAAAGTGAAAACACTCAGTCAGTCACTGCACAAGAAAAATTTCAATATCTTATGACAAAAATAGGGAATAGCCCATTTCACACAAAAATGCAGAAAATGTGTCACTGGAGACCATGAAAAGAACACCTGTAAGGATACTAGTAAGGGCCGAAACAGAAAGGCAGGGCACCAAAAATGAAACTGCCTTATTAGAC
>NW_006296430.1:103980-104530 GCF_000327345.1 Myotis davidii
GAGGCAGGAAACAAGCGATCCAGGAGATTCTTATTATTCATCACTCTGTGTGCACCTGCCTGTGAATGATGGTGAAAGTGCTACCAGCTCTGATTTTGGAATTACAAATAGATTTTAGCAATGGGGCAAATTTGCAAATATGGAATCTGCGAAATATGAGGATTAATTGTACTTGTCTCTAATAGGTTCTAACTGAATGCTGGTTCTTTTTGCACATACATCATCAATATGCATTACCCTTTCGAAAACTTTGATAGCTTACAATTTTCTTGAAGGACAGTCAAGTTCTTGGTTCCACAAATGCGATAACATATTTATTGAGATATATAAATACCAATGAAAAGGATTAATTCAACCAATTTTTTCATTTCTACATCATATGTTTCCTTCCAACCACTGTACATACTGCTAAAAGCACTAATCCAATTACAAACATAAGTAAGTAGGTTTTGTTGCATAAATATAAAAAAAAATAAACACTGTCAACATCCTTCAGCAAAATATGACGGTCCAGATATAGAACCTGGCTAGAGAACCTGGCTAGGCTGCT
>NW_006296430.1:105663-119002 GCF_000327345.1 Myotis davidii
ACACTGTGATTATGTATAGGAAGCAAGAAATCACAGTGATTGTGTGGAAGTATTTTTGGACCTGGGAAATGAAGTAATTTCAGAATCCCCCCAACTTGCTTAAACAGTTAGGGGTGGAAAGTTTGTGATAAAAAAAAAAGAAAATATGATGGTCCAGCCCTGACTGGCAGGGCTTAGTGCTTAGAGTGTTGGCCTGCACACTAGAGGGTCATAGGTTCAATTCCCAGTCAAGTGCATGTACCTGGGTCACAGGTTCAATCCTCAGCCATGGTCCAGGCTTGTGTTGGAAGCAACCAATTGACGTGTCTCTCTCACCTCTTTCTCTCTCTCTCCCCACTCTCCATCCTCCTCCCCTCCCTTCCACTCTATCTAAAAATCAATTGGGGGGGGGGGAGAATATCCTTGGGTAAGGATTATAAAAAATAAATAAATAAAATGTGATAGTCCAAATTCTTGTCACCAAATATGAAGAATGAATCTTCCCTGAGCAATGGCTTTGGAAATATACTGTCTGCTCATGAATTCTTGGTGATAATTTAGGGTACAGTCAGCTAGAACTCAGATTTCACTTATACTATCAACTTCATCATTAAAGAGCCCAGAGTGCTGCTATCTCTTTACATTCATCTTCTGATTTGTTTTTCTCACAGTTAAATGTCTTATTCTAGCATATTTCTTCTTTTACTCTGAGCAGAAAATAAAAAATTCTTAATTCCATAGAGTGGAATTCAATGAAACTTTTAAAAAAAGACTTAAAAGCTAATATCTCCAGACTTCCTATATAGCTTTTTGAAAGGTCATGCCATACTTTGGAAAATGTAAGTCAAAAGCTGAAAATAACGAATAGCAGCTGTTTATTTCATTGTAGTGACTGAGTTCACTACAATCATCCTTGTAGGTGATTTCATCATTCTTCCACTTTCTTATTATTTTAGACTTTTTAAAAATTATAGCTGGGAATTGATGAGTAATGGTGAAATACTTCCTGAGGTAATAAAACATTTCAAGATACAGGAGAAATCAGATCACTAAGATCCATAATGAATTTTAGACTTATGGAAGAATCTGAAATATCCATAAGGCAATTTAAAGATAGTAAATGCTCTTTTTGTCCCAAGGCTCCAAGAAAGAACAGTCATTAAAAAAAAAATCAATATTTAAAATAGTTAGAACTGTCAAAAAAAGAAGCTAAAAACAAGCCCCTGGTAGTATACTGAGAGTTAAAGAATGTAAAAAATCTGTTCAAGCATCATCTATGGTCATGAAATAGAGGATTCCATTCATTGTCTCCTAATTGAAGCTTAGCAAACGATTTTTTTTTTAACTTAAATTCAGAAAAAATGCCCTAGCCAGTTTGGCTCAGTAGATAGAGCATTGGCCTGTGAACGGAAAGGTCCCAGGTTCGATTCTGGTCAAGGGCTCATACCCAGGTTGTGGGCTCGATCCCCAGTGGGGGACTTGCAGGAGGCAGCCGATCCATGATTCTCTCTCATCATAGATATTTCTATCTCTCTCTCTCCATCTTCCTTCCACTCTGAAATCAATAAAAAAATTTTTTTCAAAAAATTGCCCTTGCAGGTGTGGTTAGATGGTTAAGCATCGACCAACGCTCAAAAAGGTCGCAGGTTCGATTCCTGGTCGGGGCACATGCCCAGGTTGCAGACTTGATCCCTGGTACAGGAAGCAGCTGATAAATTGTTTAACTCTTGCATTGATGTTTTTCTCTCCCTCTCCCTTCCTCTCTGTCTAAAAATCAACTAAAATTTTTTGGGGAAAAATTCCTGATGCAAGGTGAGCTTCCTCTTTTGGCAACAGATCTTCCAAAAGAACTGTATCTCCCATCCCACACTTCAAATATAAAAAATAGCCTAGCTGGTTTGGCTCAGTGGATAGAGCATCGGCCTGCAGACTGAAGGGTCCCAGGTTCGATTCAAGTCAAGGACACATGCCCAGGTTGCAGGCTCAATCCCCAATAGGGGGCGTGCAGGAGGCAGCCTATTGGTGATGCTCTCTCATCATGGATGTTTCTATCTCTCTCTCCCTTCCTCTCT
This sequence comes from Myotis davidii, assembly GCF_000327345.1. Taxonomy (NCBI): domain Eukaryota; kingdom Metazoa; phylum Chordata; class Mammalia; order Chiroptera; family Vespertilionidae; genus Myotis; species Myotis davidii. The sequence goes on from NW_006296430.1 coordinate 107,715, forward strand.
GAAATCAATAAAAATATATATTTAAAAAAAAGATGAAGAAAAAAATCCTATCGTTAATAAAAAAAAGTCTAAAGAGTCAAACTTATTATCCTATAAAATAAAGAGCTAATATGCAAATGGTCGTACGCCCTTGTGCCCTCATGCCAGGGCACCTCAGGCCACGTCCCCCCACTCCGGCACCGGGGCTGGGGACCTGAGGCCGCAACCTCTGCCTCGGCGCCAGGGGACCTGAGGCTATGCCCCCTGCCCGGCAGGGCTTGATGGGGGACCTGAGGCTGCGGCCCCCACCCTGCGGGGCTTGACAGGGGTGGGGCCGGGCAGGATTCATTTTACTAATTTTCTTTCATCGCTGAGATTTCTATTATAAAGGGCAAATAGCAATATTAAAATATTTCCCCTAATTAATTCCCTTTTAATATGCATGAATTTCATGCACAGGGCCACTAGTATACACATAAAATTATACCTTATATGTCAAGATTGCTCTTTTTCTCTAGTCTTGACTTTCGACTCTTGTTTAATTCTGGCCTTTTGCAAGCTGAAAATAACGAATAGCAGCTGTTTATTTCACTAAAATGAAATCAGTGAAATAAACAGCTGCTATTCGTTATTTTCATTTCATTTCATTTCAACCATTTCATTTTAAATGTTCTTTTTTAAGCCAACAGAAATCTTGTAGGAAACAAAGAGAGTTATGAAAAAAATAAAATAATTCTAAAGTTTCAACTGTTATGCTCACTACCCTTTGTCTTTCTCTCTGACATATTCACCCTTCTAAAGTCTGCCTGATTCATAAACATTAGCTGTGAAGAGTGGCCTTAGGTGAAACAAGACACCAACTGAAAGGTTAACTGAAAAGGAAACTGACTTAAGAATGTTTACTAACAGGATATTTGCTGAAGCATTACTTAAAACAGCACAAATAAATTCATAGAACCATTTCTAACACCAACTGCTGACATAAGAAAAGCTCATCCTATCTAATAAAAGGCTAATATGCAAATCGACCGAACGGCAGAACGACTGGTCACTATGACGCGCACTGACCACCAGGGGGACAGACGTTCAACGCAGGAGCTGCCCCTTGGTGGTCAGTGTGCTCCCACAGCTGGACTCACGGCTTACAAATGCAGCAGCGGTGGTGGGAGCATCTCCCACCTCCATGGCAGCACTAAGGATGTCCAACTGACGGACATCTCCCAAGGGTTCCCAGACTGCAACAGGGCGCAGGTTGGGCTGAGGGACCTGACCCCCCAAGTGCATGAATTTCATGCACCAGGTCTCTATTAATAATATAAATAAATATAATGATGTTATTTTTATTTAAGTCTAATTAGTATGCCTTAAAATATGGGGGGGGGAGTACATAAAAACATTAATATAACAAGTTTTAAAAGGGGAAACTAGAACTGATTTGGTTTATTTCTAATTTTTCGCCTTTTCAAAAACAAATTTTAAACATAATGAATTAAGTATTGAATGTCTATAACCAGGGGTGGGGGTGGGGGAAAGGTATTATATAACTGTATGTATGATTAAAGAGATAACAAAAAAATGGAAAGTGATGGGATTGTTTGAGTTTTAATTTTATGCAGTATTTGAACTACTTTACCAATGAACATACAGTTCAAAACATTAAAACTGCAATCTGAAGTGATCTTAGTAATAAAATTATTATAAAAATAAAACAGCCTGCAAGAAACAGACACATTCCTAAAAAACATGCGGCTTATTCTTTGGAGAAAAACTGATACTTCCATAATTTTTAGTTAGTTTAAATACCCGCCCCCCGCCCCAAAATAAATACCAGCTCAGTCACTTCACAGGTGAGAGCTAGTCAAGTAGTAAAAAAACAAAACAAAACAAAAAAACCCCATCTTATCTTATACAAACTGATTTTAAGAGAACAGAAAAAGAGGGCAAGCTGGGGAGTGATCTGTGAGGCTGGTATAACGGATACCAAACACAGTTCATAAGGGACCACGATACATGGTCATCAAGTTGGGTTTAATTCAGAAATGCACGGGTAATTTTAGTGTTAGAAAATCTATAAAAGCAATGTATCACATTACCAGATCAAGCATAAATACATTTAATAATATCCAATACTTATTCATGTTTTTAAAAACCTATTAGCAATTCTGATAAAGGATAACTCAAAAACCTATAACAAACACTATTCCTAATAAGCCAGAAAAAATGTTTTCAGTATTCAACATTGTACAAGAAATACAAATTGTGAAGACGGCAAAGAAGCAAAATTGTCATTTACAGAAGATATAATTTTCCATAGAAAACTAAAATGACTAAAGACAAATTATTAGAATCAGTAAGCATTTTTAAATTTATTACGTATCAGACCAACATAGAAATACCAACTGCATGCATTCCTCAATTTCAGGAACAACCTGAAAAGTCAGGTTTAAAAAAGATATAATAGCAACAAAAATATAAGGTACTAAATAAAAAGTTGTTCCTTTATTGGAAGACAATTAGACCTAAATTAGTATAAAAAACACCACATTTATGGATAGAGCTGATATAGTAGTGATGTCCATTCTTCATTAAAGGTCCCCTATAACCCAACTTGACAAACAGAAGATTTATATGAAAGAATAAAAAGCAAATACATCCAAGACTCTTCTGAAGAATTGGGAGGGAGGACAGAGAGAGGGAAAGAACGACATCTGTCCTACTATATCGAGACATCCCCTCAGAACAAAGCAAAATATGCATGCAGAAAGACAAACTGACCAATCAAGAAAAACCCATTTATATGTGAAAACTAGACATATGACAGCAGTACTACAGAAAATTATTGAGAATGAAGGGCTGTTCAATACAGGTTGCTGGCAGAAAAAAAAAAAAGTGAAAAGACAACCTACAAAGAATGAGAAAAAATATTTGCAAACCACATATCTGATATAGGTTCATATCCACAGAAGACATACAAGTGGCCAACAGGTACATGAAAAGGGGCTCACCATCACCAATCATCAGGGAAATGAAAATCAAAGTCATAATGAGATGTCCCCTCACACATGTTGGAATAGCAATCATCAAAAAGACAAGAAATAACAAGTACTGGTGAGGGTATGGAGAAAAGGGAACCCTGTGCACTGTTAGTGGGAACATAAATTGATCAACCACTATGGAAACCAGTATGGAAATTCCTCAAAAAAATTAATAAAAGAACTAACATTCAAACCAGGAGTTCCACTTCTGGAAATATATCCAAAGGAAACAAAAACATTATCCCACAGAGATATCTGTACATCCATGTTCACAGCAGTATTATTTACAATAGTCCAGTTATGAAAACAACCTCAGTGTCCATCAATGGATTAATAAATTTTTATACACACATACAAACAATGGACTATTACTCAGCCATAAAAAATGAGGCCATCATACCATTTTGACATAATGGATGGACCTTGAAGACATTATGCTAAATGAAATAAGTCAGGCAGAGAAAGACAAATACCATAGGATCTCACATATGGGGGGGAAAAAACCAACACGAGACTCACAGACTTGTGGATTTATGATTACCAGAGCTGGGGATCTAGAGGAAGGGGGTCCAAAGGTCCAAGCTTACAGTTATAAGATTAATAAGTACTAGGGATGTGATGTACAACTTGAAGACTATAGTTAACATAGCTGTGTGCTATGAAAGCTGTTAAGAGAATAGATAATATTAAGAATTTTCACACCACAAGGGCATTTTTTTTTCTTTTCTCTTTCTTGTATCTATATGAGATGATGGATGTTAGCAGAACCTATTGTGGTTATCATTTCATAATATATACCAAGCCATCATTTCATACACCTTAAACTTATAGAATGATGTATGTCAATAAAACTGGGGTGGGGATGGGGGCGGGGGGGCTAGCCAGTTTGGCTCAATGGATAGAGCGTTGGCCTGTGGACCAAAGAGTCCCAGGTTCAATTCTGGTCAAGGGCACATGCCTGGGTTTGAGCTTGATCCCCAGTGGGGGGCATGCAGGAGGCAGCCGATCAATGATTCTCTCTCATCATTGATGTTTCTCTCTCTCTCCCCTGCTCCCTTCCTCTCTGAAATAATAAATATATTTAAAAAAGAAAACTGGGGAGGGGGTGGGAATAGAACAGAAATGAACGAATGAATGCTGAAAAAAATCTCAGGGTCTCCTGTGTGTGTCTCGGGGACTCTTGTCATTAGACAAGAGGGTCCTCCATAGGTCTTTCCTATTCATGTTTTTTAAAAAACTGTTTCGAATTCGATAAAGGATCACTCAAAATACTTTATTAGCCATATAGAAATAAAATTAAATCTTGGTACCATATTCAAAATTAAATTCTAAAGTGGTAGTCATGAAAGGCAAACGGCTTTAAAATTATTTTTGATTGGTTTAGTGAGATAGAGAGAGAGAGACAGAGACAGACAGAGATTTGTTGCTCCACTTATGTATTCATTGGTTGCTTCTTCTTGTATGTGCCCTGGCCAGATATTGAACCCACAACCTTGGTATATAGGACAACACTAACCAACTCAGCTATCCAGCCTGGGCATGAAACTTTTAGAATATTTAGAAGAAAACACAAGATGGGTAGGTATCTGAAACAAGAAGCCAATAATGCAAATCATTAAAAAATGACAATGAGCTCAACTAAGATGACGAACACTTGTTCATCATAAGATACCATCAAGTCTAAATGCAATATAGTATCCAGGGACTGGATCCCGGAATAGAAAAAGGATACTGCTGGGAAGTAGGTAAAGTCCAAATAAAGCATGTAGTTAATAAAAAACGTAATGTTATTACTTTGTTAGTTTTGACACATACCATGGTTATACAAAGTGATAATATTAGGGAAACTTGGTAAAAGATATATGGAAATTATACTATCTTGGCAACTTTTCTGTAAACCTAAAGTGATTCCAAATTAAAGAAAAAAAATACCATAAAGTGAGAAGAGGGCCACAAGCTGGGAGAACAGAGCTGCAACAGTATATATAGAGAGAATTTCTACACATCAGTAAGAGAAGAACCTTATAGGAAAGGGGCCATGAACTAACCCAGCCTTTCATATGAATGAGCATGAGAATTACACATTTACAATACAAAAAGATGCTGAATGTTATTAGAACTTGGGAAAGCAACTTAAGACTATGTTTCATTTATTTTTATATTTTTGCACGTTCATGAGGCAGCCAATAGATATCAATGTGCTCCTCCCCCGCCTTCCTCTCTCTAAAATACTTTTTTTTAAAGTGCTTCTGGTAATGACTCAGAAGGAAATAAGGAACATTACTGGAAACTGGAGGAAAGACAATCCTTTTTAAAAAGTGGCAAAAAAGTTAACTGAATTATATCCTACAGTTGTGTGAAAAGTACAATTTATTAGTGAGGAACTTGGATATTTTAGCTAGAGCAATTTCCAAGAACCATAATGAAAGTGGAGCCAGGTTTCTTCTTGGTGCTTACAGTAAAATGTAAGAGGAAAGGTATTTTAATGCGTGAAATGTTAAAAGAAACCAGGAGTTGATGATTTGAGAAATTCCCAGCTGATTTACATCACAAAACAAAACAAAAAGCGGAATGCTAAAATAGAGGAGGTTAATTATAAGAAAGCATTGCTGTAGAGAGGAAGCCAAGAGTAGTGCTGAAGAGATTACATATGTAACTCAAGGATCCCCTGAACCAACCATCTAAACAGAAACTAGGAAGAGACATGAGAATAGGAGATCTATGGAGGACCCTCTTGTCTAATGACAAGAATCCCCAAGACATACACAGGAGACCCACGAAAATCTTGAGAATGTTTTATCAGCAGTAACACTGACAACTTGACCTAAAAGGGTGAGAGAGAGAATGAAATAAAGGAACTCTATTGGATTACCAAAATTCTACTGGTAAGAACAGGCCAATCAGCTGCAAACACGTGCTACCCTTCAAAAGAGTAAGGATAAATATCAAAAGCAAAGGCAACGAAAGTAAAAATAAACAAATGGGACTATGTCAAAGCTTATGCACAGCAAAGGAAATCATCAACAGAATGAGAAGGCAACCTAATAAATGGGAAAAAATGTATTTCTTATATTTTCAAATCATCTATCTGATATGAAGCTAATATTCAAAATATATAAAAAGCTCGTACAACACAATAGCAAAAAAAAAAAAAAAGGCCTACAAATGGCCAACAGACACATGAAAAGATGCTTGTCACTTATCATCAAAACCACCAGCTATCACGTCATACCGACTAGAACTGCTATTATCAAAACGACAATAAACAACAAGTTTTGGTGAGGAGGTGCTGAAAAGGGAACCCAACAACCCCAGTACTGTTGATGTGAATGTACCCGGGTTGCAGGTTTGATCCCAGCTCCCGACTGGGGATTTCACCAATATGGAAAACAGTATAAAGAAAGGTACCTCAAAAAAATAAAAATAGAACTACCATCTGATGCAGCAATTCCACTTCTAGGTATTTATCCAAAGAAAACAAAAACACTATTTCAAAAAAAATATATGCCCCCTGCCCCCAGTGTGTTCTTTGCAGCATTATTTACAACTAGAGGCCTGGTGCATGAAAATTTGTCCCTCAGCCCGGCCTGCGCCCTCTTGCAGTCTGGGACCCCTTGGGGGATGTCCACCTGCCGGCTTAGACCCATTCCCCAGGGGGGGATCGGGCCTAAGCTGGCAGTCAGACATCCCTCTGGTAGCCCGGGAGCCCTCAGGGGATGTCCAACTGACAGCTTAGGTGCCCCCATGGGGAGCAGGTGTAAGCCATCAGTCGGACATCCTTAGTGCTGCCAAGGAGGCAGGAGGGACTCCCGCCACTGCCACTGGGCTAACAGCCATCAGCCCAGTTTTTGGCTGAGCAGAGGTCCCACTGTGGGCGCACACTGACACAAGGGGGCAGCTCCTGCATTGAGCGTCTTCCCCCAGTGGTCAGCATGTGTGATAGCGACTGGTCATTCTGCGGTGAGGATCAATTTTCATATTACCTTTTTATTATAGGATGGCCAGACATGGAAACAACCTAAGTGTCCACCATTGGATGAATGGATAAAGAAAATGTGACATATTCACATACACACACACACACACACACACACACACACACGACATATTAGTCAGCCATAAAAAAGAATGAACTCTTGCTATCTGTGATAACATGGATGGACTTTGAAGGCAGTATGCTAAGTGAAATAAATCTGACAGAGAAAGACAAATACTGAATGATCTCACGTATGTGTGGCATCGAAAAAAATAAAATAAAACAAAAAAACAAACGAAACTGAGATCAAGAAAATGGATTGATGGTTACCAGGAATGGAGGTGGTAAGGTGGACAAAATGGGTGAAAAGGATCAAAATGCACAAATTTCCAATCTATAATAATAAAAGTATAATATGCTAATTAGACCAGACGTCCTTCCAGACGACCTACCGGATGAAGCCGGGGCTGCAAGGGAAGCCCAGGTCCTGGGTGTCTGCCAGCGGCCAGAGGGAAGCCTAGTTCCCGGGTGCCAGAGGGAAATCAGTGCTGGCCGCAGGGGTAAGTAAGGCCTACTCTTGCACGAATTTCGTGCATCAGGCCTCTAGTTATAAAATAAATAAGTCATGAGGATGCAATGTACAGTATGGTGGCCATAGTTAATAATACTGTACTGCATATTTAAAAGTTGCTAAGAGAGTAAATCTTATAAGTTCTCATCATATAATGAGATTTTTTCAGACTTCTGAACTGATAATATATAACTGAGATCTTGGCTTAAGGTGATGCTTCAATGGGTTGAGACTTTGAAGAATGTTGGGATAGGATGAGTGTATTTTGCATGATGGACAGATGTGAATCTTCAGGGGCCAAAAGGCAGACTGTGGTAGACTCCAAAATGGCACCCAAAAAGATGTCCATATCCTCCAGACCAGTGGTCGCCAACCTTTCAGACCTCACCACCGGTTGGCGGCCGCTGCTCCAGACCATGTTTTATACAGTACTTGCAAGTTTGGCAAGAACTGTGATGGTCAAGACATGGTAATATTAGGGAAACTTGGTAAAGGTATATGGAAATTATACTGTCAGTGGGAGGGGCTCATCCTGGCCGGTAATGGCTTTATTGGTTGAGTGTTGCCCTGTTGACTTAAGTAAGTTTGATTCCCAGTCAAGGCACACAATCAGGTTGTGGATTTGGTCCCATGTTGGGGTGTGTATGAGAGGCAACCAATTGATGTTTCTTGCTCACATTGATGCTTCTCTCACTCTCACTCTCCCTTCCTCTCTCCGTAAAATAATTTTTTTATTTTTGTTAATCCTCACCCGAGGATATTTTCCACTGATGTTTAGAGGGAGTGGAAGGAAGAGGGAGAGACAGAGAAAGAGAAACATCAATGTGAGAGAGACACATCAACTGGTTGTCTTATGCACATGTCCCAACCAGGGCCAGCGAGTAAGCCTACAATTGAGGTATGTTTCTTAGACTGGAATTGAACCTAGGACCCTTCAGTCCAAAGGCTGACACTCTACCCACTGAGCCAAGCCGGCTAAGGCTCTAAAATCAATTTAAAAAACCTCTTTTTAATGGGAGGGACTCACTAGTACCATCAACTGTGGTACCTGTAATATTCTTGCACTGGGGTGTGGATTCACTCATGGTCAATTTATTATGTTTCAGAAACTATGTGCTTTATTTTATGTCTGTATCAAATATGACGTAATAAAATCACCTATGATGGTTTTGAGGACTAAAGAAAGATAATGATCAAACACAATGTGAAAAAAGGCCAACACAATGCTCAATTTGTTATTAGCAGCAGCAGAAGGTGGTTTTATTCATGAACAGTTATTGAATGCTAAGAGCTAAGCATGTGGAATATGAAGATGAATAAGATCGTTTCTTCCCACAGAAACATCTGTGGTCTGTTTATATACTTCACAAGCATGTGCTTTGCAGATATCATTTGTTAAGTCTTAACAGTTTCTCTTGCCAAAATAAACAGACTGGTAACCCATCTTAAGAGGAACTTAGGGAGTAGCATCTCTGACCTCCAATGTCTCAAGGAAGAAGCAGGGCATTTTCCAAAAACTACCTTCATTGTTCTTCAGGATATACATCAAGCATGGTATTATAATTTACTTATTCATATTCAGAAAAGTACAAAATATAAAAGCTTTTTGTTGCCAGAGAGTTCAACAATCCCTCCCATAAAGCCCTGATATAAGACAAAAGAGAAGACCTCAAGAGAATGTAAGAGCCTATTCATTAGATGGTAATTTAAAATAAGAACTAAAAACTGCTAAAGAGGCCACTGGCTCCTTTTGAACACCAATACAAGTAATTCATCAGGCAAAGTGTGAGTAATGTAGTTAATGACAATTGGCAACTAGAGCTTTTCAGTCTAATCATGGTGAACTGAAACCTAACCGTGTGCTTTTTCATAAATCTTGGCCCTGCTCCATGGCCACCCTGGCCAACACCCAGCAGCCAAGCCTGAGCACGTGCACAGTGATGATGGAGGAGTCCCAAGTAGACACTATGTGCTCATGCCCTAAGTATTGATAGGCCTGCTGCCAGAAAGGCTTTGGAAATGGGCTTAGAGCTTATAAGACTACTTGACCCCACTTTACTCCATTTGGGACTGAAGCGTGGGGAAGGTGATTAAATATGATATCAGCCCATAATTAACTTGGAAGTGTATAGGGGTGAATCTAAAGCTCTTGAGCCATTAAAAAAAAAAGTCTGCCTTTGTCTGATGTAAATATATAAAAAGTCATTAATTGTATTTATGAAGATGCTGCCAAAGCTTTGGAAAAAAACTTTCAGTATGTAAATTGCTCCACTTTTTTAAATTTCAGAAACTGAATCCAAAAATACTGTTTGATTCCAGCTATATAACACTCTGGAAAATAAAAAAATATATTGAGTCAATAAAAATATCTGTGGTTGCCAGAGGGTGAAGTAGGAGGATAAATAGGCAGAGCACAGGATTTTCAGGTAGTGAAACTACTCTGTGTGAGATACTATAATGGTGAATACATAACATTCTACATTTGTTCAACCCAAAGAATGTGCAACACCAAGAGTGGGCCCTAGTGTGAACTGTGGACTTTGAGTAATATGGACATGTTAAGGTTGATTCATCAACTTTAATAACTGTACTATCTGGTGGGGGATGTTGATTTTATAAAACTGTGTTGGCAGGGATATAAGGGAATTCTGTGTTTTCCTCAATTTTGCTGTGGATCCAAAACTGCTGTAAAAAATATAGTGTGTGTGTATACCTAATATCAGATACTGCAGAAATGTACAAAGTAAGTCTTGTATAGAAGATAAATCTCAAGTAGAGTATGTCTAAATCCAATTGCTATGCTGCAAACTCCAAAAGTATTCCTATCCACTACAGTACTACAGTTACTAGCAGGTTTTTGGTATAAGACATCCCCCATTAGATGTTTCTCTACAACTATCAAATAACCAACATAACAACTTCCAATCTTTTCTATGACATTGGAAAGCTCTATCTTTGATCATTAGTAATGTCTTCTTATATAAACATAAATTACATGACTTAGTTGTTAAAAGCTTTGAGTCACAGACATAAAAAAAAGAGCAGTAAGATGGGAATGGGTGATTAATTCTCACATGGAAGAGTTTATTCTAAATAACCACCTTTAAGAAGTTCCATGAGAGAACTTGGCTGGAGATCCTGGCTAGAGAACCTGGCTAGGCTGCTGATCAACTGAAAAAAAAAAAGAAGAAGTTCCATGACCTTAGACTTTGTATTCTCATTTCCAGCTGGAGGTTACTGCTGCCATACTGCTCTTCACAAGGATTTGGGACTGAAAACACAACAGAGCTCACAGAGAATGGGAAAAAAGTGCCAAGTACACTGGCAGAAAGTTTACTGATAGCGTTCATTTGCAAACACGATGAAAAAATCATTTGGCAGAAATAGCTTATGCAACAAAAAATGTGCTGAGTGTAACAGAAGGGGTTAAACACTCCAGGTTTTACCAATATACTATTTCTTAATCTGGATGGTTGGTACACAGTTGCTCATTTTATTATTCTTAGAATTTTTATATAAAGTTTTTCCCTCATATAAATGAAACATTTCACAGCCAGTTAAGCATTTACAGGCATTGGCACAACACCCAAACCTCAATGACAGGTCAAATAACACATGTAATGCACAGAGCAAAACATTCACGAGACAGGATAACGCAGGAATGGAGACTAGAAGAGCTGTACTGGTGCATGCTGTTATTCATCTGTGTAAATACTGAGATTCTTTC
>NW_006296430.1:119023-121154 GCF_000327345.1 Myotis davidii
TAGTATCATTAGGCAAATATGGCAATTTGGGGAAATGTAACAGTAATAACATAAGTAAAACTCTCCATTTTAAGAAAGAATTTAGAAGTCTTTGAATGTCGAATACAAAATAAAATTAATTCCTTCTCTCGTGATTTTTATTTAAACTCCAAAGTACCTGTGCAGCTGACAGTATTCCTGGCTTCTGAAATCCCTCAGGAGAAATTGATTTAGTGGACAAATAGTGCAGCTGTTGAATGAGTCCTATAGATAGATTACTTAAAAATATACCCACAAAAAACACCATGAGTTCGAGTTGTGATTGACAAGTTTTTTAAATGATGCATTCCTAGATTAACATACTTTCTTCCTTTTGGAAATGCATAACAAATTCCCAAATTCTTAATACTAAAGAATACATATGAATTAAGCACCATGCCAGGAACATGGTAGATATTCAGGACATATTTATGGAAAGAATTAACCAGCAGCACTCCCACTGCAGTGATATCTCAGGAATTCCCCTGGCATACATGGGTAGAAAGTTCCCTTTCTCTACTTCATTGAAGTGTTTCTTTTGAACCCCTAACCCATTACATGTGGTTATGTTTCTAAAGCCATATGGAACAACAGTTATGTTAGTAAATTGGCTTTATTCTAAATCCACTATTCTCTTCATGTGCCAGAAGTCTGTAACACTTAAACACTAATTCTGTGCTAGGACTGGTGCAGCAAATTGAAAAAGTTAGAACTGACAAGTCAGCAATGGTAAAATTATAAACCAATCAGAATTTAAATAAAACACTAAAATTATTTTTAAAGCCTTCTTTCAATGAGAATCTATATTTAAGATGCAATAACAAATTGTCTTCCAAATATCCTAGTAGAGCTAAAATTACTGTTCATATTAAAAAGAAGACCATTGTAAATGCAAGGTTTAAACAAATAATCCAGCATCTCAGTCAATTCTTTGATCTTTCAAGCAGAGGGAGTGAATGCCTATAATGGGCTAAGGGTGGGCAAACTTTTTGACTCGAGGGCCACAATGGGTTCTTAAACTGGACCGGAGGGCCAGAACAAAAGCATGGATGGAGTGTTTGTGTGAAGTAATACATGTTAACACTGCTGCTGGTGAAGGAGCGGAGGGGAGAGCAAGAGAACCCTCCGCTCTTTCGGCTCCGCAGGCCAGATAGAACGGCCGGATCCGGCCTGCGGGCCGTAGTTTGCCCACGGCGGGTAGACTGTGTCTTGCTCTCATAGTATCATCAGAACTGCTGGGAGGGCGTGCAGCGTGGCTTCCCAAACAGTCCCATCCTCTAATGAGCTAAGGTTCATTGTACTGAAGTCACCATTCCAAAAAGTAAACTACTGCTTTCCCTCTTATCACGGAAATATCACTCAGGTTTGCTTCCACTCACAGTTTGTAATTTGGCCTCAATGAACTCCTTTGACCACATCTCTTCTCCACAAAGTAACTGTCCATGGAGCTCTAGAAACCAGTACTGAATTAAGAATGCTGAAGCTTAAATGCTGTCATGAGGCATCACACTCTAGAATGAACTTCTAACAAGTTCATCAAGTACTTTTTCTTTTAAATTAAATCTTTATTGTTCAGATTACTACATCTGTTCCTCTTTTTTCCCCCTCACAACTCCCCTCCACCCAGTTCCCACCCCACCCTCCGCCCTTACTCCCCACCCACTGTCCTAATTCATAGATGCGCAATTTTTGTCCAGTCTCTTCCCGCATCCCCCACACCCCTTCCCCCGCAGGAAGGGAGGAAGGCGGAGTTGGATGTCTTGAGTGAGCCCGAGTAAACGTGGGATATACACTGAAGGTCTAAGATTAATTTGAACAGGATGCACAGGGTCTCCATGGTTTTCTTTCAAATCTATAAAATTGACAAAACCATTGACTACTGCAAAGGAATATTGCGATAGAACAAGAATGTCCTGGTGTTTGCAATTGCATCCTCGAGGGTGCTTCATAGAACTCACAAGTGGCTGCTCACAGCTTATGGCACTCATCACTTCACTTCTGGTTAAATCATGGGAAATCAGTCGCTTTAAGTCAATGTTATACATTCCATCTTCTGGGAAAAGCAATGCCAGTGTCTGCTCTCCAGAGAAAGGAGGTTTTAATTTACCCAGCA
>NW_006296430.1:123448-133393 GCF_000327345.1 Myotis davidii
CGCACCACACCTCCTCTGAGTCTTGGTATGCTTTTCTCTTTCCTTCTAGTTGTAGAATTTCCACTCAGCCAGCCTTCCTGTGGTTCTGGGTGATGTCCGTTCCGTCTATTAGTTGTATTTTTGAAGTGGTTGTGCGAGGCAGCAATCTCCGGTGTTTACCTATGCCGCCATCTTGGTTTCTCCATCAAGTATTTTTTCTTTACTGCCTTGTCCTGATGGTCTTGAGAATGGGCTACAAATGCACTAAACTTAAGTATAAAGTTCTTCCTTTATAAAATGTATCTACAACCACCTCCCTTATGTACCCACTCCACACACCAAACACACATATATTTCATTTTTTAAGCAGCATGATGGCTGTTTCTAAATGAACTCAACCAGTTACCATGGCTTCTGTCTGATGAACCTAATGGGGGCTGAACTTAAAATTATCTACTGACAAAGGAAATCAAGAAACCAGAGTACTGAGTTTGAGTCATATTAGCTTCAAATTTTACTGAATTAAAGTTCATGTGTTTGTAGAAATATGAACAACTATTTTGTTAGGATTTTTAAGTCAATAGTTTCATCCCCACAAACATTCTTAACTCTTCAGTTTGGCAACAGACAATAACTTTATGGGGGGTGAGGGGTTTGAAAAAGTCCTTGGCTTCAGGGAGTCACAAGTAATAGCAAGAAATTTTAACAGTCAAGGACAACGTGGTTAAAGGCTAGAATTGCTCTTTTGAGCACAGTTTCAGGTAACTACAATGTGAGGGTTTGTCACAATCTCTTTACAAACAGTCTAAAGCCACTGAGCAAGGATGTCCTTCATGAACACATACAAACATCAAGAATTATTCTTCGGCCCTGGCTGGTGTGGTTCGGTTTGTTGTGGGTTGGACCCATCAGGGTGCATGTGGGAGTCAAATGATCGATGTTTCTCCCTCAGATCAATGTTTTGCTTTCTCTCTCCGTTCCTTCCTCCCTTCCTCTCTCTAAGATCAATTGAAAAAATAAAATGAACTTGTTCCATTAAAAAAAAAGAGTTTTTCCTCCCCTTAAGATGCTCTTTTCCCCCCCTTGCTACAGTAACATAATCAAGATCAGACACTTGAAATTTCTAAAGAGATACAATCCCCCCAGCTGGTATGAACCAGGTCGCATGGCGGGCATATGCACGGGTTGCAGGCTCGATCACCAGTGTAGGGCATGCAGGAGGCAGCCAATTGACGATTCTCTCTCATCACTAATGTTTCTATCTCTCTCTCCTTTCCTCTATTAAATCAATAAATATACATATATATTAAATAAAAGTAGTAATGAAAAAAATATCACAATAAGACAAGTGTATGTGCTGAATGTTTCCCTATTGGGAAAAGAAGTTCCTTTGATATATAAAAAAAGAAAATCAGAAAAAATCTCACAAAATTAAAATAATAAAGAAAACTAGTATTAAAATTATTGGTTTGCAAGTTAGTCTTACTTAGTAAGACAGTACAAATAATACAGGCACTCAAAATTTATTATTATTAATCCACATTTTATTATACACATGTACAGGCACCTTTATATAGTTAATCCACTTCATAAAATATCAGAAGTTATCATTCCAACTATATTGACTAGGAAACATGCTCATAAAGGGTAAGCAATTTGCCCAGGATTGATTACTTGGCTCATGAGGTACTGTCTCCTTCCAAAGTTCATACTCTTTCTGTTTCACGATGACTCCCAAAACAGTTTTTTAATATCCCTCAATTTTTCTATTTTATTTTATTATTATTTTTTAATCCTCACTCAACGATATTTTTTCAATTGATTTTTAGAGAGAGTGGAAGAGAGAGGGAGAGACAGAGAGAAACATCAATGTGAGAGAAACACATCGATAGGTTGCCTCCTGCACAAGCCATGCCCTGGGCCCGGGCCGGGGAGGAGCCTGCGACTGCGGTATTCGCCCTTGACCCGAATCGAATCCGGGACCCTTCAGTCCCCAGTCTGACGCTCTACCCACTGAGTCAATCAGATAGGGCAATCTTTCTATTTTAACTTAAAAGATCATTCCTTTACACATCTTCCACCTTGGCTCAACTCTGTATTATGTGCTGGCACTACAATCACTCAGGGAAACTTTGTCTCAGAAGCTCCACTTTGGTACAAGTACTTTGATATCTGCTGCACCTATCCAGTCCTTGGACCAGCATATAGGAGCCACAATGCAAACAGTGGAAGGATGAGATGACACTAATGAGAATGCGTTCAGTCTTCTGGCAGTTCACCCTGTGTGGTGGCTTCCCACCCCAGCCAAACTTCACCAACCTTGCCAAATTGGCTAATATAAGTCAAGCAAACTTTACACATACCTTTTCCCGCTACCTTTTTTAACAGGTAACAAATTATTGTTTAAAACATTTTTAAGTGTCATAAACAGATCAGCGAAGAGAAATGATTAATGAAAAGAAATAACACTTTTCTTCAGTGAAACCTATCAGGTATATCATAACTAGAGCACACCTTCTTGTAAAACAAGCACACTTCTCGGGAAGTGTGTCTAGGGTTTCTGTATTCTAATATTTCTGCGTGAGACCTTGAAAGAAAAACCACTGCCAAGTTGTCTGTCTCCTGGTCAAAATAAATAAACTCTAAACTTAAAACTCTGCAAACCAAGAATGTTCTGTACCTTCCAGCAATTCTTCTATAAAACATTTAGAAACATCCTTAACCACAAATAGAAACCAAAAGGTAGCTATGTTTCTAAATATGAGGTGGACATGCTGCTTAATCGATCTGGTTTAGAAAACATACAAAGGGGGGAAGGGGAAGGAGACAAAGTACAACAAAACTGTGTTAAATGAAATCTGACTGACTCAGAATCCGTGATAATCTGAAAGGGATCTGAACAAAGCTTAAATACTTAAAATGTCCCTGTATGTCCATACTTCAGACATAATTGTTCCCCCTGAGAAAAATCACATACGATGCCTTTAAGCTTCAATTCCTCTACTACCTACATTTTTTCCAACATACAAATGTCTGCCTGACCTGGTTCCTTTCCTCATCAAACTACTGATGCCCAGCCACATAAACATAACCACTCCAGAGTCCTTTATCCTCTGAACTTCTAAGGGATAAGAAAAAACACACTCCCAGGCTCCCAACAAAAGAACTCAGTTAAGATTTAGCATGAAATTCTAACAGATACCTATACTCTTTTAACCCTTACAATCTTTGAAAAAGATCCACATTTTGATTCATTAAGAGAATAATTAGATTCTATAATTTAATAACTACTTTTAGGGGGGAAAAGGCACAATGATTTCCCATGATTAATGTGGATATTAACTATAGCTGTTACAAATATAGTTGTGTTTCAAGGAGTTCTAGTACATGTTTTCCAAATTAAATACAAAATTTGGAAAATACACATTTGAAAATTTTTACAGAAAAACATCTTCAGTGGCTGTTACTGCTCTTCATTTTAAATGTTATCAAGATATGCTATTAAACTTTAGCAAAATTAAAAAATTAAAGAGCACAGTCTAATCAAAATAAGCAGGTTATAATTATTTGAACCAAATAATATTTACATAATTTCCTTAAGGCTTAATTTTTTAAATTCTCAATAAATATATAAAGTTACACATAATCACAACTACAAGTCTACCACAAAGTTAGCAGCACTAGTTAAACATAAAAGTTCTTATTGTAAAATGGAACTTCAACATAATTCTTAGTATAAACGTTTCATTCCATTTCCTACATTCAGGTACTAAATTATCATAAAGTTAAATCTTGAGACCAATACATTTAATCTACTAAAGTGATTTTAATCCACAACATTTAAAAAAAATCATGTTTCTAAACACAAATTACCAAGTAATTTGCACATAAAAACAAAAAAAGGGGGCAATTTTAACAACAGCTAGCACTCACTTAAAATTACTACTTGTCATGAGAAATGTCTCAAAGGCACAGCAAATTTCCTTGAGAACAACAGACACCATTAATTCAGAATGGTCACTTACCACTTCTTCCAAAGCAGCACTACGCCCAAAAGAACAAGTGAGGTGTGTGAGGCAGTTCACAAAGGACGAGAAAAGCTCACTTGGAATGGCAGTTAAGACGTTTCGAGGAAACACAGTTATCAGGTTGCTGATAATGCTGGAGATCCCCACAGCTTCAGAATCTTCTATTTCAATTCTACAAATCAGGTAACAAATGTTACTGGTGGTGGAAGACAAATTACAATAACTCATTTCCAAACATGCAAAATTTTCACCTTGTCATTCATTTTTAAAGGCATGTCTCTGTATTAATTTAAAATTACCATATAATTCAAAATATACAAAGTGGAAAAAAATCACTAGCTTTTGTTCCACTACTGTTAAGCATATAGACAAACATGAAAGTTCCTTTTTTGGTGACAAAGGGCAAGTATACCTACCCATTGATAGTACTCAGTAAACCCTCAATGAAGTGTGCTAGGTAGTCAACCTGTGCTCCTTCATCGGGGAAGACAGGTCCGTGCAAAGAAGCTAACTGGGCGAGGCACTGCAGAGAATCTTGTGCCATATCCGAATCTTCTCTGATTTTTCGATGTACCTGTTAGAAAGAATTGCTAATCCATAAAAATAAATTCTTCTTTTGTAAGGGTCACATGTCTATCATGCTGAATGAGGTAAGCGAAAACTTCACAATAGCTGGTTATTTCTAGAAAATTAATCCCTGAATTAAGCTAAATTTGAGAATGTCCCTCAGTCTACTTTACATTATAGTCCATGATTTCAAACATATCAATTAATTTTAACTGAGGGCTACCTACATTTTGAACATTGAATTGTCTCCAGCATGCTATGACAAAGAGAGAAACAGATGCTAGCCAGTCAGACATACTGCTTCTTCTAAAAACAGCAACGACAGTCATCTGTATTATGCTAGCTATGCCTTGCTACAGCTCCTTACTAAAGTTAGCAGACAAGTTCAATCAAGAGTATACAGATGCTGCTTTAGTGGAAGTAAACAGTTGCACATGGAGAAAACCAATATACCATTCAATTCCTAGACATTCATTCATTCAACGAACATAAAGCACTCTCTCAATAACTCTTGAGATTGCTTAAAATTTGTTTCAATCTCATTTTACCCTACATCAATTATATGTTCAAATATTTAAAAATAAAAATTGTATTTAAATTATATTTAAATCCACCTAAAACCTCATCTAGATTTTATTTCAATAATACAATGTAGATGTGAAACACCCAATATACATATAGTGTTCCTATATTGCTCCCTACTTTTACAATGTTACTAATATTCTCAGGTTTTAAAGATGTTTCATTTTGCCTAACCAGTTTAGCCCAGTGGATAGATTGTCAGCCTGTTCCATTCCGGTCAAGGGCACATGCCTGGGAAACATCCCCAGTGAATAGTATGCAGGAGGCAGCCGATCAATGACTCTCTCTCATCACTGATACTGCTACCTCTCTCCCCCTTCCCTTCTTCTCTGAAATCAATTATATATAAATTAAAAAAATAAAATAAAGATGCTTCATTTCTGTGAGCTCACCTAATTAAAATTGCCAAGGAAAACAGTAAAGAATTTGTGACCATTTTCTACTTTCCATAAGCATCTAACTTCTTCAGCCTTTCTTTTCCTACATAAATCTCTTTGCTTTCTGAATGTAGCATAATTTTAAACATTTATTCTCTTTTTGGTTTAGGTTATGTTCACTTTGACTCTGCAAACCATAATAATAATTATTTGAAGTCAGAACACTTCTCTTAAGTGTTCACTGGTATAGTGCTGGGACACAGTGAACAAATACTAAAAAAATCCTTATTCACCACTGATTCCATTAAGATTTAATCCCTGAACTTAAGGTTCTAAGAAACTTAAAATACTAAAAAGTCACAAAGTTAACTGATCTACTGGCATATTTTAAAATGTTACCCTCTTTGGTCTAGAGTAGTGGATGGCAAACCATGGCCTGCAGGCCTAGTCTAGCTTCCTGCCCATTTTGTATGGCTGTGATTTTGACATTTTATATGGGGGAGGAAGGAAAAATAATCAAAGAATATTTTAAGAAATGTAAAAATTATAAAAATCCACATTTTTACATAAGTTCCTAACAGTTTTACTTGAACACTGCCACACTTGTCTGTTTGGGTGTTGTCTACAGCTACTTCTATACGACAATCAAGCTGCCTCAGAGAACACATGTCTGCACAGTCTAATATTCACAAGGGCCTTTACCAAAAAAGTTTGCCAATGCCTGGTCTAGAACAATGCAAATGTTTTTCAAAATATATTCTATATTTTAAGTTTTACATAGTAAATGTGTAAACTATACAAATTCCTATGTCCACACTGTCTAATTCATGTAGTTTTGAACACAACTCATTTGGAAGTTCCTTGTCTGAAAACTAACTGATTTTCTGTCATCATGCCCTTGCATCTAACATTAAACATGATATCCGGGGATGCATATCAATGGATGCAATGCAATGTAGGACAACAGTGGGTTTCTTCTCTGCCCAGAGAGCTAAATAGTTGCTTGTTCCTGGTCTAGTAGTGACAAATCAAAAGAAAGAATACCTTTAATGAAAAAGCTAATATTGACTCTGTAGTAAAATAAAAATAAGAAACTGTCCTCAGAGCCTACCTGTACTGTTCTCTGAACTATGAGCCACATATAACCCATTGTAAACCAATATTCTTACATAATATAGTAGGTTCATGCCTTCTTCTAATTTCAGCATTACAAAGGAGTTCTACTATATCTGAATTACACTCTACACATTTAAAACTGAATTCATTGTCCAAATAGGAAAGAAGCAGAGGGATAAAGAAAAGCCAAGTCTAGCAGAAAATCCAGAGAAGTAAATAAACTATGAAGCAGGATAAGGATGAAGACAAGGAACAGAGAGAGCCAGTGAGGTGATGATTCCTATGGAACATGCTGACCCTGAGATGTCTGTGGGCCTTCCAAACACAAGCCTCCAGTAAGCACTAGGATTACAAGGCCCTGGACTCTGGAGCAGCTTGTGCTGAATATAGACCTAGGAGTCAGCAGTGTACAAATGGTGTCTGAGGTCTTATGTGGGGAAGGGGCAGCCTGAGGAAAGTGTATGCAGTCAGCAGAGTTCAGAACTGACATAGAAACACTACTATTTATGCGAAGAGCAGAGAAAGAAGAGACCCTAAATGAGATAAAAAAGAACCTAACAGTAAGGTAGGAGGAAGAATTAATGAGATTGGTTTTTCCAACACCTTATGGAAGAGACAAAAATTGAGAAGACTATAAACTTCGGAGGGGCAAATCAATACTTTAGGTTTAAAGTATTCCTAAATTCAGATAATCAACATACTTCAAGTCTTGATTCCTTGCATAGTATATTTATGTTTATCTACTTAATAAAGAAATAGTGATATCTCATGGAAAACTGCTTTCAATTAGGTAATGAATCCTATAATAGAAAATAAATTTAACAAAAACTGAATGAAATTTAAAATTTCAACCGTCATTTCGCTAACAAATAAAATGTAAATTGCTTATAAACTGCTTAAATGAAAGTGAGAGGCCACAAACACAAAGATGTTGAAATAAAAAAGTGAGCCCTAGCCCATTTTCTCAGTGGTTAGAGCATCAGCACACACACTGAAGGGTCTCAGGTTCATTCTGATCAAGGTAACATACCTCGGTTGCAGGCTCGATCCCCAGCCCCGGTTGGGAAGCGTACGGGAGGCACCCAATTGATGTGTCTCTCTCACATCAATATTTCTGCCCGCCCCCCCTCTCTAAAATTCAATGAAAAAAAAATATCCTTGGATCAGGATCAACAATAACAAAAAAACCACCACCACCACACACACACAAAAAAAACAATAACAAAATGAAAAAGGGTTAACTTTCAAATTCAAAAGTTATCTGCATGTGGTCTTTCACAGCTGACAGGAGCAGCTGTCTGGTTTGTGGAGACAGCTGTTCAGATTTAGAGTCACCATTTCCAGGCTACCAGCAAGTTTTCCACCTTTTCATTAACTGCTGGAGTGGGGTCTACTTTCAGCCAAATGAGCAACACAAGATCTTAACTTGGATCCATATCAAAACAATTTCTGCCAGATGAGAAAGGCAACAGGATTTTCAATTTAGTTACAATGGTCTCTGATACTGACAGTGTTTTTAGTTATTATTTCTGCTTTAAAGAAAAAAGTAAAGCTAATGCGTAGTCTGAACCTTTCACAGAAAACACCTAATTTATACACCGATGGATGAGTAACCTTGTTCTTGAGATTCTTAAATATATACAATATTTTAAATAGTTCAACCAAAAAAGTGAACATAGTTGTAACACTAGTACATAATATTTTTAAAAGATATAAAGGCAGGAAGTTATAATTAATGGTTGGAACTAAGCAAAAATCTTTTTTTTCTTTTTAATTGGTCTTTATTTGTGTCTTTACCCTAGTCCTTAGATCTGCTTAAATAATATGCTCATGCTATAAGAGCACTCAGCCTCCAAAACACACACACACACATTTTCCCCCAGCTTCTGTTTTATTGTGGTTGTGGACAAACGTGGAATATGTTGCTTACTTCTTTATATTTAGCAAATAAGAAATAGCACCATTTAAAGTTATAGTTAAAATAAGTTCTATACAAAAACCCTAACTTCACTCACAACTGATAATTCATACATAAAAAGTACACTACTCTAGAAGAGCAGTTCTCAAAATGTGCTCCAGGGATCTCTAAGGGTTCCTAGGACCCTGCCAGGTTGTCTCGAAGGACAAAACTGTTTTCCTACAGTACTACGATAATTGTCTTTTCCATCCTTACTGCCACACATGTATACAGTGGAGCTACCCTAAGGTTATATATGGTAATGCTGCGACCAACTGAAAACAGAAGCAAATATAAGATCGGCTGTCTTGTATTAAACCTAACATTAGATACAGTTGCAAAAAAAATGTACAATGCTACTCTTCTCACTAAATTTTTTTTTTGTTTACAAAAGTACAACTATTTGTTCATTAAAATATTATGTTATGGTTTGGTATTGCTATTTTAAAATGAATAAATTATGTTTTAAAGTTTAGTTGAATTTTTAATATGGTAAATATTAACACATTGCAAACGGATCACGAGAATTCTCGCTCCATATTACACAGTGTTTTACAAAGTATCATACTTTAAAAAGTATTAGCTTATAAGAACATGTAATAAATAACTTCAAAATGCAATGGGTATTTAATTTTAAGGCATGCCTTTAACATTTATGTAAAACGGTTTTTGTACTTGTTCAATAGAAACTTATCTGACCACTGGGTTAAGCTAGCAATAAAACTACTGGTCCACAATGTGCTAATAGTTACAACCCACATATATAAAAGCTCTTTGAATCCTTAATAATCTCTAAGAGTGTAAAGGAGTCCTGAAACCAAAAAGTTAGAGAACTTCAGTTCTAGGATATAAGCCCTTCATAATTCTACATACTTTTATAAAATATCAAGAACATTTCTATGTAATTTGTTTGAGTAGAAACATTGATTAGAAGCGAAGACTTTAGAGGACAAAAGCGATCTGTACATTTTTACCTAAAAAACTACAGAATCATACTCTCCTTTAGTGGACCTTCTGTGACCTTTGCCACCGGAGAGGAAAGGTACAACTTACTGTAAAGAAAAGCTCCATGACTCTGCTGTCCAGAAGGGCCTCCCGCCAGGACTCCGTTGGCTTTAACAGCACATTTTGTGAGGATTCAAACATGGCTATATAATGTCTGCCCAGTTATCTGGTGTCAAGGTCAACAACAATAACATTCTTACTTTGTCTAAAGTATAAATATACCCGAAATATAACAGGAGCCATCCAGAAAGAATGTAATGGAAACAGTTTAAGCCTCTTCACATATGCTACATAATTCATGCATGAAGCTTAGGAATAAAAGGCATTAAGTGGT
>NW_006296430.1:133473-136778 GCF_000327345.1 Myotis davidii
AGTCAACACAAAAAAGTTACAAGACTTTGTGAATATAACTCACTCAATGACACTGATATGATAACTGAAGTCTTTCAGAACTGGGGAAGACAGTAATTGCCTATCCCATAGCTCATCAAGTGTCCAGGTGAAATACACCCAGTAGGCTACGTTCTCATCGTAGCATGAGAAATTGCAACAAAAGTTATCCAAAACTACAGCTTGTAAAACTTAGATGTAAGTTCAAAACTGCTGTACTTTATTAAACCCCAAATCATTTATAGAGAACATTAAAGGCTGTGTCAATGTTTTGGAAACCATTTTTTAAAAATATTACTGCTTAAACCCCTTTTTAAATCTCTAATGTTATTTTGTGTCTAAAGAGAAGGGGGAACAGCTGATAGTTTGTTTCAGAAGAGAGTCAGATTGCTGGGTTTTGAAATATCACTCCATTCAATGGGTGAATAAAAGTAAGATTCAAATCAGGTCCATCTCAGTTCCTCACCTGCCCCCTTGTGGAGATGTAGGAAGAAATCAACGCCAAAAAAGGAAACTATTGGAACTCAATAAAGCCAGCGTGAATTTTTAAAAAAACCAAACAGAAATCAGCCAATGAATACTGTTTTGGGCCTTAGCTGGTTCGGCTCAGTAGATAGAATGTCAACCTGCGGGCCAAAGGGTCCTGGGTTCGATTCTAGTCAAGGGCACATGCCTGGGTTGTGGGCTCGATCCCCCCAGTAGGGGGCATGCAGGAGGCAGCCAATCAATGATTCTCTCTCATCACTGATGTTTCTCTCCCTTCCTCTCTGAAATCAGTAAAAATACCTATTTTTTTAAAAATACTGTTTTTGTTTTCAGTGTGCTAATCTTTTCTAAAATGATCTCATGTTTCCACTAGACATCTAAGGCTGTTAATGATATCATCTTCACTCATAACACCCTGATTGAACACAAGATGTTTTTACCTGTGGTTTTGTTTTCCAGCTCAGAACCTGGAAGGGGTTTTCTCTGACAAAAGGCTGCATTCCATCAAGAAAGCTCATTTGTAAGGCACCTCACTCACAAAGAGTCATGCTGATTTTCTTTGAAGAACCATCATCCAACCCTATTATGAGCCATTAACACATTGTTTGCGGGTAGTTTTTATCGCGAGCTAACAGGTGGCGCGGGCCATTTTTGCTAATTTTTGCGCAAATGGCAACGTTCAGTAAAATTACCATAACTTTAGTTTACATATTTATACATTACCCGCATTCTACCGCTAGTCTATAAAAAACGTATTAATACGTGTCCCGCGCTCTACTACGAGTCAACATAAAACGTATAAGTAAAACATATAAATACATTTCCTGCATACAATGTGTTAAAAATATCATCCTATAGAATAAAGGGGCAATATGTAAATTGACCCTCACTCCATCATGCGGTCACAAGATGGCTGCGCCCACAGTAGAGGAAGGGTTCCCGTAACACAAGATGGCTGCACCCACAGTAGAGGAAGGGTTCCCGTAACACAAGATGGCTGCACCCACAGTAGAGGAAGGGTTCCCGTAACACAAGATGGCTGCACCCACAGTGGAGGCAGGGTTCCCGTAACAAACCGTTACGAGCCTTAACGAGCGATCAGCAGGGACCTGAGGCTCTGTGGTCCTGGGCCAGAGCGGGGGACCTGAGGCTGTGCCACCCACCCAGCAGGGCTTGATGGGGGATCTCAGGCCACACACACCCCCACCAGGAGGGGCTTGACGGGGGACCTGAGGCCGCGCCCCCCACCCCGGTGCCGGGCCGGAGGACCTGAGGGTACGCGGGGGACCTGAGGCTGTGTCCCCTGCCCGGCAGGGATTGACAGGGATGGGGCTGGCTAGGTCTGGATCTCGCCCAATGCGGGTGGGGCCAGCCGGATCTGGGTCTTGCACAATTTCAAGGTGCACGCAGGTGGGTGGGGACTTGACTCTGGGTCCTGCAGTCTGCCCCCGACTCTGACAGGAGGAAGATTTTCATATACATTTTACTAATTTTCCTTCATCTCTGACACTTCTATTATAGAGAAAGGGCAAATAGCAATCTTATCAAATAAAAGAGAAACATGCAAATTGACCATACCCTCTGCTACACTCACAAGCCATGCCCACCAGACAATCAGGAGCGAGTACGGAAATAAACCCAACCAAGATGGCAGCAGCCACGGACCTGGAGTGAGCAGGCTTGGGTTGCCCCTGGCAATGCAGGAAGCCAAGCTTCCCACCTGCCCTGGCTGGCTGTGGGCTCCGCTCAAGGCTACAAAGATTCAATTATAGAAGATAAATAAATCCCAGCTACTGCTTCCAGCTGTTGTGGCCTCCGCTCAAGGAGGGTCTGGGAGCCTGGGTTTCCTGGGGCTGTGGCCAGCCGGCAAACAGCCATTAGCCCCTCACCCAGGCTGGCCAGGCACCCCAGCGGGGAGCCCCACCATGAAGGGGGTGTGGGCAGCCTGAAAATGGCCCTCAGCCCCTCACCCAGGCTGGCCACACCCCCATGGGGTAAGGGTCCCCACTGGGGGGCTTGGCCAGACTGCAAGCAGCCATCAACCCCTCACCCAGGCTGGCCAGATACACCAGTGGGGACCCCCACCCTGAAAGGGCTGTGGGCAGCCTGAAAATGGCCCTCAGCCCCTCACCCAGGCTGGCCACACCCCCAAGGGGTAAGGGTCCTCACTGGGGAGCTTGGCCAGTCTGCAAGCAGCTATCAACCCCTCACCCAGGCTGGCCAGGTACACCAGTGGGATCCCCCACCCTGAAAGGGGTGTGGCCAACATGAAAACAGCCCTCAGCCCCTCACCCAGGCTGGCCAGGCATCCCAGCTGGGACCCCCACCCTGAAGGGCGTGTGGCCAGCCTGAAAACAGCCCTCAGCCCCTCACCCAGGCTGGCCACACAGTCCCAGCAGGGACCCTTACCCAATGGGGGCATCGCCAGCCTAAAAACCACCACAGCCCCCTTGCCCAGGCTGCCCCACGCCCCAAGAGAAGCTCACCCTGATCTGGGACACCCTTCAGGGCAAATCAGCCGGCCCCCACCTGTGCACCAGGCCTCTATCTATACTAATAAAAGGATAATATGCTAATTAGACTGGGAGACCTTCCAGGAGACCTTCCGGACATTCTTCTGGACAAAGCCATGGTGGTGGGGCCGAGGTAGAGGCGGTTAGAGGCCAAGTGGGGAGGGTAATTGTGAGTGATCAGGCTGGTGGGAGGCAGGGCCGTTGGGGGTAAGCAGACCAGTAGGGGGGCCTGTGGGGGCAAGCAGGCCATCAGTGGGGGTCAGTTGGAGGTGATCAGGACAGTGCTGT
>NW_006296430.1:137194-148045 GCF_000327345.1 Myotis davidii
GGCCTGCAGTAAAGGGTCCCGGGTTTGATTCTGGTCAAGGGCATATGCCTGGGTTCCAGGCTCCATCACCAGTAGGGGGTGTGCAGGAGGCAGCTGATCAATGATTCTCTCTCATCACCGGTGTTTCTATCTATCTCTCCCTCTCCCTTCCTCTCTAAAATCTATAAAAAATATTTTTATAAATAAATAATAAAAATGCACATATTCTAGTCTGTATAAGATACACCCAATATAATTACAATATAATTAATTACCCAATATAATTAATTACAAATAATATCTCCATACTAAAAAATAAAAAATTATCCCCAAAAGCATTTTAATAAAAATTTAAACATAAAAATACATGAAAGAACAGTATTAAAATGAATGGAACAAAAATTTTAAGAACAATACAATTCCAACAAGAAATGTATTTTAGTTAGCAGATTGTGCAGGGAAACTGTTGAAGAGAACTCTTCTGTGTTACCTGAAAAATTACCATGAATGTTCAGGTATTACTTTTCAATTTTAAAACTATTTCAAAGTATATTACAATGTGAACAGAATACTTAAAGACAGCCAAAGAATTAGCATAACAATACCACTACTCCCCCAGGTGATTCTTAATGTAGCATATTATTAAATAAAACAAGAAGACTACCACTGAAATGCAGGAATCTAGGACTTCTTTTTTGGGGGTGGGGGATGGGGGGTTTGTCAAATGATCTTTAATAGAAATAATTTCCTTTGTAGTTCTTAACTAGCTGGGCACTCTATTGCACCACTGTTTAAGTCATTTATGATGTCAGAGGGTGGCAGCCATCAACACTGCAGTCCCCAGGATCTCTCTAAAGGATCCAGAAAGTTCTCTAGCTAAAGATCAGTGCTGCATTGGTTGGACAATGTTGACAATATCATCAGAAGTGATATTTTCACTGTGTTTAATGTTTTTTTCACTTCTTTCTGCTCTTTGTGGTTCTTTGACGGTTTTGATGATCAGGCAGAGGCAGAAGTACTACCTCAATCTGGGCCTGTCTGTTCTGAATAGTCAGTTTCACTGTAATCTCCAGACCCTTCCAATCACCAGTTGCTTTGGCGATGTAATCAACAATCAGAAGCTGATGTTGGGGGTGAGGACAGATGTGCCACCAACTTCCCCACCAGTGCACCTCAGATATATAGTGATCTCCTTGGAGTCGAACTTCAGCAGCACGGTGAAGGCAACTGGTGTCGGATGAACCCAGATATGGGACGACTGAAGAAAGTTGCACCTAAGCCTCCCCTGAGCCGAAAACCAAAAGCCAGTGCTTCTATTCTTAAGAAAATATGTTTTTAATGATTTAAAGTTTGAATACAGCAATAGTTTCTTTTAAAAACAACAGTTTTAAATAAAATAGTTTCCTTTTCAAGTCTTTCAGAAGTTTTAGTTTATAGTACTACTTTGACATGTCATAATATCTGGACATTATATGGCTGTATCTTTTTTTATGCCACCACTGAGTCTGACTGACATGGCTCAGTGGCTGAGTGTGGACCTATGAACCAGGAGGTCATGGTTCGATTCCCAGTGGGGCACATGCCCTGGTTTCAGGCTCAGTCCCCAATGTGAGGCGGACAGGAGGCAGCCGATCAACGATTCTCTCTTATCATTGATGTTTCCATCTCTCTCTCTCTGAAATCAATAAAAATACATTTTTTTAAAAATGTCATCAGTGAAAGAGAAGTCTAAGTTAAGTGATTATTTAGTAAATTAATCATTTATTATAAATATTATATGCTTGTCAGATTTTAGGACAGATATGAGTCACAACAGATTGATACTAGTTAAATAGCTATCTTTTACCAAAATTTAAATCAGATTTTTAAATAAAGAATTTTCTTGCACATTTTCTAAAATGAACATGAACTCAGGTAACTTACATGTTATAACAGAATAATTTATTTAGAAGCAAATAAATAAAATTCTACTAGTAAGAAGCAATACAGAGCTATTTTCAACCTTTTAATAATCCTATGCATTTTTAAAAATTTGTCATCAAGATCTAAAATTACTTCACCTTCCCATGTTTTCAGTGAATTCAAGTCTCAGGAGTTATAATAAAATGATTTTCTCTCACTATATCAAATCCAAGCCACAACGATCCTATCTACCTCTAAAATTTTCCATTTAGGAAAACTCACCATCTTCTGAGAAGCCAGACACATAAAATGCTCTATAGTTGCATGAACCAAGACAAACAAAACCAGGCTGAGAGCCAGGACAGAGCTTAATAGCATACTGCTACTGACTGTCACTGGAAAAATCATACTAAGTCTTCTGTCTTGGACAACAAACC
This sequence comes from Myotis davidii, assembly GCF_000327345.1. Taxonomy (NCBI): domain Eukaryota; kingdom Metazoa; phylum Chordata; class Mammalia; order Chiroptera; family Vespertilionidae; genus Myotis; species Myotis davidii. Next base: position 139,513 of record NW_006296430.1, read on the forward strand.
ATATTATCACAAGTATATGCCTCTTAGCAAGTGGAGGAAAAGCCATCTTTGGAAATATACATGTTCTTACATATGCAATGGGCTCTTGTTCGCTTACTAACACCTTCAGTAAGGGTATCATGTGTACTGGTGACTGATAGTAAAAAGACAATTAAATGAGTCATATAAAAATCTACACACTATTCTGAAGCAAATATGAAGTCTGAAAATTTCCACTGCCTATTCTTACTTCACAATACAGGCTTGTAACAACAATGGACTTTTTATCAAAGTAATAAATAATTTCTCCATCCTCCATATTCTTTTTATCCTACCTCATTAGTAAAAACAAAGTTTCAGAAGCATAGTATTTCTTCTTAACAACAAAAATTGCTATTTCTCTTCTGGCATAACACAAAAGCCATGAGCCTGTCTTACACATACACTTAATGCAAGTAACCAGAAGTCTTTTGAAATAAAGGAGAGCCGACCTCACTGGGATGTTTTCCCAAACCTTACTTCCAAATAGTAATGCTGACTTTACTGGAAATCCTAGTGTAGGTGAAGACCTCTATATCCCACTACTATTTTATGATCCAGTTAGCTTTTCCCAAGAGATTGAGTTAAAAAAAAATTTTTTTTATCAAAACCAAATCAGATCCACAAAAATAGAATACCAATAAAAGGCAGTGTAACCCAACTAAAAATAGAAGAGTCACTGAAGCCAACATACCAAACATACCTGCCAAACATTCTTATTACAAAACGATATTGTCATTTATGATTAGCATTGCCAAAACCCTTAAGCGTTTATGGACACAAGATGAACCACTAGCTAAAGAATATTAGCAGCATAAACAGATAGCCAAGAACTGAGATAATACTTCTGAAACACCTCACCTCAATAATTAAATAACAGATACTGTTGTTAAGCATCTATTACTATGTCCTAGACCAGGGGTCCTCAAACTACAGCCCATGGACCACATGCAAATACAAATATTGTATTTGTTCCCGTTTTGTTTTTTTACTTCAAAATAAGATATGTGTAGTGTGCACAGGAATTTTTTCATAGTTTTTTTTAAAAAATATAGTCCGGCCCTCCAAAGGTCTGAGGGACAGTGAACTGTCTCCCTGTTTAAGAAGTTTGAGGACCCCTGTCCTAGACACTATGCAAGGTGCTAACAATACAGTGAACAAAGCATGACCTGTGCTTTTGTGAGCTCCCAAACCAGTGAGTCAATAGATATTATTCAAGTCAGCTAAGAAATGAAAATTTACACCTGAGATGTGAGGCAAATAGAAGTAAAGCAAATGTAACAAATATGAGAAGCCACAGCATAAGAAACCTGACCTGGTCTATGGTACACAACGAGGGCTCAATTAGGTGGTGACTAAGCAAAGAAGGGTACAAGGCATCCAGGCAGAGACATTCCATGTGGGAAGGCACGAGGGGCAGAAGGAGACAGGGCCTTTGATTACAGTTCTAACTAAGAGAGCGTGGAAGAGAGCTTCGAGAGGGAGGCAGAGATCAGACTACTCAGGCTCTCAAAGGCCATTTTTAAATGTGGATGATGGACAACAGAGGGCCAGTCATAGAACAAGGACACTCTCTTTGGACAGGAATGACCTAAAACGGAATAAAAACAGGTGGATTTAATCTCAGTCTCATTTGAGAGAGTAAGACAAGCCACAATGGCTGAGGAATTAGATCACTGAGCCAGGGTGATTTTAACATCCACCAAATCCCAGGAGCTATAGACTTTATACCACACCCAAGCCTAAAGGGGAGGATACTTTCAATCACCTTCTACATATATAAAACCTACATATAATAATCCTTTTAAAAAAGAGTTTTCAGATGATATCATGTATATAGGAAACTTTCTAAATCCACTAAAAGTGCCCAGACGGCATGGCTCAGTAGTTGAGCATTCGACCCAGGAAACAAGAGATGGTGGGTTCGATTCCCGGGCAGGGCACATGCTTGGGTTGCAGGTTCAATACCCAGTGGGGGTGCATGCAGGAGGCAGCCGATTGAAGATGTGTCTCTCTCATCGATGTTTCTATCTCTCTATCCCTCTCCCTTCCTCTCTAAAAATAAATAAAAACACATTTAAAATGAATAATAAGTAAATAAATCCACTAAAAGTATTTCAGCTAATAAACAAGTTTAGCAAGGTTTCATAGTACAAGATCAACATTAAATAATTCTTATTTCTATACACTAGTAAAGAAAAATATGAAAATAACACAAGTTAATTCTATTTAAAATTAAATTAAAAAGAATAAAATACTCAGGAATACATTCAACAAAAGAAGTCCAAAACTTTTATTCTAAAAACTATAGTGGCTCAGCTGGTATGGGTTAGTGGTTAAAATACTTTAAATTTTTTATTTTTGATAGTATTACATATATCTCCCATTTCCTCCCCTTTTCCCCCCTCCTCCCAACGCCCACCCCACCCCCACATCAGTATATAAGTTCTTTAGTTTACCTCTTAATGTGCCCCACAACCCCACATCGAGTTATGTCAGTCTGTTCCATGCCACTGATTTAGAGAGAGTGGAAGGGAGGGAGAGGCATGGGGAAAGAAACAGAAAGAGAAGCACTGATGTGAGAGAGACACACAGATTGGTTGCCTCCCACACTTGCCTCAAATGGGACAGGGATCAAACCTGCAACCCAGGTATGTGCCCTTGACCATGAATAGAACTCAAAACTCTTTGATGCGTGGGGCGCCGCTCTAACCCGAGACACAACAACCAGGGTGACATGACAGTCTTTTCAACAAATGGTGCTGGAAGAACTGGACATCCACATGTAAAAAAAAGATTATCTAGACCAGCAGTCGCCAACCTTTTGGACCTTGCGGACCACCAGGTGGAGACTGCTGCTCCAAAGGCTTCCTTAAACAACTTATATTCCTAAAAGATAATAGAAGTGAAAAACTAGGTGGTGGATGGTTTGGCAATGACTTTAATATATAATACAAAAGGTGATCCATGAAAAAACTGATAATCTGAACTTGGTTAAAATTAAAAACTTTTGCACTGTAAAAGATAATGTAAGGAGAAAATATTTGCAGAATATATATATATATATATATATAATGCAAATAGACCAACGGCCAGCCCCGCTCGCACCCACTGCCAGTGCCGGCCTCATTCACACCTGCAGCCGGCACCAAAGCTGCCACTTGCACCTGCTGCCGGTGCCCAGCGCCCGGCGCCAGTCCCAATCACTCAGCACCGTCAGTGGGTGCAAGCAGTAGCTGCCAGCCTCAGTACCCCTGAGGGCTTCTCTACCTCCGCCTGCCCCTGAGGGGCAATCAGGGCAGCAGCCGCTGCTCACACCTGCTGATAGCACTGGCCCCACTCATACCCGCTGCTGGCACTAGTCCCAATCGCTCTGTACTGTCAGCAGGTGCGAGCTGTCAGCACATGGGAGTGACAACTGGTCGCTATGATGAACACTGACCACCAGGGGCTCCCAGACTGCAAGAGGGCGCAGGCCGGGCTGAGGGGACCCCCCCACCCCCAGGGAACAAATTTCACGCACTGGGCCTCTAGTATCCTTACTTATAAAAGCCTAAGTGGTCGTCATGCCGTGATACATTATGCCATCACAAGATGGCTGCGTGCACAGGCGGGCGGGGCTGAGCTTGACACTGCCTCCACAGAGCCTGCCGGAGAGTCCCACCTGCGCAAGGCGAGGCCTGCCTGGGGGTCTGGCGAGGGCTGCCTAGGGATGCCCCGGCTCCACGCAGCGAGGCCTGCCTGGGGGTCCCGCCTCCCAGCTCCGGCCTATCTCTTTCGGGCAATCCATCGAGGAGCCCTGGATGGGTGGGAGGGGCCTACCTCTTTGGTGCAATCAATCATGGGGGTCTCACACTGTGACAGGGCACAGGCCAGGCTGGGGGACACCCCAACCACCCGAGTGCATGAATTTCGTGCACTGGGCCTCTAGTATATAATAAAAGCCCAGCTACCGTTATGGCAGAACGACCAGTCACTATGATGCACACTGACCACCAGGGGTAGACGCTCAATGCAGGAGCTACCCCTGGTGGTCAGTGTGCTCCCACAGCAGAACACTGCTCAACCAGAAGCCAGGCTCATGGCTGGTGAGCGCAGCGGTGGTGGCAGGAGCCTCTCCCACCTCCGTGGCAGTGCTAAGGAGCAAGCAGGCGGGCAGTTAGGAGCAGGCGGGCAGTGCTAAGGAGCGAGCAGGCGGGCAGGGTCCCGGATTGCAATCAGGCCTAAACTGTCAGTTGGACATTCCCCAAGGGGTACCGGATTATGAAAGGGTGCAGGCCCAGCTGAGGGACACCCACTCCGGGCCAGAATTTTGTGCATCGGGCCTCTAGTATTTCTAATAAAAGACTTATTCAAAATCCTATATAATAAAAGGCTAATATGCAAACTGTCCCCTCGGGAGTTCAACCAGGAGTTCGTTCGCTTGCTATGATGTGTGCTAACCACCAGGGGGCAGTGTAGAACATGCCAGGTGACCAGCGGTGGTGGCGGGGCACTGAGGGAGGGAGGGGAAAAGGAGGTGGGGAGGCCGGGAGGCAGGGAACCTGATTGGCCCTGATCGCTGGCCAGGCCTAGGGACCCTACCCATGCACGAATTTTGTACACCAGACCTCTAGTATAAAAAGAACTCTTAAAATTCAACAATAAGGAAAAAAAACAGCCTGATTTAAAAAGGAGCCAAAGACCTTAACAGACACCTCACCAAAGATAAAAAGAAAATACACAGATGCAAATAAGCACATGAAAAGATGCTTCTCACCATATGTCATAAGAAAAATGTAAATTAAAGTAAGATACCACTACAGAACTATTAGAATGCCCAAAATTCAGAACACTGACAACACCAAGTGCCAGTGAGGATGTAGAGCAACAGGAACTCCATCCATTGTTGGTGGATTCCCACAGTGATGCAGCCACTTTGAAAAAATTTGGTGTTTTACTATAAAACTAAATATGCTTTACCAGCAACTGTGCTCCTTGGTATTCGTTGACCAAAAGTGGGGGAAAATTTATCTCCACATCAAGGATGGTTCTCCATAATGGCCAAAATTTAGAAGCAAACAAGATGTCCTTCCCAGCAGAGTGGGCATGGCTCAGTGGTTGAGTGTTGGCCTATGAACCAAGAGGTCAAGGATCAATTCCCAGTCAAGGCACATGCTCGGGTTGCAGGCTCAATCCCCAGTGCAGGAGGCAACCGATCAATGATTCTCTCTTATCATTGATGTTTCAAGCTCTCTCTCCCTTTGAAATAAAATTTAAAATTATACTTTTTTTTAAAAGATGTCCTTCCGTAGGTGAATGGGTAAGTAACTGTCATCCAAACAATGGAATATTATTCAGTGACAAAAAGCCCTGAAGAGAGATGGAGAAACTTTAAATGCATATTACAAAGTGAAAGAAAGCCAATCTGAAAGACTACATACTGTCTGATTCCAACTAAATAACATTTAGGAAAAGACAGAACTATGGAAACAATATAGAGATCAGTAGTTGCCATGGGTCTGGGGGGAAGAAAACTTGGCAGACATTTCCTTAACCAAGAGATCAATGTGGATGCTTCCCCAACAGAACAATCTGACACCATGTGCCTCCTGACACAAAGTAATGAAAAGGACACAATGTCATAACTGTGGTATAGTCCCACAAAGAGTGAGCAATCTGAATCTAATGACAAGGAAACATCACATAACCTCAACGGACAGACATTTTTTTAAATAACTGTCCTCTTCACTTGTATTCTTCAAATATGTCATATTCATGAAAGACAAAGAAAAGCTGGGAAACTTACACATCAAAGATAACTTAGGAAAACTAAATAAAATGTACTGAAAATAGCTATAAAGGATATTAATGATACAACTGACAAAATTTAAATTTGGACTGTAGATCCAATAATATTGTATTGACATTTAATTTCTTGATTTTGAAAACTATAATATAGTTTGTAAGACATTCTATTAAGAACCACAGATCTCAAAAATTTTTTAATATATTTTTTATTGTTGGTAGTATTAGAGATATCTCCCATTCCCCCACTCTTTAGCCCCCTCCTCCCAGCCCCTAACTACCCCCCAGGTCTTTACTACCCTATTTTCCATGTCTATGGGCTATACATATAAGTATAAAAGTTCTTTGGTTTATCTCTTCTTCTTCCCCCAACCTCACATTGAGGTATGTCAGTCTGTTCCACAACTCAACACACCCACAAATGACAGACTCAAGGGTCTCATTTTGTTGGTCAATTCAATTTATTTGCACAAATAAGTGAGATCATGTGATAAATGTCCCACAGCTTTTTTATCCATTCATCTACTGATGGGCAAATGCTATTGTAAATTGTGCTGCTATGAACATAGGGATGCATATATTCTTGATCACATATAAACCTAAAGAAAATATTCAGAAGTAAATGGGTATAATATCTGCAACTGATCTCAAATGGCTCAGAAAGAAAAACGAGTTTAACTATGCACGCGCGTGCACGCGTGTGTGTGTGTGTGTGTAGGGCAAAGAAAAATAAATTGACAAAATGTTAATATTGGTGAACCTTGGTAAAGGGCATATGGCAATTCTTTATTTTTTTAAGATAAAGCCTTTTATTTATCTTTCTTAAATTGGTTTTTTTAAACATATATGTTTTATTGATTTCAGAAAGGAAGGGAGAGGAAAACAGATAGAAACATCGATGAAAGAGAGTCATTGATCATCTGCCTCCTGCACGCCCCCTACTGGGGATCGAGCCCGCAACCTGGACAGCCTCATTTAACATACCGTTCTAAATGACCAAATATACTTTATACAAAATACACAACATTATTTTACAAGGTCTACTTGCTATTCCTCAGTCTATCCTAAAAGACAGACCATTTTGTTTAAAAAGCCATCAATTCAACAAAGGGCAAAAGTGGTTTACAGTGGTTCATATGAAAAATAATACAACAAATTAATAAATAATAATACAAGAACAGTTTTGGTGAACCAAGATGGCAGCGTAGGTAAAAGCCAGTAACTTGGCGACTTCCAAAACCAAATCAAAATCACAACTGAAATACCGAACAACCATCAGTCAGAACCACCTGAAATCTGAGAAGTAAAGATGAAAGCACATTGCCCTAACTGGTTTGGCTCAGTGGATAGAGTGTCGGTCTGTGGACTGAAGGGTCCCAGGTTCGATTCCGGTCAAGGGCATGTACCTTGGTTGCGGGCACATCCCCAGTAGGATGTGTGCAGGAGGCAGCTGATCGATGCTTCTCACTCATCAATGTTTCTAACTCTCTATTCCTCTCCCTTCCTCTCTGTAGAAAATCAATAAAATATATATATTTTTTAAAAAGATGAAAGCACATAGAAACTGGAAGAAGAAAGGGGAGCAGAATGGGCTGGTTGGACACCCACATGTGGCACAGTGGAGGCCTCCTGTGAGAGGCAAGGGGTCCCATGCGCACAGCCCAGGGTTCCAGAGCTAAGAAGGAAGTCCTCATAACTTCTGGCAGTAAAAACCAAGGGGAATTGTGGCTGAATGACACAGAGGCTGCTGGAGTCCCAAACAGTTCCTCTTAAAGGACCAGTGCACAAACATACTGTCCGGCTCCCTCTGAGCTCCAGTGCTGGATGGATGCATTGAGGGAACCAGGGACCAATGGGGAGGAACTGGATTGCCTGGTATCAGGGCAGGAACTCGGAGGTGACCTGGGTGCTCTCCACAGTCATTGTTCCTATGCTGGGAACACCACTGTCACACAGCTGACTGGCAGCAATATCTCAGTTTCCATCAGTGTAGATTCACACTGTTCACCCTAGTGATTCCCTGAGACACGGTCCCATCAAATTTGTAGCCCCACCTAAGCTGTTGGTAGCTGTTCTTCCATATGAATAGCCTGCCCTGGCTCAGGTTTCAGACTTTAGTAAAAACTCTTAAACAAGCAGCAGCTGGAGTCAGCATGCTCCACACCTATCAATAAAAGGCCCAAGACCAGGTACTAGCACCAGCGTGCCTTGATTCACTAATGGGCCTCACCTAGGCACTTCTAGCCCAGTACAAGTAGCAGCAATCTGCAGATCTCTCTGTAACTCCTGCCAGGTGGCCCCAGGCAGTGGCTGACTTCGTACCTTCTTGGAGGCCCCAGACCCAGTGCACCCAGTGAAAAGCTTCAGACCATAGCAGATTACAACTCAACCCACCCACAAATGACACACTCAAGGGGCAGACTCAGTGAGCACCAAAACCCACTGAAGCAAATTCTGCTCCATAGGGTTGTCTCCTGCACAGCGCTCTTCCATTGTAGACACAGCTGTTCCTCACAGCCAACTGGGGTGGAGGTCAATTCCTCCCTGTGATGCCAACAGCAATCAAGGCTCAACTACAAGACTGTGCACACAGCCCACACAAAGGCACACCTAGAGTGCACCAAAGCCCCACTGAAGCAAGTCTTGCCCCAGAAGGGTGTCTTCAGCACAGAAGTTCTCCCACTGCAGACACAGCTGATTCTCACTGCCAATTGGCATAGAGGTCAAT
>NW_006296430.1:148862-151357 GCF_000327345.1 Myotis davidii
TAGGCTGCCCTCTGTGACCACATGTAAAAGCCTATTTTTTAAAAAGTACATAGAGATCAACCACAGGACTTTTATGCAAGCATATAGGCCTACCCAATGGACACGGACATCGGGGGGGTGAGGGCATGAGAGGGGGAGTAGAGGGTAACATGGGGATAAGGACACATATGTAATCTTAATCAATAAAAAATATATTAAAAAAATTAATTTCTTTTCTGTTTCCTTTTCTTTTTTATTCCTATACTAGTTATTATAGCTTCCTTCTTGCTTTCACTTTGCCATTTTTTCTTATTCTTGTTTCTCCCTTTTTCTTTATATCCCCTCCAGGACTTTGGTCTCATGTCTTCCAGTACTTTTTTATTTTTTCTTTCCTTTGCTTTTTCTTCTTTTTCCTTCTCCTGTTCTTGTTTTGTGTAGTTTGATGACTTTTGTGCTGTTTTTGATTAAGTCCCATGAACGGGATATCAACAATCAAATCCCAATTATAACAAAGGAGTCCAAATAAGTCACACCAGGGGCAATCCTAGAGCATGCAGCTCAGGAGATCAAAGAGACTGCAACATTGGACCCCTAAAGACACTTTTTACATAAGGCCATCCCTCAAAAACTGAGAAAACAGTTCTAATACATAGAAACAAATATAAAGAGCCAACTAAAATGGGGAGACAAAGAACAAACCCAAATGTAAGAAAAGGAGGAATATCCAGAAAAAGAACTAAATAAATGGAGGCAAGCAGCCTATCAGAGTTCAAAGTAATGGTTATAAACATGCTTAAGGAACTTAGTAAAAATTACAAGGCACTCAATGGGAACTACAACAGCATGAAAAAAAGACACAGAAACCATGAACAAGACCAGACAGAAATAAGAATAGCATATCGAACATTGAGGACACACTAGAAGAAATTAAAAGTATATTGGATGAAGCAGAGGATGGAATCAGTGATTTGGAAGGTAAAAATAAATACCCAATTGGAGCAGCAAATAGAAAAAAATAATTTAAAAGAAAAACAGCTTAGGGAAGCTATGGGAAAAGAAAAAAGTGAAGAAGGAGAGAAGGAGGAGGAGGAGGAGGAGGAGGAGAAGAAGGAGGAGGAGGAGGAGGAGGGGGAGAATGTGAGCAAGGAACAGAGAAACTTAAGAAATAATGACAGAAAACTTCCCCAATTTGGTGAAGGAAAGTCTCACAAGTTTAGGAAGCACAAAGAGACCCAATCAAGATGAACCCAAAGAGACTCACACCTAGACACATCATCATTAAAATGGCAAACGTTAAAGAAAAAGAAATAATCTTAAAGGCAGAAAGAGAAAGACAAAAAATTACCTGCAAAGCAGTCCCCATTTGAATGTCAGCTGAATTCTCAATAGAAAGACTTCAGGCCAGAAGGGAATGGCATAAACTATACAAAGTAATGAAAAGCAAGGGCTGAATACAAGACTACAGTATACAGCAAGGCTATCATGTAAAATTGAAGGTGAAATAAAAAGCTTATCAGAGAAATAATTAGTTAACGAAGTATATTACCAGGAAACCTGCCAAGCAAGAAATGTTAAAGGGCCTGCTTTAAGAAGAAAAGGATAGCAGATCATAGGTATAAGAAAATTAAAATGGCAATAAATAAATACCTGTGAATAATGTTAAATGTAAATGGATTAAGGCTCCAGTCAAAAATCATAGGGTAACTGAATGGATAAGAAACATGACCCATATATATGCTGTCCACAAGAGACTAACCTCAGAACAAAACATAGACACAGACTGAAAGTGAAAGGATGGAAAAATATATTCCACATACATGGAAAGAAAAAAAAGCTGGAGTAGCAATACTAATATCTGACAAAACAGACTTCAAAACAAAACCCCATAACAAAAGACAAAGAGGGGCACTACATAAATACTAATGGGAATGACTCAACAACAAAATATAAGCCTAGTAAACTTATATGAACCCAATACTGGAGCAACCAAATATATATATACACACACACACACACACAGACACACACACACACACACATACACACACACACACTCTAGACACCTGGTGCATACTCTTGATGGGTTTTAAGGGGGAGATTGACTACAAAACAGTAATAGTAGGGGACTTTTCCACTCCACTGACATCATGGGGTAAATCTTCCACACAAAAAATCAACAAGGAAACAGAGGCCGTAAATGACACACTACTGAAAAACAAAAACAAAAAAATGACACACTAGGTCAGGCTTAAGAACGTTTTACTCCAAAGCAAAAAACTATACATTCTTCTCAAGTGCACATGGAACATTCTCAAAGAGAGAACACATGTTAGACACAAAACAAATCTAAACAAATTCAAGAAGACTGATATACCAAGCATTTTCTCAGAACACAACGGCATGAAGTTAGGAATCAACTACAACAAAAAAACCTCAAATACAGGGAGGCTAAATAGCATGTAATTAAACAACTAGAGGCCTAGTGCACTAATTGATGAATGGGGGGGGGGGGCCAC
>NW_006296430.1:151444-152447 GCF_000327345.1 Myotis davidii
AGTGGGGGAGGGACCGCAGGGGGAGATTGGCCAGCCAGGTGGGAGGGACCACAGGAGGTTGGCTGACTGGGGGAGGGACCACAGAGGGAGACTGGCCAGCCAGGTGGGAGGGACCACAGGAGGTTGGCTGACTGGGGGAGGGACCACAGAGGGAGACTGGCCAGCCAGGTGGGAGGGACCACAGGAGGTTGGCTGGCAGCAGAGAGGAATAGGGGGAGGGACTGCGGGAGGTTGGCCGCCGGCCCTGAGGAGGGAACTGACCCTCAGCCCCCATGAGAAAGGGGCTGCGTCCGCTGCCGCACACCCCTGGTTCCCTGTCCCAGCCCAGGCCCAAAGGCCCTGGCAGGATCAGGAGAGGAGGCAACAGTTGCCGGGCCGGGTGCAGAAGGAACGGATGCTGGATGCCAATGCCACCCTTGGCATCCCATCACTGTGAGGTTCCCCACCTCCCCCCTCCTCCTTCCCTCACTGCTGCACCACCACTGCGGGGGGCGGGGGGGGGTGGTCAGGAGGCCCCCGAGGAAGGGAGAGGACGGGAGCAAGACAAACCCTTGTGTCGAGGGCTGATTTACAATAGATCGCAGTAAGGGAGCTGCTCTGCTATGTATGAAACCTTGACCCAGAAGCAGGTCTCTACAAATAGCTTAGCACCAGGGGCCAATGGGGGCCGGCTGGCTGGGGAAAGGGGCTGTGGGAGCACACTGACCACGAGGGGGCATCTCCTGCATTGAGCATCTGCCCTCTGGTGGTCAGTGCGCATCACAGTGACTGGCTGACCGGTAGTTCCCAGTCATCCCATCATAATGGTGTTTAGGCCTTTATATATATACTAGAGGCCTGGTGCACAAAAATTTGTGCACTCGGGGGTAAAGGGGGTCCCTCAGCCTGGCCTGTGCCCTCTCGCAGTCTGGGATCCCTTGGGAGATAACGACCTGCTGGCTTAGGCCTGCTCCCGGGTGGCAGAGGGCAGGCCCAATCCCTAGGTGCAGCCCCTGGTCGGGCT
>NW_006296430.1:153367-167981 GCF_000327345.1 Myotis davidii
ATGTTGGTTTCCTCCGTCACTGAAGCAAGCAAGCCTCATGTTAGTTTCAAGCTGCCTGGCTGCCGGCTGCCATCTTGACTGGCAGTTAATTTGCATATCTCCCCGATTAGCCAATAGGAAGGGTAGCGGTCGTATGCCAATTACCATGTTTCTCTTTTATTAGATAGGATATGAATGAATGGATTACCAATGAGATCAAGCAAGAAATTAAAAACTTCTTGGAAACAAATGAAAATGAACACACAACCACCCAAAACCTATGGGATACAAGGAAAGATGTCCTGAGAAGGAAGTTCATAGCATTACAAGTCTACCTCAAGAAACAAGAAAAGCACTAGTAAACTACCTAAATAAGCCTGTAATAAATGACGAAATTGAAGCAGTCATTTAAAAACTCCCAGTAAACAAAGTCCTGAACTGGATGATTTTACAGGAGAATTTTACCAAACATTCAAAGAACTAACACTTGTTCTCCTCAAACTATTCCAAAAAACTCAAGAGGAAGGAACACTTCCAAGTTCTTTTTTATGAGGCCAGCATTATACTAATTCCAAAACCAGATAAAGACAATACAAAGAAAGAAAATAATAGGCGAATATCTGTGATGAACAGAGATGCTAAAATCCTCAACAAAATATTAGCAAATCAGAACCAGCAATACACTGAGTGGCCAGATTATTATGACCACCTGACGTTTGTAGGCAAATTAGCTATAATTTTGCACTGAAGTTGCTAGAGGGCCAGACCATTATAAATAGGGAAGCAGGTTGTTTACCACGACAGTATAAGTGATTTTTTTTCTGAAGATATGGGTAAATAATACGATTTAACAGCCTTTGAATGTGAGATATATTCCGTAACACAAGATGGCTGCACCCTCAATGGAAGCCAAGTTCCCCTAACAACCCTTAATGACAATCAGCAGGGACCTGAGGCTGCATGTTGCTGGGCCAGGGCAGGGAACCTGATGCTGCGCCCCCCTCCGCCTCGGATGAGCTTGACAGGGGACATCAGGCCGCACTCCCTGCCCAGGCGCCAGGCTGGGGGAACCTCAGGCTGCGCCCCCGTCCCAGCAGGACTTGACGGGGGACCTCAGGCCATGCCCCCTGCCCGTGGAGCTTGACGGGGAACCTCAAGGTGCTCCCCATGCCCCGGCCTGGGCCAGGGGACCACTGGCCATGTGCCCCACCCTGGGGGACTTGAGGCTGTGCCCCCCGCCTGGTGGCGCTTGACGGGGGACCTCAGGCCGTGCCCTCTACCCAGCACTGGGCCCGGCAACCTGAGGCTGCGCCTCCCACCCGGAGGGTCTTGACGGGGGTGGGGTCGGCTGGGTCTGGATCTAGTCCAATGGGCTGGGCCTGGCCAGGTCTGGGTGTCACGTGATTCTGAGGCGCACGTGGGTGGGTGGGGACTTGGCTCAGGTTCCCATGGCATGCCTCAGATTCTGACAGGAGGAAGATTTTCATAAAACACCTAAGCAAAAATTATACTGTAACACCCTCAGGGAAAAAATTTAAAGCACACCTAAGAAAATATGTGCTTCTTAACAATCCAAAAACATAAATAATAAATATATAACACTAGGGGCCTGGTGCATGAAGATTTGTGCACTGGTGGGGGGTGGGATGCATGGGGGATGGGGGTGGAGGTCCCTCAGCCTGACCTGCAGCCTCTCCAATCCAGGAACTCTCTGTGGGATCAGGCCTAAACCAGTAGTCGGACATTCCCCTTGCAATCTGGGACCACTGGCTCCTAACCTCTCACCTGCCTGCCTGCCTGATCGCCCCTAACCGCACTGCCTGTTAGTGCTCCCCACGCTCTGAGTTTTCCCCGACCAAGGGAGCTACGTTTCCCCAAGCCTCTGGCTCTCCTGCTCTGCTCTGTGTATGCAAATTACCCGCCATCTTTGTTGGGTTAATTTGCATATTCGTTCCTCATCAGCTGGTGGGCGTGACTGGTGGTGTGGCAGAGGGACGGTTAATGTGCATGTTTCTCTTTTATTATATAGGCTTGTTTTTTAGGAGAAAGATGATTAGAGATTAGGGATAAAAGGAGGAAGTGATAAACCTCCAGTAAACTGCCCCACAGAACAACAACTCACCATAATTGCCTTTGGGAGAGGATTGATTAAAGACATCTAGAAGAGATTAAATTAAACTAACTGTAATTTCCTATACCATAGGTCAGATTTAAACTGTAATTTCCTATAACAGTTAATTTTCCTTTAACTGTAATTTCCTATACCATAGGTCAGAGATTAAATTAAACTAACTGTAATTTCCTATACCATAGGTCAGATTTAAGAAGGAAGAGCATTTGCAGGTAGCTAGCTGATGAACTTCTTTATTCAAGGAGACTAATACAACAAATACTGGCTAAGTCCTGAGTGTTGTAAATGTATTGTTTCATTTAATCCACTTAACATTCCTTATCCCCATTTTACTTTTGGAAAAACTGAGTCTCATGCTCTCCAAAATACAAACTTCTCACATCAGTAACTGATTTAAAAAGTAGATATATTTTTAAAATATATCTTTTTGATTTTAGAGAGGAAGGGACAGAGGGAGAGAGGGAGAGAGAGAGAGAGAGAGAGAGAGAGAGAGAGAGAGAGAGAGAGGAACATCAATGATGAGAAAAAATCATTGATAGGCTGCCTCCTGCACACCCTACATTGGGGATTGAACCCACAACCTGGCCAAGTGACCTGACCGGCAATTGAACCATGACCTCCTGGTTCATAGGTCAATGCTCAACCACTGAGCCATACCAGCTGGGCAAAAAAAGTAGATGTTTAAAGCTGTAATCTAACCCATTTAAATTGCTTTTGTATAACTAATAATTTGCTAGAAACAAAATTTCCATATTTTCTCTTACAAACAGCTTTGAAGAATAAACATAATGACCTTACTATTTACCCTTGAACAATATTGCCACCATAAAAATCAAGTTAAGAGTCTTAGCCAGGTGCCATAACCAGTTTGGCTCAATGAATAGAGAGTCAGCCTGCAGACTGACTGAAGGGTCCCAGGTTTGATTCGGGTCAGGGGCAGGTACCTTGGTTGCGGGCACATCCCTAGTAGGAGGTGTGCAGGAGGCAGCTGATCGATGTTTCTTTCTCATCGATGTTTCTAGCTCTCTCTCGCTCTCCCTTCCTCTCTAAAAAATCAATAAAATATGTATTTTTTTTAAAAAGTCTTAGCCAGGTGACTCAGTTGATTGGAGAGTTGTCCCAGTTCAATTCCCTGTCAGGGCACATACCTAGGTTTCAGTTCAATCACCAGTCAGGGTGCCTATGGAAGGCAATGGATCAATGTTTCTCTCTCTCCCTTCCTTTCCCCGCTTCTGTCCCTCCCTCCCTCCCTCCCCCTGTCTCTGCAAACATACCCACAGGTGAGGATTTTTTTAAAAAGTCAAGTTAGAGACTTAAGGAAAGACAGTCAAAATATTCAAGTCATTACATTCTACAAGAAGTTACGATTCAGCTGCTTAATAGAAATACATTTCCCATTTTCTCCTTTTCCTGCCTAAGAGTTACTGCCCTTCCTTTAGGGAGCAAGAGTCCCAACATCTATCCAGTTTTCCATTTAGTCAATCTTCTACAAAACTGTAAATGTAATTTTTAAATCCTCTGAGTAGTCCAGTGTACTGTGTATTATCTATATAATAGAGGCCTGGTACACTAATTTGTGCATGGGGGAGGGGCCACGGGAGGTTGGCTGGCCGGCCCCACCCCCAATTGGGGGGTGGGGGGGCGCGATTGGCGGGCCAGTTGGCCAGCCACAGTGCACATCATAGCCACCGGTCGTTCTGATCACTTGGCTTTTATGTATCCTATATAATAACACCCTACTATGCAAACTGATCAAACAGCAGAACGACTGGTCGCTATGATGTGCAGTGACCATCAGGGGGTAGACACTCAATGTAGGAGCTGCCCCCTCTTGGTCAGTGCACTCCAACAGGGGGAGCACCGCTCAGCCAGAAGCTGGGCTCACGGCTGGCAAGCATAGCAGCAGGAGCCTCTACCCCTCCACGGCAGCACTAAGGATGTCCGAGTGCCAGCTTAGGCCTGCTCAGCGGGCCTAAGCTGGCAATCAGACATCCCCCAAGGGGTTCCGGACTGTGAGAGGGCGCAGGCAGGTCTGAGGGGACACCCCGCCCCCTCCCGCCACCAGTGCACAAATGTTGTGCACCAGGCCTGCAATTTAGATATACAACCCTAAGTGACTGGTCAACCGCTCGACCATTTGACCAGTCGCTATGACGCACACTGACCACCAGGGGGCAGAAGCTCAATGCAGGAGCTGCCCCCTGGATGTCAGTGCACTCCCACAGCGGGAGTGTTGCTCAGCTGACAGGCAGTCACCAGGTGCTGGGCTCACGGCTGGCGAGCACTTCTCTGGCAGCACAAGCCTCTCCTGCCTCTGCAGTAGCACTACTGAGCTGCGGCGCAGGGAGGTGCCGCAGGGCCAGAATGAGCGGGACCAGTGCAGCGCCTGGCCCAGGCTTGGGATCCTCCCCAGCTGCCTGCCACTTCATGAACTACTACATCCCCCGAGGGGTCCCAGATTGCAAGAGGGTGCAGGCCAGGTTGAGGGACCCCACTGGTGCACGAATCCATGCACCAGGTCTCTAGTATAAAATAAACTTATATTCCACTTCTAAAAAACACTTATTTCATTTCAACATGTTTTACAAACCACAGAAATAAGGTACTTTCAGCCATAATTGTCATCTTATTCAGTTGTTAAAGGATATAATTTGGAGGAAGAAAGTTCCAGCTCAAGACCTGATTGGCGAGTGAGAGGTAGCGCTGAAACACTGAGGACATCTGAGCACTGAGGTTTTCCCGCCTGCTGTACTCCTGCAAAACGTCCACGGTTAACACGAAGATCTGACGAAGGTCTTCTTCCTGCAATAAATAGGTCACAAGTATTTTTGTGTCATAAGGTCATTCAAAATGCATTCCCTTTTAGAACTATAATAGAAAACAAACAAAAACCTTAACATTTCCAATGGAAAACACTATTTCTTTAGGAACATTTTCCATTTTCAGGCCTGCTCATATTTTCACCACAGTGAGCTTTCAGGTGACACCAGTTTGAATACATTTACTGTGACAGAAAGGCTACTTTGTGGAGCAATGAGTCTGACAACTAGACAGAGCTGGAGCATTAGTTGCTCTAGTGCAGGATCCTCGGATTTAAGCCAGTGCCTTCACATAGCTTTACTTCAGAGCCAAACAATATACACAAGACAAAGAGCCCACACCATCTGCAATAACATTTTAAATACACAGCCCTCATGGGCATTCTGCCAGGCCTATTTTTAAGGCCATCAGGGTTCTACCAATTGAAGCACTGACATCTAAACACAATAAGATCAAAATAAATAAATTAAGAATCTTTATAGTAGTATTTCCTTTTTGTTTTATTTAAAGACTAGCATTAAACAAGTAACCTTAAATTGTCATCTATACTCACCAAACCTATCACTTTATTATATCGTAAGAAATCACAACACAAACCTTCAGGTGTAGGCTGTCATCCAACCAGATCAAATAAATGTTCTCACTGCATTGAGAAGAGACTATATAAAAAGCGCATGATCTTATCATTAAAATATAAGAACAAAAATGCAAATACCTGGAAAACTCTTTTGCAGTTGCCATGGAATTCCATGCTCAGTCCGATGTTGCTGGTTTTACTTGAACTTGAGAATTCACTCAATAGTGCAGTCAGAATAGAACAGGCCAGAGTTTGCTGTCATCATTGGGTAAGAAATAATTGAGGCATTATTTTTCCAATACCTTGTTTCAATACCACATTTGTTCAAACATAATGACACATTTTCTTTCTATCTTTAGATCTTCCATTATATCTTTAGATTTATACCTACCAAAGAGAAAATCAGATAGTACAAAATAATGATTGGCTCTCCTTCCTAAGTGGCCTAGTAATTGTTAGTTCTTTCTCAACCCCAGTTACCCAAATCCATCCAACACTTGAACTCAGGACATACTCCTAATTTGATCACAGAGTATAAGTGGTATTTTAAGATACTGAATGTATTACTACCCACTTTACATTAGAAAGAAATGAGATTCACAGACATAAGAAATGAAGATGGGGAGCGGGTAAGGGCAATGGGGGCGAAAAAAAAGGATATATGTAATACTTTCAACGATATTGGCTTATAAAAATAAATAAATAAACACAAAGAAGTATTAAAAAAAAAAAAAAAGAAGAAGAAGAAGAAGAAGAAATGAAGTCCAGCTGAAATTAAGCCCAGGTCTATGCTCAGATGATAGTAAAATGTATTTCCAAATAGATGAAAAGTGGAAAGTTTATAGTCTTCCAAATATTAACCAGGTAGTATTCAAAATTTTTTTTCATTGAAAACGAAGGTTTTCCTCCTCAATGGCTCTATCCAACAGGCTCCTAATATCAACTCATCATTTTTATTCACAGACTAGTTAGAGTCAAAGGTGCCAAGAATGGAGAGAATACAATTATTTTGGCACATTTCCAGGGGTTACACAGAAATATGCTCACTACCTCTGAATAACCAAAGATTAAAGTCAAGATGATACTATTTATGCAAGCCAACGGAACAGCTGAACAGTCATCCCACCCACTAACTGCCACATCTTTGTTCAGAAATGCTTGTGATGTGGGTACCTTGACCTTACAGATGCTTATCTTGGCAAATCTTAGCAAAATTGCCATGAGTTGATATTTATTGGAATGATGGTTACATGGGTGACCAATACACTCTTGTTTATTTTTGCATATGTCTGAAATTTTCCTCTAAAAAAATGTAAAAAGAATTAAGTTACTATTGGCCTCTTAATCTCAACTAAAATAAGCATGATGTATAACTGATATTTACAGACGGCCTACTAGCCCATACATTACAACAGTTTCTCACACTTTTCCATACCAGGAAACCCTAACAACAGAAAACACATGCAAATTTGTCAAGAATCAGGGGGACAGACCAAACTGCTTTCAAGAAGGATAAGTACTCTGAACCCGCTTAAACACAAACCACACACTTTGTAATTTTACCTCAAAATATACATTTGTTTTAATATAAAAATGTCCCTCTTCCCTAAGTCATTTAGAGAAGTGTACAAGTGTAACTGCCTTCTCTTACAGAGAACAGTTCATTGCACACTCATTTCATTTTACAATTTAAAGCAAGCATGTCAAACTCACGGCCCGCATGCAGCCCACAACAAATATTTTTGCGGCCAAGCCAATGTAACGGTATGTGAGAAACATTTTAATAAAAGTGTCTTAATTTTTACAACATTCTGTTGTACATAATTATTAATAACGAACTACAAGGTTCGCAAAAAAATTAATTTTTATTAAAATGTTCTATTATTTTATGTTAACAATTATTCATTTATTTCAGCCCTTTGTCGTGAGCATGTCTCTATCAAAATAAATCTATGCTTCTATGAAAATTAAAGCTTTTGCTTTTTTGCGGCCCACATAAACTTAAACCGTGTTTATTTGGCCCGTGTTAGCCTTTGAGTTTGACAAGCTTGCTCTAAAACAGCAACCTTTTACTCTAAGAAAGTACTAATTCATCCATAAAAGCAAGTACATTCTTAAAATGTACATTCTTATTACAGACTTATTAGCTCTCTGAACATTTTGTTTTAAAATAAATTAACTTACCAGACACTGAATAACTACACAAATTAATAAGCGTAATGCAAATAAACCTTTTTCTTCCTACAAAAATAATGTATCATCTTCTTTTAAAAACCAGAAAGTACAGAAAAGCACAGAAGGGAATAAAATTTCCCACAATCCTACCATCCAAGGGCCACTACTGTTAACATTTGTCCACAGCTTCCCGATGTGTTAATGCACAGGTATTATTAAATACACACCATTACCATCAACTGAGATGTCATGTTTTGTATTTTCCTTTTCCTCTTCATACTTATGAAATATAAACACAAATTTTTAAAAGCAACTGTGTTCTTATCAAATTTACCACTCAAAGACTTAATACATGAAAATAAATTATGCATCGTGGCTAAGAGTTATTACCAGAAATCAAATATTGTGATTTTAATGTACGCAAAATTACCAGCTTTCAAATAACCAAGTAAGATATTTTCATCATTAAAAGAAACCAAACAGTTTAATCGCTCCTTAATTTGGAAGCCCTGTAAAGACTTGAGAGCAGTATCATAAACATTAATTATACTATACTGCTAATGCTCAAAGGTGCCAAAAGAACAGAAATCCCTGGAGAATAAGGAATGATTAAGTATTGATTGTACATTAAGAGAGTAAAGCACCTCTTCACATATCAACAGAGTATTTCTGGCTATTCACAGAGTAATTCACATCACAGTGCATCTAAGACTCATTTCGCAAAGTGTTCACACATTTTCAGTATTTAATTATCAATTAAATAAAACCTCAAAATTACTCTCATGGTAGGTGCATTACAATAGCTGGGAAGCAAACTGAAAGTGTAATCCTAAGAGAGAAAAGGAGACAGTTCCTTCTCAGGACAGAGAGAGGGAGGAAAGGGGTAAGCATCCAGTTCGCCTATGAGAGGTCAAAAGTGCTTTGTTTTTCTTATCCTGTAGAAGGTTCCTGTGTGCTTGCTTCAGATTTAGATCTTAATGGTTAGCCCAAGTGCATTACCTCTGAACCCCCCACCAAATAGTACTGTACCAGTAAACCCTAGATTTTGAGGGCCTCAATTTAACAGACTTCGGATTTAAGAGACAAAATTTCCTGTTCATATGTCTCACATTAAAATTAACGCTTTGTTAATTTTAAAATGCTTTCAACCAAGATTTGCGTATATTTAAATTAACAGGGGTTTTTTTGTTATTAATTCACTGTTATTTTTTGTTAATCCTCACGCGAGGATATTTTTTCCATTGATTTTTAGAAAGAGTGCAAGGGAGAAAGGGAGGGGAGAAAGAGACAGAGGGAGAGAATCAGACAGAGAGAGGGAGAGAGAAACATCAATGTAAGAGAGAGAAACATAGATTATGGATTGGTTGCCTCCCTCACATGCCCTGACCAGAGCCGGAGATTGAACCTGCAACCCAGGTACGTGCTCTTGACTGGGAATCAAAGCCACAACCCTTGGATGTGCAGGTCAATGCTCTAACCAATGAGTCACATCAGCCAGGGGCATACATACTTAATTTTATTACACAAACATGTCTACATAAGTAAAGGCAGGTAAACTAATTTGTCATTTTTTTAACATACAAATTCAGAAAACCTACTTTGTTATATAACAGACTTTCAGCTTTAATGGGCAAACCCCTCACACGAATTAGTCCATTATATGGAGGTTTTATTGTATTTTCAAGTACTGCCTCTCTAACCCTTGTCACAGTCAGGGCTAGATATTATTTCTGTACTGGAGACAGTGACTCTGATACTCAAGAGGGTCAAAAACAAAAGCTGTTCTAAATAATTTAGAATGGTGAATTTCAAAGAAATTTGATCAAAGTTGACTGATTGATAAAGAAGAGACTATGAGATTGTCTACTACAGTTTACAGGGATTAAACTAGTATAAATACCATTATACAAGTTTGAGACTTATAAAAGGTTAACATAGCAAGGCTTCATTTATCCAAGATAAAAAAGAATTAAGCGAATATCTGTTTATTTTCCAAATTCAGCAAACATTTTTAATGGAACTTACTTCCTGTAAATGTTTCCAAAAGACTTATTTCTAAAACACTATTTGATGTTGCAATTGCAAACAACTGAAATCTACTAAAACGCACAGGCTTTACATGCCATGACCAAGTGGTACCAGAGCCCAGGCTTTTGGATTACACCACTCCCGTTCTTCTCAGTCATCCTGGTCTGGTGTCACACATGATGGTGGCAATGTGACCAACACTAACAAGCCATCCTAAATTGATAATTCTTATTTCCGACAAGTTAGAAACCAAGTAATACAATTTATTAAAACTATATCCAAATAAATTCTAAATAAAAATACTGCAGGACTCTTTTTGGAGTCCAGTACTAGAATCCCCCTGTTTAGAAAAAGAAGTCAGGAAATCTTGGTTACAACAGCTCAGGATTTGCCACTTTAGGTACCTGAGGGCAACCCACTTCTGCCTTGGCTTCACTTTTTATCTACAAAAAGGGTCACACCCTCTACCCTGCCTAATTCATGTGATTGTCCTAAGGTTCAAATTAAGTCATGCAGGTAAAAGTACCACGTAAAATGCAGCAGGTTACCTATAAGATAAAGAAGCAACAGAATTTTTATCATCATGATATAAAATAATCACCTATTTTGGCTTTTCTAATCCTACTTCTTAATTATCTACATTATATCAAATTAAAATCACAAGATAGGTTATCAATTAATACGGGAAAACCATAACTAGAGCATCACTAAAGTAACAGAGTAGATGCTCAGTTATCTGGATTAATGAGTCAACTTTATCTCTACATCTAACACTGTATTAATACAAAGGAAAAGTGAAAAATGAATACACAATGTATTCCCTATATTTTCAGTTGTTGATAAATTCCAAAAAGAAAATTTAAATAAGTAGAACAAGCAGAAGATACTCAATGAGACTTCAAGGTTATAAAATTGTCTAATCTATTCTTTCACTGAAGTACTAAAAATCCACAAGTTAATTCACTAACAACTTCACTAACAACTAAGTAACTGTTGTGGTCACATTTAAGTCTTATACTAGAATTCTCATTTCTATTAAAACCCATTAATTTCATTACAGTGAAAAAATACCCTAAGAGATAGCTTGCCTTACTCACCAGCTTACTGTCACAAGCACAAGATACTCAAACATTAACTCCAGCTGACAAAATACAATACTCTTGTTCAGAGAGAGGATTGTCTCTTATAATAGCTTGGCTCTTACCCCAGGAGCTTTATTACCAAGAATAAACTTTATGAAAGGTTGCCGTACACTCAGACTTCCAGCTGCTCCCCTAACCAATGAGCCTGTGATGAGAGAGATTAGCTGGTATCACACCCAGGACAGTGCTGCTGTGGACAAGTCAGTTTCTCACCCACTCCTCTCACATGGCAGAGGAAGAAAGGAAACTAAATGCTAAGTTACACAGCTTTAAATGTGATTTAATGTATGCCTACTATCAAAGGAAATAAAACAAACATGAAATAGATTAAAATTTTGCTTAAACATTAATTTCAAATAAAAATATTTAGCTCCTTTCCTTAGGAAGTTAAAGTTTCTAACTAGTACACAGTAGATCTGACCCTTGCAAACTGCAGTGAAGTAACCTCAGCAACCTTTATAGCCACAGAAGGAAAATGACCCATCACAAAAATGGGCATGAAACAACCTATTATCTAATAACTGTACAAGCACACTTGCTCTAAGAACATGTCATAAATGGAAAACTGTACTGTGTCTGAAAAATATAATATCTTTAGGAAACATTTTATGAATTAGATAGTCTTCCACAAAATTATCTGTAGAGAATCAAGACTATAAAATATTTCTTAAAGCATTAAAATTAGAGCTAATAAGTTGGTTTTCAATTTTAATACACAATTAGTTTCCACTCACGAATAATAGCATAAATACTTCCTTCTGACTTTCAATAATTAAAATATTATTTGATAGAACAAGAGATCATTTAGTAGTATTCATGTCTTAATAAGATTATACAAATATAGGGGTGATACCAATGGGGAGATCAACACTTGATGAATGCTTAATATACTCATTGAGCGCTGTCTCCTCTGCTGGGCAGCCCCTAATTGTTAATCCACAATAAAAATTACCGAATCTACTATACTGCCCCAAATTTATTTAAACAGACTAGTATAAGGGATGGACCACAAAAAATATATTATTAGAAAGGGAAGAGTGAAAGCCAAACTACATAGTTTCTGGCCAATGAAGGTATATAGTTTGACCTCACTTAACTCATGAGGTCAACCCTCTTTCATCCACAGAAAACCATCAATAATCTCTTTTTTTCAAATATCTCTTAAAATCTCTTTTCTAAAGAAAGTTTCTAACCAACACTATATCCATGTTCACTAGTAGCTGCCAAAGGTTTATTAAAAATGGAGGAAGCGTTCAATAGAAGGAAAATGGCTAAGCATAGTGTGGTATATTAGCTTATGATATTTTACAGCATTAAAATGATGATTATGAATACTACAGCAATATGAAAATATAGAATCAAATGAAAAGGCGAACTACACTATATCTACAGTATGTACACATGTATGAAAAGGACTAGAGAAAATAGGAACAATTAAAAACTGCTTTTTCTTTCATGTAGATAGCCGTTGCTGTAATGGAATCTGTATAATATGAAAGATAAATATTTACAAATGTGAATAGTTAGCATACTTACCACAGTGGGATTGCCACTACTGATCAACTGGCTGACTTCATGAAAAATGCTCTTGCAGTCAATTGACTTATCTAGTGAGCCTCGTTTTACAATTACTGCTACTGCTAAGAGAATCTGTTCCCGAACATACTTTTGGAGGCTGTAAAACATAAAGATCAAAGTGAAAATTTTTACATAATTCTAATATGAAAATACTCCCAAATTTCTCACTATGCCTGAACTCCTAATAACCCCGCTTACGTCTCAGTGGTTATGTATAGACTCCAAAGCCAGAAGACCTGGGTGCAAATCCACACTCCATTATCTACCGGCTATGTGACCCTAGGTAAGATAGTTAACACTCAGAGTCTCAGTTTTCTCTTCTGTGGAATGAGGACAACAGTAATAGGGTTATTACAAGAATTAAATGTTCTCAAAACTGTGCCCAGTACACACTAAGCACTATGTAAGCATTAGTTTCTTCAATCAATGTTTGATACATGTAAGTCAACCCACTAAGAGCCAGATTAAGATTCCACCAATTAAGAGAAAAATTCTGACCCAATATCCATCTCCAAGCAGTAATATAATCTTAAATCTATTCCCATGGAAAGGCAACATGCTAGCTATCTAATACACAACGTTATAAAAACAAGCAAATTTTTAAAAATCTTTTTTAAAATCTCATCTCTGAGATTTGTTCCTCAGTGTGGTGGAAGAAGTACTGGTCCCAACTGGAGGCATTATAAAAAGCTCATTAACCCTCGCAGGTTTGGCTCAATGGATAAAGCATTGGCCTGTGGACTGAAGGGTCTTGGGTTCGATTCCGGCCAAGAGCACATGCCTAGTTTGTGGGCTCGATCCGTAGTGAGGGGCGTGCAGGAGGCAGCCAATCAGTGATTCTCTCTCACATCATTGATGTTTCTATCTCTCTCTCCCCCTCTTCCTTCCTCTCTGAATCAATAAAAAAATCTGTGTTTTTTTTAAAAAAAAGCTCATTAGACAAGGAGCTAGAGATTTAACAGTCTTTTCACAATTGTTTCTTAAAGAAAACATAACCCTGAACTTTACAATCTAGCCTTTAGAAATCTCAAGGACACAACTACCGGCTAGGGCAGGGGTGGGCAAACCTTTTGACTCGAGGGCCACAATGGGTTCTTAAACTGGACCGGAGGGCCGGAACAAAAGTATGGATGGAGTGTTTGTGTGAACTAATATAAATTCAAAGTAAACATCATTACATAAAAGGGTATGGTCTTTTTTTTCAATAGTTTTATTCATTTCAAACGGGCCGGATCCAGCCCGTGGGCCATAGTTTGCCCACGGCTGGGCTAGGGCCATGTGTATGAGTTTTTAAAATATGAGGCCCACACAGAGCTTCCCCATGATGTCTATCATTAAAAGAAATAAAAAAGAACAAAAGGAAAAGCTCCAAAAGGATAAGCTTAGCATGAGTGTTTCAGCAAAACCTCCTCTGTGTACTTACTTGGGCCTCTGTAAGACGTAAGTTAAAAGGAATGTTCGCAGTGACTCAATGCTGCCCTTTTCCAAGAGAATCCACTCTCGGACCACTGCCTCCATGATAGCCGTGGCAGCTTGAAAGAGGACATAATCCACCTTGCTTGTTTCTGAGGAAAGAATTAGATTCTTTCTGTAAACAGCAGCTCATCTTCCCTTGAACACGTTGCATTTATTAATTGAACTTTTCAGACAAGGAATAAGATGATTACCTGTTGTTTTTTTTAATCCAGTGACCTTGCTCTAGCACCACAAAGAGGTTAGTTCCTCTCAGAAGACACCTCTGGCAGGTGGCAGCTAATCCCCGATCACAATTTTCACAAACTTTCCTCACCTCTCTTCAACTGTTACTTCCAAAGCATGAGGAACTAAAAAATAACACAGCTTTAAAAAAAATAAAATAAAAATATAAAGCAGTCAGAAAACTTCCTAAGAGATTCTCACCCTGTGCAAAACAGAACTTGGTACCTGCAAAATACCTTAATAAACTAGTCTTTGAACATTACTATTTGTGATGAGCCACACTGTTAAAATATTTCAATGTAGCCCTGGTTGGTTGCTCAGTGGTTAGAGCATCAGCCTGCAGACTGAAGAGTCTTGGGTTCGATTCCCAGTCAAGGGAATGTACTTGAGTTGCAGGTTCGATCCCCGGGCCCAGTTGGTGTAGGAGCCAACCAATCAATGTGTGTCTCTCTCATATCAATGTTTCTCCTTCTCTCCCCCCCCCCC
>NW_006296430.1:168159-177240 GCF_000327345.1 Myotis davidii
AGTAAGTTCAGAAATAAATACAACCATTAAGATATTTTTCTCAAATTAAAAAAAAAAGTTAAAAAAAAAAGGAATCAATTTACACAAGGTGAGAAGTTCTTGTGAATTTTCTGATTGCAATACTGATCAAACTGAGTAAAATCCCAAAGCTACACTTAGAAAGATCCAGCCTTAACTAGCAAGTGATAGTATCTGAACTAAAAATTGAATCCAGAGGGGGAGGGGGAAACAATAGAAAATTAACATACGTAAAAATATTTTATGTTTATGTTAATTTTCTATTTTTCTTTTATTCACAATAAAACTGCAGTCTTTTCAAACAGCATAATCAAAAGGGAGAAACAGTCAAAATAAAGTCAAGAAAAAGTGGGAATTTTCTGAAGCTCCAAAAAGTAACCATCATGTGAAATCCATGAAATGTCTATGATTAGAGTGCAGGTTATTTGCCAAGATCACTGGACATGCGTAGAGAAATGCACTCTAGGCAAACAACGGCACCTTCAAGAAATTAGCAGAAGAGCATGAAGATACACCATTTTCTCTCCTACTCAAGTTTAGGTCATTTAGAAATCTTACCAAGTGATCTTGACACAATTAGCCATAAAAATGTGAGAGAAAAGACATACCCTACATAAACCCCTATTATATTACACTACTACCTAGCAATTTTGAAAATACCAAAACTAATAAGAGGAACCAATTTGGACCTTCTTTTCAACGTTTTATTATTCCATGCTATCTTTACATGAATTCTAATTGAGATGATTATCAAAACTCACAAATATTTAGAAACCTTAAAAATTAATCAATAAATAAAGCAATCGCTTCCAAAAATGTAAACTTATAATGAAAAGATGCATTTAAAGTTCCAGGAGAAAATTAAGTGTTTTATTAAAAGAGGATTTGATTCAAAACCCAGCTTCACAATGGTGACTCAAATAACCTCTTATTATAAATCTCTTTTAAAAACAAAATGATGGTTTCTGCCTATCTTCATATTCCATTACAACAGTAAAAATTTTAAGAAAAACCTTAAATCCTTAACCATGGATTTTAACAAGAACGCAAAATCGTAGGGACTCACAGAACTTTAGAAATAGAACTCCAAAGACCATCTAGTTCAATTCCTGCCATTTTACAGTTAAAGGAAGTGAAGCACCAAGAGATGAAGAAGGAAATCCAAGATCACAAGGCTGCTGTGTTCCTTAAGCAATGCTGATCCAGCCCTAACTGCACATGCCAAGGAAGGTAAGACCAAATGAGCACCTTCTGGTCTTCAAGGGCAATGGAACATGCTTACTTCTATTTGTGCTGGGGGCACAATTATAAAATGTGAATGACATTCAAAGTTTCCAAGATGACTTTTTATAAGTTGATTTTTAGAAAGAGGGGGCGGGGGAGAAAAAGGGGGAGGGAAGAAGAAACATCCACCTGATCTGTTGCATCCATTTGTTGCTCCACCGATCCAAGCATTCATTAACTGATTCCTATATGTACCCTGACCGAGAATTGAACCCCCAACCTTGGCATAATGGTACGAGGCTCTAACCAACTGAGGTACCTGGCCAGGGCTCAAAGTAACTCTTCGTCTGCTTGGTATTAAATGAAGGTTTCTGCATTACTACCCCCATAAAAAGCTCTCTATAAAAGGAGGAATCTGGAAAAAAGAAAGCCAAATTTCAAAGAAGGAATTTTTCTAACCTAATAAATTACACTTTCTCATGAAAACTGTTATTAGCCTTCCTACGCTACACTTACCCCTAACATAAATGTGCGAATGCTGCTTGCAGGTACTCTAGTAACTTGCCAGCAGGACCCACACAGTACCTAAGGCCTATTTTTCTCTGTTGGAGAGACACTGGAAATGGCCAGGTCTTCACAAGGACCTCACATTCATTTAGAATTTCTAATTAGAGTAACTTTCCATGACTAGGGCACAGTCTAGATGATCAATTATTTCCAGGCCACTATAGCTGAACACTTTCATTTCCTACCACAGTAACTTTAATAATTACATAACTAAAATTCATTTGTATCTTGTCAACCATCTGAAACTAGACAGAGTCATGAAAACAAAAGTTAAAATGAAGTAAATGTCAGAGAGGAAATGTACACACTATATTTTGATTGATCAGAAAGTTTTGTGTTTTAAGAAAAACCTAGTAGTCAAGACCAGATGTCAGTAAGGAAAATCACCTCTCTGGCTTTAAAGTACAAATTCTGCTTAATGATAGACACATATGCACATCATTTTGTTTTATTTTTGGCTATTTCTGAGGTAACAAATAAAATAATTCAATTTCTCCCTGAGAGGAGGACAAAAGAATGTCACAAAGCCCCAGGAGACAGTGACTCCCTCACTGTCTGGGAATATAATACTTCTTTAACAAGAAGAGAACTCAGGATTTCTTAAGAAACATTTGACCCCATAAACCTAAAAAATTCCTATGCCAAAGACTTCTGAGGTGAAGCAGTCTGAAGTGCTCTTCTGACAAAATGCACAAGCATGCAACATGCACATGCGCGTGTAAACACACTTTTAGAAAAGAGCAAGAAACAAAAATTAAGACTAGAATGAAAACAAAAGGGTAAGACCAGGAAATGAGGAAAGAAGAGAGATGTAATAAAACTTAAGTGAGAAGGGGAAAGGAAGAATTTTAAGAGGCCAGAAAAGGGAAGCATCAAGGAGAAAGTCTCCCTTTTATCAGAATACATTGCTCCGACATTCTACAAAAATGATATACAATCCCTAGACAAAAATGTGAAAATTCTGAATTGTGATTGACTGCCACTTGCATGAGAAGTCTTCTTAGAGGAATTAACCTTTCTGTGCTGGTGGCAACCGAGGACGAGGACGGAGTTAAAAGATACTCTGTGAAGTTTAGATGTAACATTAATGTAACACAGGGCTTGGCAGTACATTAATGACTGTAATACATGCACTCAGGCTTTTAAAATAGTTCATGTCTCAAAACCCAAAATGATTTTAGAAGCACGGCTGGAATTGACAATATCCTTCTTTAGAAATTTTTATCAGAAAAACAAGTTTTCCAAAACAAGCTCAAATCATAACAAAGCAACAATACTTCATAAATACACATACTCGAAAAAAGAGCGGTATGAGCAAATACACTCTAATAAAATACTTAAAACTTAGATCAACTACTTCCCGACTAGTAAAGAATGACGACTGAATTATAACAGAAAGTTAAATGAAACACTAATAGAACTCTAGTTAATGTAGTTATGGCACCTGCCATCAAGAAAACTAATCTCAGTTTATTTTAGGTGCTATTTAACAAAATGGTTTTCTAAATCTATTAATGCTGAGCAATTTCCAGGCAGTAAGGATGAAGTAAGTCTCCATTAAATTCTGAAGGCTGATGTTTAGTTTTGCTTCTTTTAATTTAATGCTGAGTTAAATATTCTCCACAGGCATAAAATAAATTATCTCAGTGCCAGAAACAAACTCACCACTAACACTCAAAATTTTTTTCAAAACTTCCTCATTTGGAATTTAAAAGGTGGTTATTAAAGCTTCTCCTCTAATGATGGGATCTAACTCCTGAGTGGGAGAGAGCCAACTTCACTGCCACTGCTAGCTCCTCCCAAACAAAAAACAGCATTTTTTAAGCTTACCATATTTTTAATAAGGTAATGGGATCATGACATCTACCTGAGTGTTTACAGAGTGCTTTTCTACATTGTTACTACATTTGCACCTCACAACTTAACAAAGCCAAATCCATGAAGGAAGATGACATCACTATTCCCATTTCACAGGTGAGAATAGGCTCAGAGAGGGTAAGTGACTCCTCAAGGTGACCACATACAGCAGGCACCGCTGTAGCTGGGACCTCAACAGTCCCTGCACCAGAGCATTTCCAACCCAATCAATCTAACAACTCTAATTCATAACCCTGTATATGTAGAGTATTTTTTTTAACATTATAACTTTCATTGTAGGCGATATCAATCTGCTGGCTAACAGGTAAGTCAAAGCACAAGAATAAAAGGTCAGATATTTTAGTTCCTAATTCTCAACTAGCCAATTCTGTGGTCATTGGATAACTCAGCATTTCAGAGCCTTAACTCTGGGGGACAAAAATGGTTCCAATTTAAAAAAAAAAAAAAAGAGAGCCAGTAATAACAAGGTTATAAAATATCTAAGAGGCAGAAGACTATATATAGAAAATACCATCTTTGGAAAGAGATCATTTCTGTACATATGTCAGATATAAGGTATTCATAATACATTACAAGTGTAAAAATCAATGCTTCATTTTAGGATATACAGTGATAACCTACACAGAACTGGCTAATAGTCATTTAAGCAAGCTGAGTACAAACTATATGGTTTTAAAAAAAACTATGAAAAAAAAACAATTGAAAGGAAATGTAGAAAGTTCCAAAAAAAATCTGAATTTTAAAACACTGAGATAATATACAGTACATTTTCTATAATAAATGACATCACACTTGAAAACAATTAAAAAAATATTAGACTTTTCCCCCCACTCTTAACAGCCTTCGCGCTATGGTCCATAATAAAACAAATTATTAAACACTATATCTAAGGGAGAAAAATCCAAAATTAAAAAAAGTTTTCTGTCTGGCTATATGGGATATCTCTAAAGCCACTTCAGAGAATGACTATTAATAAAAAAATTATAACTATACAAACCTGCTTATTTTATTAGGAATTTAAAATATGTAACATTCAAGGAGAGAAAAATTAGAAATGATTATGCAAAAATATTTTTAAAGTAAATACTTACCCAAAATATGCTTGCAAACTGCAAATGGTGACTTCGATTTCCTAAATGATAAGAATATGTGCTCTGCATGCTGGCGTTGTTCATTGTTGACCATGGAAGGAGGTGCCTTGACATTTAAAGAGAAACAAACAAACAAAAAATAGAGCACATGTATTCAGTAAGGAAGCCTGAACAAAAACAATCCTTTACTCACAATGAAAAAATACTTTTACTTTATGAAGTGGGGGGACAACAGGAACACAAATTCTTACCTTTTTTTTAGAAACTATTAACATGAAACTTCATAATAAATATTTAAAATATAGTTTCAGGAAAAAGGAAGAAATTCCTGGCAAGGTTGGGGTCAGAATCCTTTAAAGTTGCCTACATTTTAGAAAGACAGATACTTATCTAACATGTTCTTTGTATTTTTTTAAACCCAGCTAATTTATTACCTTTTATTCCAAAATATATCATTCTAAATGGAATTCTAAGTTAAATGACTTGACCAAGTTCAAATAATTTCAAAATTCTTCAACACTGGTGAAACTGAATCTAAAGTTACTTTCCTTTCCTAGTCTGTTCCTGCGTTTATCTGTAACTAGTGGCACAGTGCACGAAATTTGTGCACATTAAAGGGGGATTAATTACAGCAGTGGTTCTCAACCTTCCTAATACCATGACCCTTTAATACAGTTCCTCATGTTGTGGTGACCCTCAACCATAAAATTATTTTCGTTGCTACTTCATAACTGTAATTTTACTACTGTTATGAATCGTACTGTAAATATCTGATATGCAGGATGGTCTTAGGCGACCCCTGACCAGAGTCAAGTCCCCGCATACCCACGGTGCCTCAAAATCATGCAAGACCCAGATCCAGCCGGCCCCACGCTTGTCAAGCCCCCCCAGGCAGGGGCCACAGCCTCAGGTCCCCCATCACGCCCTGCCAGGCAGGGGTGCAGCCTAAGGTCCCCCGGCACACACCGGGTGGGGGGTGCAGCCTCAGGTCCCCTGACCCAGGCCAGGGAGCGTGGTGTGAGGTCCCCCGTCAAGCCCCACCAGGCGGGGGGGAGCGCAGCCTCAGGTTCCCTTCCTCAGCCCAGTGCCACACAGCCTCAGGTCCCTGTTGATTGCTCGTTAAGGCCCGTTACAAGAACTCAGCCTCCCCGGTGGGCACAGCCATCTTGACCGTTATGGTGTGACAGTCAATTTGTATATTCCCTCTTTATTCGATAAGATAATATAAGCATAATATGCTAATTAGACCAGACATCCTTCCAGATAAAGCCAGGGAAGCCCAGGTCCCGGGTGCAGAGGAAAGCCGGTGCCAGCAGCCAGGGGAAGGAAGGCCTCCTTTTCTAAAATAAAAGTAACAAGCTGACTGTGATACTTAAGTTGAGACTAGAGCAGCAGACAGAGGTCTCACTTTAAATTTTTCTTTGTTTTCTTTTTTTTACACACGGTATGGCTTGAATCAGTTTTATTTTTCTTAACTTCAAATGTATAATCTTTGGAAAGAGATTTTTGAATGTTCTCTAAATACTTTCTGCTTCTTACTAATGGACAGCAAGAATCTCTGGCAGCACTTTGCAGAGCCAATAAATATAGGTGTGAGTTGGCTTTGGGTGTTCCTGATGGCTTTTCAGTTTGTATGTGTGTACCAGTCTCACATTTGGCCAAAACCTCGGGATTCTCCATCAGCATTCCATCTTACTTCAAGGTACTAGGAGAACTCCTGTCTCCTAGATGGGAGCATCAACTGCCCTTTCCCCAGTGCCCTCTGCAAGAACTTCTCTGCATGGCACAGTTCAGCTCTTCTTCAAGGGATGATTTTCTTTCATCAGAAACCTAGGGTCCACCTATCCCAACCTCTCTTGAAGGCTATATCCAGAGTCACTAGCCCAGAAGAAAGCTTGAGTGACCTATATAATTTCTCTTCTGCCAACCTCCTCCTCTTATGGCCTTCCCCATCCTCCACCCCCTGAATTTTTATAGGCTTCTGACACTTTGTATGTGGTCAGCCAATGGACAGAAATCCTGAAAAGAATTTCTGGACAGCCCTAGCCAGTTTAGCTTGGTGGATAGAGAGTCAGCCTGCAGATCAAAGGGTCACAGGTTCCATTCCGGTCAAGGGCATGTACCTTGGTGACAGGCTCCTCCTAGCCAGTTTAGCTCAGTGGATAGAGCGTTGGCCTTCAGATTGAAGGGACCAGGGTTCGATTCCGGTCAGGAACACATGCCGGGTTATGGGTTTGATCCCCAGTGGGGGGCATGCAGGAGGCAGCCAATCGATTCTCTCTAATCATTGATGTTTCTATGTCCCCCACCCTTACTCTCTGAAATCAATAAAAATATTATTAACCATACACACACACACACACACACACAGAGTGGCCAGATTATTATGACCACCTGCTTTTTGTACGCAAATTAGCTATAATTTCACACTGCAGTTGCTAGAGGGCCAGACCATTATAAATACGGAAGCAGGTTGTTTACCATGACAGTAGAAGTGATTTTTTTCTGAAGATATGGGTAAACAACGCAACTCAACAGCCTTTGAACATGGGATATATATACATACATATATACACTGAGTGGCCAGATTATTATAACCACCCCATCAGTAATTCGTTGGGCCACCTTTTGCCTTCAATACTGTGGCGATTCTTCTTGGCATTGACTCCACGAGATGTTGAAAGGTGATGCGAGGAAACTGACACCATGCCTGATGAATAGCACTGTCCAGTTCTGTGAGATTTGATGGTTGTGGAACCAGCTGCCTGATGGCTCTTTTAACTTAGTCCCACAGAGAACTGAAGACAAACCGAGAAGAAACCAAGATGGCGGCACAGGTAAACACCAGAGATTGCTGCCTCGCACAACCACTTCAAAAATACAACTAAAAGATGGAACGACATCATCCAGAACCACAGGAAGGCTGGCTGAGTGGAAATTCTACAGCTAGAAGGAAAGAGAAAAGCATACCGAGACTCAGAGGAGGTGCGGTGCAGAAGTAAAATACAAAGGTGCGGAGGTGCATGCGGAGAGGGCTGGCAGCTGAGGACACCGTTGTCTTTTTGAATCGGGAGGGAGTCTCAGGCTCTGAGCTCCAGTTCCGGGTGAGTCTCTGGGGACCGAGACTCATAAGGGAGAAACGGGACTGTCTGGCATCGGTCAGAACTCCAGGGCAGCTTTCTCTCAGAGGCACACGCAGGGATTGCCAGGGCCTCTGAGGACAGGACTGAGAGCAGCCATACTGCTCATTCTGCCCGCCCAGTTAATCCCCCTGGGGCTCCGCCCCGCCCAAGCCATGCACGGATGCTTTTGCATATGAAAGGCCAGGCCCTTTGTAATCTGAAAATTACTTAAAAAACTGCAGCTGCCCAAGGCCCCAGGGCAACTTGCATTGCTTTACAGCTGGCTTCTGCAGGGTAGCCTCAGGCAGAGGCTAGATCCAAGAGCCAGTGGACTCAGTGGTCAGAGTGGGACCATCCAATTATAATTCCGCAGATCCATAAGGAACACACTCAAGGGGCAGACTCAGTGAGCACCAAAGCCCCAATGGAGCAAGTCTTGCCCCATAAGGGTGTCTTCAGAACAGAAGTTCTCCCACTGTAGACACAGCTGATTCTCACAGCCAATTGGCCTGGAGGTCAAATCCTCCCAGTGTTATCTACAACAATCAAGGCTTAACTACAACAAGACTGTGCACAAAGCCCACAAGGGGGTGCACCAAGAGTGTCTACCTCAGGTAATTGGGGAGGCTGAGCCACCGGGCCCTATAGGACATTTAGCAAAGAAAGCCACTCTATCGACACAGCAAAGCATAAAAAATGCGGAGACAAAGAAACAGGACAAAAATGACAGAAATGGAGGAAAGGAAACTACTGGATATAGAGTTTAAAACCACACTTTTAAGGTTTTTCAAGAATTTTCTAGAAACCACCGATAAACTTAATGGGACCCTCAAGAAATCTAGTGAGACCCTTGAGGTTGTGATAAAGGACCAACTAGAAATTAAGCATACACTGACTGAAATGAAGAATAATTTACAGAGATCCAACAGCATACTAGAGGATCTCAAGGATCAAGTCAAAGATTTGAAATACAAAGAAGCAAAAAACACCCAACCGGAAAAGCAAAATGAAAAAAGAATACAGATACCATCTCACATCTGTCAGACTGGCTATCATCAACAAATCAGCAAATGACAAGTGCTGGAGAGGATGTGGAGAAAAAGGAACACTTGTGCACTGCTGGTGGGAATGCAGACTGGTGCAGCCACTATGGAAGACAGTATGGAGTTGCCTCAAAAATC
>NW_006296430.1:180345-189377 GCF_000327345.1 Myotis davidii
CATTCTGGGCCAGCTTTAGCTCTGGCTCCAGCTCTGAGGCCTCAGCTGCTGAAAGTAGGTATCTGGTTTGTTTCGGTTCTATAATTGAAACTCTGTATCAACTCCAGCTCTGAGATCCCGGGCTCCCTGAAAGCAGGTTTCTGGGTTTTTTTTAGCTTCTATATTTGTAACTATGTTTCAAACTGCAGGCTCAGAGGCCTGCAAGGCAGGCGGGGAAATTGGTTTCCTCCGTCACTGAAGCAAGCAAGCCTCATGTTAGTTTCAAGCTGCCTGGCTGCCGGTGGCCATCTTGGCTGACAGTTAATTTGCATATCTCCCTGATTAGCCAATGGGAAGGGTAGCGGTCGGACGCCAATTACCATGTTTCTCTTTTATTAGATAAAGGGTATTCCTCGGGTAAGGATTAACGGGAGGAAAAAAAGAATTTCTGGACTTTAGCCCACCAATTTACCTAGTTTGAATAACCTGCTGGGAGCTAAAACTAGTACCCATTGCCCTGTGCCTTCAGGGTGATCCAATTGGGCATCATCTGAATAGTGTGTTCCGAGTGGAAAGTGGTGATGCTCATGTAACTGACTAGAACTTCGAGGGTGAAATGGGGGTTAACTACTATTTTTTTAGGCCATGATCTCTTTCCCCCTTTTTAAAAATTAAATAAATGGATCAAAATTAATAATTCCATCCCTACCTTCAAAATAAAAAAATTTTAGCACTGTTTAGCAAAAACAAAAACCAAAATTTTTTTAACCATCAAAAAAAAAATTATCAGATAATTCTACCTCAAATTTTCTAAAATCACCATTAAATTAAAAAAAATTAGAGAATAGTAAAGTCTGGAATTTAAAGCACTCCTATCTGAATAAATTAATCAGCTTCTATTAAAAAACAACAACAAAAATAAACACACAACATCTGAAGTCTGCCCAGGTTTTTAAATTCTACTTTGTTCTAACAATCTCTCTTCTCAAGATAATACCCTTTGAATCAGACCTACCGAAGCATACAGTCCCATTATATGGTTTGATTGTCTTTGACCCATCTGAAGAGAAGAGACTGCTTATAAAGCCTACCAATCAAAACATGACAATTTTCAATTTGGGAGGAGAGGGAGAAGGCAATTGTAGGAAAATAAACCTTTGTTATTATAACCAGTATAAAGTAGGGAAATCATAATTTCAACTATATTCAAAGAATCTGGAAGACAAGCATTTGGCAACCAAGTCCATTAGGTCAATATTCATTGTAAAGTATACCAATTATGCAACATTAGTCATTCTAATTTCAGTTAAAATAGTAGAAAGAAGAAAAAAAAAGGTGTACATCCAAGAAAAATAAATTAACTTTGATGCTCTGGCCTAATGAAATTAAAGCCAATTCTCACTACTTTTCTTAAGGATACAGCACCCTCTATAGCTCTCTAGGTGAAAGTGCAAACATTTCTAATAAAGCATCATGTCAAACTCTAATACTTTTTTTAAAAGCTTTATTAAGAATACACTGTGTACAGCTAACTGCTAAATATGCTAACTGCTAAATATATGTTTTTCCTTCCATTTGCAAATTCTTCATTCCCACTATTTTCCCCAATTCAACACTTTTTGAGTTTTTGTTTTCACAAGGTAATTTCATCATGAATGTCTGCTGGCTATACCCTGAGTACTCAGCACATTACTAAGCATCAACTACCGCATTACATTGCTGAAAATACAAATCAACTATAGACTACTCAAAAAATTTCTGAGTTACACATTATTTTTTTCTTGTCATCCTTGAAAAGCAGCACTACACAGGCATAATTTTGCAAGTTAATATGCTAGTTTACAAAAAAAATATTTTCTAAAGCCAATTGTCTTTGGACACCCTGATATCACACACTTTATAAAGTACAGATCTGAATATAATTTTATATAATAAAGAATGAGATTCCACTTAAAATGTTTCTATTATTCATCTGGGGGGGGGCAGGGGGAGATACAAGTGAATGGGGAGGGGGAGGAGGAGGGAGAGGATGAAGGAAAAGGAGGAGGGCAGGGAAAGGGACAGGGGGAGGAACAGGGAGAAGGATTGGGAGAGACAGACATTGATGTGAGAGGGTAGCATCAGTCAGCTGCCTCCTGCATGCCCCCTACTGGGGATCAAGCCTGAGACCTGGTCATGTTCCCTGACTGGGAATCAAACTGAAATCTTCTCAGTCCATTGGATGACACTCAACTAACTGAGGCACACTGACCAGGGCTGATATTCCACTTATAAAATATCAGACTTCATACACAATGAACTATAAGCTAAAAGACAGAAAGGATCTCACTAACCCTCACAACAATTCTATGAGGTGGATACTATTATTATCCCCATTTTACAGATAAAAAACTTATACCAGCCAAAAACATGTATAGTAAAAATCTTTGATTCATTCACTAAAAATTTTAAATTAATAAGAATTTGCTAGATTTTCAGTTTCCTTAAGCCTTTGGAACTTACCACTGGCTCCTATCTAAATGTAAATCACTAACACAAAATAACTGTTACTTTTTGAATGGGTGGGCTTTCCATTCGTGATAATGCTGACTAGATACCTTGAACAACTCTTCTGCTAAAAC
This sequence comes from Myotis davidii, assembly GCF_000327345.1. NCBI lineage: Eukaryota > Metazoa > Chordata > Mammalia > Chiroptera > Vespertilionidae > Myotis > Myotis davidii. The sequence continues at coordinate 182,946 of NW_006296430.1, forward strand.
CAAATAAAAATGGTGAATAAAATATTCCAAACATTTTTAATGTATTGCTGAGCTTATAAGAAATTAAGGAATCCTCAGAAGCTAAAAAGGAAGCAAAAGCAGGGATCTAAAGATGAAAGTAAGCACGCATGCACGCACCCTTAAGACACATCAACCCCAAGTGACCTTGAGTTTTCATTTTGACAGCTGCCCAAGTTACAGAAAAGAGGAGACATAGCCAGGGCCTTCCCAAAGTGGAGATCTAAGAGAACATCCTTCCATATAAAGCTGGGATCTTTAGGAGAAGGGTAAACTCTTTTAAAAAAAAAACCAAAACTGGCCAGTGTAGCTCAGTGGTCGAGCATCGACCAGGAGGTCACAATTCAATTCCCAGTCAGAGCACATGCCCGGGTTGCGGGCTCAATCCCCAGTAGGGGGCATGCAGGAGGCAGCTGATCAACGATTCTCTCTCATCATTAATGTTTCTCCCTCTCCCTCTCTGAATCAATAAAAAAATATATTTTTTTAATATCAATAATAAATAAATAAGCCAGGCCCTGGGCAGGTAGAGTCAGTGGTTTAGAGCATCATCCTGATATGCCAAGGTTGTGGGTTCGATTCCCAGTCAGGGCACATACAATCAATGAATGCATAAATAAGTGGAACAATAAATCAATGTTTCTCAAAACAATTCCTTTTGCAATTGCAACCAAAAGAATAAAATACCTAGGAATAAACTTAAGAACATGAAGACCTATATACTGAAAATAACAAAGCATTATTGAAAGAGATTGAAAAAAATATAACAAAATGGAAAAATATCCCATGTTCATGGATTCGAAGAACCAACATAGTAAAAATAGCCATATTACCCAAAACAATATACAGACTTAATACAATCCCCCTCAAAATCCCACTGCCATTTTTTAAAGAAATAAAATGAGAAATCAACAGATTTGTTTGGAACCATAAAAAACCCCAAAGAGCCAAAGCAATACTGAAAACAAAGAACAAAGCTGGAGGTATCACACTACCTGACTTCAAATTATACTACAGAGCAACGATAAGCAAAACAGCATGGTATTGGCAGAGAAACAGACACACAGACCAGTGGAACAGAATAGAGAGCCCAGCTATAAAACCATATGTATATGCACAGATAATTTTCCACAAGGAGCCAGAAACACACAATGGATAGTCTCTGCAATAAATGGTGCTGGGAAAATCACATGCAAACGAATAAAACTGAATTACAGTTTGTCCCCATGTACAATAATTAACTCAAAATGGATCAAAGACCTAACTATAAAACCCAAAACAATAAGTTACATAGAAGAAAATATAAGTACAAAACTTATTGACCTACGTAATAGAGAACGTTTTAAGAACTGTACCCCAGCCGAAACCGGTTTGGCGCAGTGGATAGAGCGTCGGCCTGCGGACTGAGGGGTCCCAGGTTCGATTCCGGTCAAGGGCATGTACCTGGGTTGCGGGCACATCTCCAGTGGGAGATGTACAGGAGGCGGCTGATCGATGTTTCTCTCTCATCAATGTTTCTAACTCTCTATCTCTCTCCCTTCCTCTCTGTAAAAAATCAATAAAATATATTAAAAAAAAAAAAAAAGAACTTGACCCCAAATGCAAGGGAGGTAAAGGCAAAAATAAGTGGGACTATATCAAAAAAGCTTCTGCATAGCAAAAGAAATTGACAATAAAACAAAGAGAGGCAGCCAGCCAGATGGGAGATGATATTCACACACAGTAGCTCCAACAAAGGTTCAATTTTCAAAATATATAAAGAACTCATAAAGCTCAATACCAAACAAACAAACAACCCAATCAAAAAGTGGGCAGAGGCCCAGCTGAACCAGGAGGTAATGGTTTGATTCCTGGTCAGGACACATGCCCCGGTTGCAGGCTCGACTCCCAGCCACTGCAGGAGGAACTCAAAATGGATCAAAGACCTAACTATAAAACCCAAAACAATAAGTTACATAGAAGAAAATATAAGTACAAAACTTATTGACCTTAGTCATAGAGAACGTTTTAAGAACTTGACCCCAGCCGAAACCGGTTTGGCTCAGTGGATAGAGCGTTGGCCTGCGGACTGAAGGGTTCCGGGTTCGATTCTGGTCAAGGGCACATGCCCAGGATGCTAGCTGGAAGCTGAACCAGGAGGTAATGGTTTGATTCCTGGTCAGGACACATGCCCCGGTTGCAGGCTCGACTCCCACGACCTGCAGGAGGTAACTGATCAATGATTATCTCTCCATTGATGTTTCTATCTCTCCCTCTCCCTTCTTCTTTAAAATCAATAAAAAATATTTTTTTAAAGTAAACAGAGGACCTGAAAATTCACCTCTCCCAAGAAGACATACAAACAGCCAATAGGTATATGAAATGATGTTCAATCTCAATGGCAGTTAGGGAAATACAAATCAAAACTACAATGAGATACTACCTCACACCTGTTAGAGTGGGCATTATTAACAAGAGAAGCAATAACAAGTGTTGGAGAGGTTGTGGAAAAAGGGGAACCCTCATTAACTGTTCGTGGGAATAAAGACTGGTACAACCACTATAGAAAGCAGTCTAGTGATTTCTCAAAAAGTTAATAGAGCTACCATACGACCCAGCAATCCCTCTCCCAGGTATACACCAAAAACCTCAAAATCATGTACTTGCAAAGTTTTATGCACCACTATGTTCAATGCAGCATTATTCAGTGGCCAAGACATGGAAACAATCAAAGTGTCCCGTGATAGAGGACTGGATAAAGATAGGGTATATATACACAACGGAATACTACTCAGCCATATGAAAAGATGAAATAGCACCATTTGCAATATGGATGGACCTTGAGAACATTATGCTAAATGAAATAAGTCAGAAAAAGCTATGAACCATATAACTTCACTCATATGTGGACTATAAAACTGAAACTCGTGAACACAAAACAGCATCATGGTGGTTGGGGCGCGGGGGAAGGGGCTTACTATATGGTGACAGGAGAAGATTTGACTTTCGGTGATGGGCGCATGGTGCACAGTCTTGAAACATAGAAACCCACGTGAAACTTATGTGTTCATGTTGACAATGCCAGCACAATAAATTTAATAAATAAAAAGAAACTATTTTTAAAAAATCAATGTTTCTCTCTCTCTCAAACCAATTTAAAAGATAAATGAATAAAAAAACCATCGTGAGACCATTGCAAAAAAATTACTTTATTACCAAACATTCTGTGACAAGAACCTGAATGAACTTGTCTTGCTAAAAGGATATGTGACAGCTCTGGCTAATGATGTGGCTCAGTTGGTTGGAGCATCGTCCCTGCACCAAAAGGTCTAGGTTTAATTCCTGGTCAAGGCACATACCCAGGTTGTAGGTTCAATCCCTGGTTGGGGTGTATGGGAAGCAACCGATCACTATTTCCCTTCCACTCCCTTCCTCTCTAAAATCAATTTTAAAATAATAAAATAAAAATAAAAGGATGTGACAATATTGTGTACTTTTATGATAACTGTGTAAATATTTTTCTTGATATAGTACATAAATGGATAAATGTTAAAGGTGGGTGCATATATGATGATGAAAAAAATTGTTTTGATCATTCTATTTTGCACTTATAAATCTACAAATGAAAATAATGGCCATCAAAAACAAAAAAGAAAAAAAAAGAGATGAAGGGAAATCCTTGAATAAAAAAAAAAAAAGAAGGCCATTTTCTCTTCTTCACTATATGGTACCATCAATGTTTTCAACAGTATTGTGTTTTAATGATTCTAAAGCAAGAAAAGAAATCAGAATAATAAAAATCAATATTCATTTCAACAGTGTGAATCCAACAAGCTGAAGTAACGATGGGACCTATGAGGATTATGTGACATCTGGGACAGTTTACAAAACAGAATAATGCAAATAGACACACAAACACATTCTAGACCTGTGCTGCCCACTATGATAGCCACTCCCCTGTGTGGCCATTTAAATTAAGTAAAATTTAAAATTTACCGCCTCCAACTGTACTTGCCACATTTCAAGTATTCAACAACCACACATGGCTACTGGCTATCATCCTGGAAAATGTATACATAGAACATTTTAATAAACACAGAAAGTCCTATCAACACTGCTGCAGAAGTTTAATTAACTTAACTAATATTTACTGAGTGCTTATAATAAGGCTCCCTTAACTTATGTACTTTGACACAAGGTCATTTGATACAGTAAAGTACAAAATAATTGTTAACACAGAGCGTTTACTATGTGGCAGGCACTACACTAAATACTTTTCTTTTAATGTAAGTGAAATAATTTAATCTTTACATTAACTCCCTGATAGACATCATTATTTTCCTATTTTAGAGATGAAAAAACAGACACACAGAGGTTAAATGGCTTGCCAAATGTCACACAGTTAGTCCCAGGTGGAGCCAAGAAGAATCCAGATAGTCTGGCTCCAGATCCTCAATGTTATACTGCCTTTCAATTTCTAAATTTTAGTAATTCCCATGTGTGCTTACAATATAGCAACAGGGTGATTGTTCTCCTGTCGTCTGATTAGGTCACTATCATACAACTGGTGCTTTCTAATTCATTCTCTAATCCCTGCCACAAAACTACAAAATAAAGATAGGCCACTTTCTAATTAATTTTGTTCAAAGATTAGGGTCAAATAATTTTATATTAAAAGGTGGAAACATTATGGATTACTATAAAGTTTCTATTATTAATTTTTAAGATAAAAAAAAATTCTGAGCTTACACAGCTGTTTTGGGATATTGCCCAGCTTCTCCCAGATATATATATTCACTCTCCTTCACCATAAGTAACTTCGGCATTAAAAAAATGTTTTGAGGAGAAACTAAGATGGCGGCAGAGATAAGCTTCGGCATTAAAAAAATGTTTTGAGCCCAGCCAGTGTGGCTCAGTGGTTGAGTGTTGACCCAGGAAACTAGAGGTCACCAGTTCAATTCCTGGTCAGGGCATATGCCAAGGTTGTGGGGCCTATCCCCAGTTGGGGGTGTGCAGGCGGCAACTGATCATGTTAATATTTCTATTTCATCGATGTTTCTCTCTCTCTCCTTCTCCCTTCCTCTCTTCAATAAAAATTAATATATTTTTTTAAAAAATGTTTTGAGTCCAGTCATGTATTTTTTTATTGATTTCTGTTCATACACATCAGTCCACAAATGCCCTCTATGTGCCAGGCAACGTGTCAGATGCTTTGGACACAACAGTGCTTCAATGTTAAGCAAAACCAAACAGAATCCCTGTCCGCATGAAGCTTATAATTCAAAAGGAGTCATAGAACCACAAAAACAGCATAAATTGCAGGTGTAATAAATGTAAATAAGCAAATGGTATTAAGAAAAGAATTTAAGCTAGTTCAGCATGCTCAGGGTTTTTGACAAAGTGGACCACTGCACTAAGATCCAAGGAGTTGCTAACTAGGCAAAAAAGGGAGAAGGGTGTTCCAAGCCAAGGGAATAAGTACACGTGTGTAAGGTTCTGTAAAGGGAAAATCAACTGTGATGGACTGGAGTCAAGGCCAACTCATGAGTGTGACCTGTGCAGTCCCAAAGGGCCCAACACTTAAAAGGGCTCATGCTTGATCTCATACTGTTGCCATCCTGAAATTTTTAATGATTTTTACCTGTGAACTTGTGATTTGTAAGTGGAGCACAATTGGACAATGGGGCCTATGTGGGAACTGTGAAGACAGTCTGGTGACCAAACATACACACGAAGGCCTGCAGGCAATCTGGGTGACACAGGTCACCAGGGCGACTGGGATGGGGGCTGGGCCCACACTGGGAGCAGCTGGCCTGTCCAACCTGAGAGCCAGTCCCTGAGGCTCCTGCACAAGTGTTAATCCTCCACCTTAAAACTACAACAGAACTTAGGCAGTAAACTTTGACAGTAAATTACAAAACTAAAAGTATACATGGACACTGCTATGGAGCATCAGGGACTTATTCAAATTCTTCCAAGAGTTTAGAATTGCTGGTTTTCAAAACTGCTACAGCAAAGCAAGTGCCTACATGCTTAGAAATAAAATTAAATTTAAATATAGTTGTCTTCCATTGAAAAGAATGCTATCATATATATATCATACACACACACACACACACACACACATATACATATATACATACACACACACAAACATATATACTAGAGGCCCGGTACACAAAAATTTGTGCACTCAGGGGGGAGGGGAGGGTGTCCCTCAGCCCGGCCTGTGCCCTCTCGCAGCCTGGGACCCCTCAGGGGATGACCACCTGCTGGCTTAGGCCCGCTCCCCAGGGGATTGGGCCTAAGATGGTAATCAGACATCCTTCTGGCAACCCGGCAGCCCTCGGGAGATGTCCACTTGCCAGCGGGGAGAGGACCTAAACTGCAGTCAGACCTCCTTAGCGCTGCTGAGGAGGCAGGAGAGGCTCACAC
>NW_006296430.1:190422-191005 GCF_000327345.1 Myotis davidii
CCCATACCCCAATAGGGGGCGGAGCTGGCTGGACAACCCACTGCATCCCCTCCTACAACTGGCCCCACCCCAGATAGGACCCCACCCGGGTCAGGGGCATGGCTGGCCGGCCAACTGCCTGCGGCCCTGCCCACAGCCAGCAGTGCCGCTGATGGCCCCCACCACACCGATCAGCCTATAGCCCCTCCCCCCAACCAGAACCACCCCCTATCGGCCCCCCAACTCCAATCAGGGGTGGGGCCAGCCAGCCAACCACCCATGGACCCTCCCACAGACTGCTGGCTCCCAATCGGCCCCCAGCCCTAATTGGGGGCGGGACCCGTCAGCCAAATGCCCACGGCTCCTCCCCACAGCCAACCCAGCCCTGATCAGGCCCTAACTGGAGTGGGCTGGCCAACCAACCTCCCACCATCTCCTACTCCCAACAGGCTCGGCCCTAATCCGCCGATTGGGGCCAGGCTGGCCAGACCCCACCTGTGCACAAATTCGTGCACTGGGCCTCTAGTATCCTACCTAATAGAGAAACATGGTAATTAGCTGTACCTCCACTACCCTTCCCATTGGCTAATCAGCAGGATATGCA
>NW_006296430.1:191931-200584 GCF_000327345.1 Myotis davidii
TTGGCCCTGCTCTGAGCCCGACCAGGGGCTGCACCTAGGGATTGGGCCTGCCCTCTGCCACCCGGGAGCAGGCCTAAGCCAGCAGGTCGTTATCTCCCGAGGGGTCCCAGAATGCGAGAGAGTACAGGCCAGGCTGAGGGACCCCCCTCCCCCACCGAGTGCACAAATTTTTGTGCACCGTGCCTCTAGTATATATATAAAAGCCTAAGCTACCGTTATAACCAAACGACTGAAATGAATGGTTGACCAGTCACTATGACGCTCACTGACCACCAGAGGGCAGATGCTCAAAGCAGGAGCTGCTCCTGGTGTTCAGTGCACTCCCACAGCCCACCTCCCATGGCTGCCCTCCCTCCCCACCGGCTGTCTGGCCCCTCGATAGGCCCGAATCACTGGCCAGGCCGAGGGACACCACCATAGATGAATTCATGCACCAGGCCTCTAGTATTAATATAAGGCTCTGGATGAACCATTTATTAATGAGGAAGACAGTCTTACTAATAAAAGGGTAATATGCTAGTTAGACTGGACATTTTCCAGACGACCTTCTGGACATCCTTCCGGACAAAGCCACGGTGGTGGGGCCAAGGCAAAGGCAGTTAGGGGTGATCAGGCGGCAGGGGAGAGCAGTTAGGGGGATCAGGCTGGGAGGGAAGAGCAGTTAGGAGGATCAGGCCGGCAGGCAAGTGAGCAGTTAGGAGCGAGCCGTTCCAATTGCAAGAAGGATGTCCAAGGGGTCCCCGATTGGAGAGGGTGCACCCATGGCTGCCCTCCCTCCCCACCGGCTGTCTGGCCCCTCGATAGGCCCCAATCACTGGCCAGGCCGAGGGACACCACTATAGATGAATTCATGCACCAGGCCTCTAGTATTAATATAAGGCTCTGGATGAACCATTTATTAATGAGGAAGACAGTCTTACTAATAAAAGGGTAATATGCTAGTTAGACTGGACATTTTCCAGACGACCTTCTGGATATCCTTCCGGACAAAGCCACGGTGGTGGGGCCAAGGCAAAGGCAGTTAGGGGTGATCAGGTCAGCAAGGGAAAGCAGTTAGGAAGATCAGGCCGGCAGGGGAGAGCAGTTAGGGGGATCAGGCCGGCAGGGGATAGCAATTAGGAGCAATCAGGCAGGCAGGCAGAGTAGTTAGGGGCGATGAGGCAGGTGAGTGGTTACGAGCCAATGGTCCCAATTGCAAGAGAGATATCCCGGATTAGAGACGGTGCAGGCCAGGCTGAGGAAGACCCCCTCTCCCCCCGTGCATGAATTTCATGCACCGGGCCTCTAATATTAATATAAGGCTCTGGATTAACCATTTATTAATGAGCAAGACAGTCTTACTTTTCTCCTATAATTGAAGATGCAATGGTAAAATATAAACAGGCATTTCTAATGATAAGCAAATCATTAAGTTACTTTTAGTATCATGTATGACCTCTACAAGTAAGAATTATCAGAGCCCTAGAAGCACTGCAGGCTGACTGATGGGTCGAGGAAGGTCACAGGTTCCATTCCCGGTCAAGGGGATGTACCTCATACCTCATAAATTGTTTGCAAGCTCAATCCCTGAAGGAATAAGACTGATGTGCTTCTTTCACTTCGATGTCTCTCTCCCTTCCTCATTCCTCCTTCCACTCTCTCTAAAAACCAATGGGAAAAATATCCTCACTCCTCAGGTGAGGGGGGAAAAAAAGAATTGTAGAATTGTCAGAGAAAATGTTAAAAATGCATAAATTTACATCTAAAATTAAGTTCAAACTTATAAAAACCTGATTTACATGAACTTGAATCTCTTTAGATCTAAATGAACTAAGATTTATATCTGTAATCAGAAATTTATGCAATGTTGTCTCAGACTATTTAACAGTTCTAGGAAAAGCTGCATCAGCAGAAATAGCCTACTCAAAATAAAAAGTTATTTAAAATTATATGCAATCTTGAATTTGCAAAGAGCAACTGATATCAATTTTAATTATACCAACTGAAAATGAACTTGCTAAAAGTAGAATTTTGATGACCTACTAGATTTGTAGTAAAGCAAGCCAAAAATATCTTAAGACCAATCAAGATATAACAGAAGCCATTATTTATCATATTATATAGTTACTAGAGGCCCAATGCATGAAATTCATGCATGGGCAGGGGTGGGGGGGACCCTCAGCCCAGCCTGCGCCCTCTTGCAATCTGGAATCCCTCTCGCAATCCGGGACCCCTGGTTCCTAACTGCTCGCCTGCCTGCCTGCCTGATCAACCTCTGAGATCCCGGATGGCTGAAAGCAGGGATCTACGTTTGTTCTATAATTGAAACAATGTTGCAGTCCTGCTGGCTGAAGCCCGGCTGGATGAAAGCAGGTTTCTGGGGTTTTGCTTAGCTTCTCTATTTGTAACAATGTTTCTGAAACTGCAAGCTCAGAGGCCAGCAAGGCAGGCGGGGAACGTTAGCTTCCTCTGTCACTGAAGCAAGCAAGCCTCCTGTTTGCTTCAAGCTGCCTGGCTGCCGGCCGCCATCTTGGTTGGCAGTTAATTTGCATATCGCCCTGATTAGCCAATGGGAAGGGTAGCGGAGGTACGGCTAATTACCATGTTTCTCTATTATTAGATAGGACTAGAGGCCCAATACACAAAATTCATGCAAGAGTAGGCCTTCCTTCCCCCAGCTGCTGGCACCAACTTCCCTCTAGAACCCAGGACCCCGGTTTCCCTCCGGCCGCCATCAGACACCCAGAACCCGGGCTGCCTTCGCATCTCTGGCTTCGTCTGGAAGGATGTCCCGTCTAATTGGTATATTATTCTTTTATTATTATAGATACTTTTAAAGGAAAAAGCTTTATATTTTAAATCTATAATGGCACTTTTTTCCTGCTTTTGGAATAAAGAGCCCCACAAATAATGTGGCCAACCCTTGCTGGAAATCAAAGACAGTGACAGGAATACCTTATGGCTGCACACAAGAGGACCAACAACTCTACTTAGCTCAGCGACTACTGAAACAGCCATTAAAATGAGGAGATAGAGACATGGCCCAGTAAATCAGAACCTTTATAATTTAGAGGAGTTTTGCCCTACCTGGTTTGGCTCAGTGGATTGAGCTTCAGCCTGCAGACTGAAGGGTCCCAGGTTTGATTTCAGTCAAGGGCACCTGCCCAGGTTGTGGGCTCAATTCCCAGGAGGGGGCATGCAGGAGGCAGCCAAGCAATGATTCTCTCTCATCATTGATGTTTCTATCTCTCTTTTCCTCTCCCTTCCTCTCTAAAATCAATAAAAAAAAAAAATACATATATTATAAAAAAAACACACAGCATTTGCAGTTGTAAGAATCAGCCCAAGAGTGATTGTGCACATTATAAACTTTGAAAGCCCCTACTCTAGATTATTCTTTTCTTGTCATTTTATAGTGGGCCTAATTTTTCCCACAATTACAAATGAATAGAGTTTAGCCTAAGAATAAATCCTAATCTCTTCTCCAGAATAAAGTTTATTGTATTTCTTTTTTTTTAAATTTTAATACTAAGGTCTAATAGGTTGTAAAATATAATAGGATGCAGTCAATTGGTTTTAACAACACCACCAACAAAAACACACCACTGAGCTTGAACTGTGATAACAATTTACAGAACTGTTTAACTTAATGAGAAAAACCTGCTATATCAGTAAGGCATTGCTACGTCATTTCTCAGAGAGGAAGACACAGTCACTAGCAAGAAAAATCACAAAATGTGTAAGCAAATACCAAGACAGCAGATGGTGCACATGTGCAAACAAAAGCGATGCCTCTGGGGCATTGGCTTTTATATCAAAGTAATATTACACCGTGTAAATTTAAAACTCACAGCAACCCAATTCCCTTTTCTAATAGAGGCTGATCATTTTTAACAGAAGACAAATGTAAAAGAAAAAAAAAGGAAATATCAAATTTTCTGAACAGTTTTGAGAAAAGCTGTTTTGTCTCTCAGTACCAGGCAGATTTTTAAAAAACTGTTTAACTGGTATAATATTTTAAAGGAGTGTGTAAACAAATTGACAGCAACTAAAACAATTTTAATGGCACATACAGGAGGTCCCATTCAAAATGACATTACTGATAAGTTCTTTTTTGTGCATGAACTCAAATTCCATGTTATGAGCCAAATAGCAATACTTTGCTCATGTTAATTCTTACCAAATATTTTGTTAAATTTAGTTATGTTTTCAAAACAGTTAAAACCCTAACACAAGATTTTTGGGCAAAGATACTGAAATAATAATACTTCAGGAAGATGTTACTATAGCCAACATATTGCAGTAATTTCCTAAAATGATTTCTGAGGCAATAACCTAGATCTAATGTTAGTTACTGCCTTTAATGAATATTACTAGAGGCCCAATGCACGAAATTTGTGCAAGAGGCTTGGCCCTGGCCTCCACCCACCGCGGCCCTTGCCCACTACCACTGCAGCTGGGGGTCTCTGCCACCTCTGCCTCAAGCCCCTGCCCACTGTGGCTTTGTCCAGAAGGACGTCCAGTCTTATTACATATTACACTTTTATTATTATAGATGATAATTTCAGCACAAGTGCACTGGTGCTGATTCTGCCAGTAACCAAAACTCACTAAAGCACTTGGCAATTCCACTCCCGTCTGGGTTCACAAAGATAGGCAGAAGGAAGTGTTAGCATTCACTATACATCTTACTCTCGGTATCAACTTTGGCCTTTTCACTGTTTCAGTATCTCAGGAAAATGAGGATCCAAACATCATGCTAACTTTCCACAAATTATTCACCCTAAAATTTGAACTGTTTTTCATCAGGAAATCAACTACCTTAATATTATACTTCCAGAAAACTTAACTGGTTGTTAATCTAATCGAGCTATTAGTAAAGCCAGATACACAAAATAAACAATAAAAATAGATCATGGAATAAATGGAACTTTAATAGCACTGTATGAGAGAAGCAGAATGACAACAAACATGTCATTGAAAAAAACTGATACATGCCTCCTGAGCAAGAGGATTCAGGAGTTATCCTATATAGTAAACAGGGAATATGCAAATTGACCATCACTCCGCCACAAAGATGCCGGTGCCCACAGCGGAGGCGGGGGTTTCTGTAACACAGGATGGCTGCACCCACAGCAGAGGCTGAGTTCGCGTAACGAGCAATCAGCAGGTACCTGAGGCTGTGCCCCTCCCTCTGCCCCCATGGGGCTTGACAGGGAACCTCAGGCCATGCCCCCGGCCCAGGCGCCAGACCAGGGGACCTAAGGCCGTGCCCCCCACACAGCAGGGCTTGATGGGGGACCTCAGGCCACAACCCCCACCAGATGGGGCTTGACAGGGGACCTCAGGCCACACCCCCCACCCTGGCTCCAGGCCAGGGAACCTCAGGCCATGCTCCCAACATGGCAGGGTTTGACGGGCAACCTCAGGCCACACCCCCCACCCAACAGGGCTTGACAGGGGACCTCAAGGTGCGCCCCCCACCCCGGTGAAGGGCTAGAGACTTCAAACTGCTCCCCCTGCCCGGGCGCCAGGTGGGCGGACCTCAGGCCATGCCCCCCGCCCTGGTACTGGGCCCTGGGACCTAAGGCCACACACCCCGCCTGGCAGGGCTTGATAGGGTACCTCAGGCCATAACCCCCACCCTGCAGGGCTTGACGGGGGACCTCAAGGCACATCCCCGGCCCCGGCCTTGGGGAACTTAGGCCATGCCCCCCACCCAGCGGGGCTTAACAAGGGTGGGAATGGTGAGGTCTGGATCTAGTCCAATGGGGGGGAAGGCCGGCCGGGTCTGGGTCTTGTGCAATTTTGAGGCACACATGGGTGTGCGGGGACTTGACTCTGGGTCCCATGATGCGCCCCAGACTCGAGAGGAAGAGTTTCCTATAAATTTTACTAATTTTCTTTCATCTCTAACACTTCTATTACAGAGAAAGGGCAAATAGCAATTATTTCCTTCCTCTAATTAATCCCCCTTTAATGTTCACGAATTTTGTGCACCGGACCACTAGTAATAATATAAGTACCTAATATGTTTTCTAAAATTCATTTTCATGCTGGTTATCCTTAATTATCATTGTCTGAGCCATTTGCTTTTCTGAAGCTGCCGCATGGTCACCTCAGACATCAATATGAATTCCGTGTTTTGAAGACATCACTTGTCTGGTCCCTGTTAAATACATGACCAAAGAACAGATGTGAGGTAAAGATGATGTGCTTATTACATAAAGCCAGAATGGCAAGGGAGGAGTTTTTCCAAATGGGCATATCCATAAGCCATCAAGAAGGCCATCTTGGATATGGTATGAGGTCCAGAATATGAGGACCATCCAGGGAAGGTAGCATCATGAGTCTTTGAGCTTGAAGAGGTACATGGTACACTTGAGGATCAGAACCACAGCGGGTATCACAGTAGAACAGTGAAGGAAGGGTCTTTGTGGAAGAGTCAAAGCAGCCTTTAAAGATAGGGATCCAGCTAGTACAAAGTGGTCTATGTCAATAACAGAGGCTAAAAATACAGTTAGAAAGATTTCTTTCTTGTCAGTCTTCTTGATTCCAGTGACTATTGCCTAGGACCACAAGCCAATCACACCATGCACAGCATTAGCGGAGAGGGCACGAAGCTAGTTATTTCGCTGAATTATGGAAAACTGCAGAAGTCTGTCACCTACAAGGCAGAATATCCCTAGACTGAGGCTGGAAAGAAGAGATTGAGTGCTACAAGACTGGAGTAAAGCCTGGGTCTTCTCAGTCTCGGATGCCATCACAAACATATGTCAGTATACGTGAAAAGCCATCAGGAAACGAGCTGCTTATTCTTGTTGACATTTCCAGTCACCCCTCAGCTCCAGTGGCAGTAGTGGCCACAACAAGGGAGGCCTATTGTTTTTCTAATAGCTCTTTCTCAAAAGCCTTTTTTCCCTTTATTTGCTAGCAAGGTTATGCTTATAGCAGTGATGAAGCAATCTACAGAAATGGAATAACCTAACAAATGCAAAACTAGAAATCTAGTCTTTACTCAGTTCCAACCATGATACAGCTTTTAGTTTTCATTCAGATAAAAATTATAGAACATTCAAGAAAGTCATCATCAATTTTAAAAACAAAACATTCAGTTTTATCAAAATTGTTGTTATTCAGAATTTTATTATTAAAAAATCAATCTATTAAACCTTAGAAATTGAGGACTCTTGCCACTTCCAAATCCTATTCCCTATATTACTATTCTTAAAAGTTTTATCTTCCAAAACAACAAAAAAAGTTTTATCTTCCAATTCTGCTTCTATACATATACCAATTGATATAGATGTTCTTCATCCTCACCCAAGTATATTTTTTCAATTGGTGAGAGAGAGGAGGAGGAGGAAAGGGTGAGAGAGAAAAACATCAATATGAGAAACATCCATCAGCTGACTCCTGTACATACCCCAACCAGGGATCAAAACCACACCTAGGTATGTATGTACCCTGACTAGAAATCAACGTGGCAACCTTTTCACTTTTGGGGACAACACTCCAAGCAGACATTTTTTAAATTTAGAAACATATATTTTTTGGGCACTTTTTTTCCCTCACTTATTTTAAGCATCTTTCTATATCTAGTCAGACCTTTCCATTAAAAAACAAAAAAACAGGGACCCAGAACCAAGAATGCATCGTAGATAACCACCTGTACTTGCCAAATCCCAAACCCATGTCAAAATTTTTACTAAAATACAGAACAACCGTCATTCAAAACAACCTGAAATTTTGCTAAATCGAAGTTCTACTACTAGAGTAGTCAAGAAGAAAACACACTGAGACTGGTAGGAGGGGCAGAGGGGTGGAACAGGCTGGTCCAGCACCCACATGCAGCATTTTTTAATTGGGAGGATATCTCCAAGGCCCCCTGTATGAAGCAGGGGGTACCAGCTGCACATCAGACCCCTAGCCCAAGGTAGCAGAGCTGGGAAGAGAAGTCCCCAAAACTCTGGGCTGTAAAAACCAGCAGAGATTGTGGCTGAGTGACACGGAAGAAGCTATACAGTCTCTAGAGTCCCTCATAAAGGGTCCAAGCACAAACTTACACTATCTCGCTTCAACTGAGTTCCAGTGCCAGGTAGCGGCTTTAGGGGAATCCTGGGACTTATGGGGGAAAAATGGACTGTCTGGCATCGGGGCAGGAAATCAGGGGTGGCTTTATCCCAGACGGGAGTGCTCACAGGGGTCATTGTTCCTGTGCTGGGACCTCCCCCATCACAGAGCTGACAGGTAGCCATATCCGAGTTTCCATCAGTGTAAACCACACTGTACATTCCACCGTGGTGATTCCCTGAGACCTTGCCCCATCAAATTTGCAACCCACCCAAGCTATCCTATCTAATAATAGAGAAATATGGTAATTAACCATAACTTCACTACCCTTCCCATTGGCTAATCAGCGAGATATGCAAATTAATGGCCAGCCAAGATGGCGGCTGGCAGCCAGGCAGCTGAAGCGAACATGAACATGAGGCTTGCTTACTCCAGTGATGGAGGAAGTCAACGGTCCCTGCCTGCTGCAGCTCAGCTGAGCTCCGGATGAAACAATGCTGCAATTATAGAACCTAAACAAACCCCAGAAACCTGCTTTCAGCCAGCGCGGCCTCAGAGCTTAGAGCGGCCAGTATGGCAACCGAGTTTCAATTATAGATTC
>NW_006296430.1:201024-202927 GCF_000327345.1 Myotis davidii
GCGGCGAGAGGGCACAGGCCGGGCTGAGGGACCCCCCCACCCTCACCCCCGAGTGCACAAATTTTTGTGCACCAGGCCTCTAGTTTCCATATAAATGGCCTGTCCTGGCTCAGGATTCAGACTTGGCTAAAAATCTCTCAAACAAGCAGTATCTGGGGTCAGCATGCCCCAAAGCTATCGATAAAAAGCTAAAGACCTAGCACTAGCACCAGCCTGCCTTGATTCACAGCTGAGCCTACCCTGGGCACTCCCTAGACCAAAACAAGTAGCAGCCATCTGCCGATCTCTCTGAAGCTCCTGACGGATGGCCCCAGGCAATGACTGACTTTGCACCTACCCAGAGACTCCAGAGCTAGTGCACCTGGTGGAGAGCTTCAGACCATAGCAGATTACAACTCTACACATCCACTAACGGACAAAAAGAATAATTTACAGGAACTCAACAGCAGAGGATTCCAAGAATCAAATCAATGATTTGGAATATGAGGAAGCAAAAGACACCCAATCAGAAGAGCAAAAAGAAAAAAAGAATCCAAAAATATGAAGACAGTGTAAGGAGCCTCTGAGATAACTTCAAAATACCAGCATTCGCATCATGGGAGTGCCAGAAGGAAAAAAGAGAGAGAGCAAGATATTAAAAACCTATTTGAAGAAATAATGACAGAAAATTTCCCCTGCCTGGTAATAGAAATAGATTTACAAGTCCAGGAAGCATAGAGAGTCTCAAACAACCCAGAGGCTCACACCAAGACACATAATGAAAATGCCAACAGTTAAAGACAAAGAGAGAATCTTAAAAGCAGAAAGAAAAAGCAGTTAGTAACCTACAAGAGAGCTCCCATATGACTGTCAGCTGATTTCTCAACAGAAACTTTATAGAGCAGAAGAGATTGGCAAGACATATTCAAAGTGATGAATAGCAAGAACCTACAACCAAGATTACTCTACCCAGCAAAGCTATCATTTAGAATTCAAGGTCAGATAAAGAACTTCACTGCCAACAAAAAGCTAAAGTACTGCATCACCACCAAACCAGTATTACATGAAATGTTGAAGTGTATAGAAGGAGGAAGAAGAGGAGAAGGGGGAGAGGGAGGAGAAAAGGGAGGAGGAGAAAAAGAAAGATCTATAATAATAAAAGCGTAATGTCCATAGACTGGACGTCCTTCCGGACGAAGCCGGGGCTGTAGCCACCACGGCTGCGAGGGAGGGACCCAGGCAGTTGGCTGCACCTGGAGGGATGGACCCAGGCAGCCGGCCGCAGCTGCGAGGGTGGAACGCAGGCAGCCAGCTGTCGCTGTGAGGGAGGGATCAAGGCAGACTCGCTGCAAAGTCCTACTCTTGCACAATTTTCATGCATCACTCCTCTAGTAAAAAATATGAACAATAAAATGGCTATAAATACATAACTATCAACAACTGACTCTAAAAACCAAAATAAGCGAACAAGAAATCTAATGAACAAAAAAACTGATGAACAAAATAGAATCAAAGGCATGAAAACATGAAACAAACTGAAGAATCTCAGAGGGAAGGGTGGTGGGGGCGGCGGGAAGAGATTAATCAAAGATCTTATATGCAAACTAGTGGCCCAGTACACAAATTTGTGCACATTGAAAGGAAATTAATTAGAAGAAATATTTTAATATTGCTATTCGCCCTTTCTCTATAATAGAAGTGTCAACCAAATTCATGATTGACAATGACAGATCTAACACATGTGTGTGATTTGCGCCAGCGATAGCTTTATAAGTCAACTTAGAGCAAGACAACTTAGCCTTTTATAGGTATAGAATAAACTTGTTTAATTAGACATGCTTTCTGATTTAGCTAAACTTTTTCCAGCCCAGTGAAGCACCCCTACTTCTCTTTCAGGTACTTTTCTGATACCCAGGAATAAATA
>NW_006296430.1:202948-211943 GCF_000327345.1 Myotis davidii
GTGCAGTGAGAAAACCTGAAGTCATTTTCAAGGCCCACCATTTCTTACTTCTTTTAAGTTGGGTCAAGTTTCTAAGCTTTCTAAATCTCCGTTTTCTGGCTAATGAAAATAGGATTCCACCAAGTATCCTATCTACCTCCTCCAGGACTTCTGTGAGGATCAAATGAGATGAGGCATGGGAAAACGCTTCACAGACATTTGGTTACAGTGTAAAATGTTTGCACCTGGCTATAAAGCACGTCGTGTTCCTGGGCTGAAGAAACTCCAAGGAAGTGGCTAGTCGCTAGGGAGAGGAAGCCGGGCGTTGCTATGTGACGTCATTACCCGGCGCCCACAGCGCCTGTTTCCGGGACTGGGCTGGGCAGTGGGCCGCATTTTGCGTCATGCGGTCTTGGCAGCGTCAGCTGCAATTTGGTGGGGTGTGGCTCCGGGGTGGTGGAGGGACCTGTGTCCCACTTGGGGGAAGCCGTGTTGCTTTATCAACGCCAGGTCTGCAGTGCCGTTTCTTTGTAAATGGCCAGTGCATATCACCGCATCTCCTGCATTGAGCGTCTGCCCCCTGGTGGTCAGTGCATGTCATAGTGACCAGTTGCACAGTCAGAGGGACACCTAGCATATTAGCTTTATATATATATATATAGATAGATATGCATTACCTATGGACACAGACAATGGGATGGTGAAGGCCTGGGTTGGGGCAGGAACTGGGTGGAGGGGGAATTTTTTAAAAAGAAGAAAAAAACCACAAAATTACTACATAAGATCCACATTTCTTGAAAGTTCCACAAAATTCCATTATGTAGAACACTACAGTTTAACCAATTTATTCCAACTAGACATTCACATTGTTTCAGTTCTTTGCTATTGCAACGTATATATACCGGAGACTGAATAAATGGCTAAAAGTAAACTAGATGGAGTCAGAAGGCATATAGATATTTAAGGCTTTGGTACTACCTACAAAAAACTTATAGCATTTTATACTTCCACTAGCGTTCTCTGCTTCTCCACACCTTTACAATTTGAAATATTCTAGTCATAGTTCTGATTCTGAACTACTATGTTCCAGCTTTGTATTCCCTTCCCATATCAGTGCAACATGTTTCAATTACTGCTGCTTTCCAATACATCTCAACAACTGATACATCAAATCCCTCCAACTTTTCAGTTTTTTTTTAAACTTTGTTATTCTCATATAATTATCCTTCCAGATATATTTTCTACTTAATTAGTTAAGTTTCCTCCTACCTCAAAAAAGGATGAGGAGGTAAGCAGAATTTTGATTGACATTCCATTCCATCTATATATTAATGAGGAGCTGCCACCTTCACCAAATTAATAGTTTGAACTGAGAAATACAGATCTTGTTTAATTCTGATTTTTTTTCAAGTAAGTTGTATAGTGTTCTTCATAAAAATGTTTGTGTTTCACCCTGACTGGGTCACTCAGTTGGTTGCGGCATCATCCTACACAGCAAAAGGTTGTGGGTTCAATTCTCAGAGAATGTACAGGAGGCAACTCATCAATGTTTCTCTCTATATCTCTCTCTTTCTCTCTCCCTCCCCCCTCCCACCTTCTCTCCCTTTCTTTCTTTCTCTTTAAAAATCAATAAAAACATCCTCAGGTGAGGATATTTTTTTTAATGTTGCATATTTCTTATTAAATAGTACCCTATAATTTATTCCTACAATTTTTATTCCTAATGTGAGGTCTTTTTTCCATTTTTAAGCTAATCATTGTTGATATAAAGGAAATTTTGCAATTGGTTTATTAGTCCTATATCCAGCCACCTTACCAAACAACAGGAACTCTGCAGGCCAGAAGGGATTGGCAAGACATACTCAAAGTGATGAACAGCCAGGACCTACAACCAAGATTACTCTACCCAGCAAAGCTATCATTTAGAACTATTGGTTCTAATCGTTTTTTAGTTAATTTCCTTGGAATTTTTCTTTCTCTTTTTTAAAATATATTTTATTGATTTTTTACAGAGAGGAAGAGAGAGGAATAGAGTTAGAAACATCAATGAGAGAAAAACATCGATCAGCTGCCTCCTGCACACCCCCCACTGGGAATGTGCCCGCAACCAAGGTACATGCGCTTGACCGGAATCGAACCTGGGACCTTTCAGCCCGCAGGCTGACGCTCTATCCACTGAGCCAAACCGGTCACGGCTGGAATTTTTTTCTTAAACATCATCTGAAAATAATCACCTTTCTTTCCAACATTTGCACTTACTCTTGTTTATTAACTTACTATATCAGCTAGGCCCTCCAGAAGTTTTGAATAATAGTTATAACAGGACTTCCTATTTTACTTTAAGAACATCACCATTTAGCTCTGGCTGTGTAGCTCAATTGATTAGAACATGATCTCGATATGCGAAGGTTGTGGGTTTCATCCCCAATCAGGGTACATACAAGAAACAACCAATTAATGCATTAAAAAAGTGAAATAAATCAATGTCTCTCTCTCCCTCCCTTTCTCTAAAATCAATAGAAGTAATTTTTAAAAAAGAATTTCAACATTTACTAGTGGTTCCTTTATTTAAAAAACAAAACAAAACATTCTTATTGATTTCAGAGAAAAAGGGAGAGAGAAAGAAACATCAATGATGAGAGAATCACTGACTGGCTACCTTCTGCACACCCCCTACTGGGGATCAATCCTGCAACCCAGGCATGTGCCCTGACTGGTAATCAAACTGTGAACAACACTTAACCACTGAGCCACACTGGCCAGGCTACTAGCGGTTTCAAAGAACTATTTTAATTACATTTTTATCAATTACTAGTTTGCTTAATTTTTAATCGTACAATGCTGTTTAATTTTATAAACTGCCTTTTAGGGTATCTATGGATGACTTCAAAGGTCTTTTCACATTTTTTCTCTGGATCAAAGGCTATATTCCAATTAGCTAAGTTTGACACAAGTCCATCTGCAAAATACATTTATAATTCAACTGAATTTTAAATAAAAATTTCCCACTAAATAGGTTTTTTGAGAAAAAGAATTCTATTAATGCCAGTTTTCTAATATCTAGTGCCACAGCAGAGATTAAAAGACAAGGTTAAAATAAATAAAAATGTTTATTGAATAAAATGCAACTTCCAATAAGGAAAGTAAATGCTATAATCAAAACTCTTAATTTTACATGTGCATTATTGATTGCAAAAAAATAAAAGCATTGTATCTTATACAAAGCAGATCAGGAAATTCTACTAGATAAATACTCAAATACTCCTCAAACACACTGCATTTGGTTTTGCCAGACCTTCATACAAACAGATCCTCTAGCTGGGATGCCTGGGATATCCAACTAGAAAACACCAATTTGCTCTTCATGACTCACCTAAAGAATCACCTTTTCCGAGAAGCCATTTCTAGGTTCTCACCTCATTTTGAGATAGCGGTACCTCTTCTGTACTCTTACGATACACTTCTAATTATAAATTAGTTAGAAACTGCTAATAGTTTTGCCTTTCACCCACATCAGACTATGCCAGTGATTGGCAAACTGCGGCTCCCGAGCCACATGCGGCTGTTTGGCCCCTGGAGCGTGGCTCTTCCACAAAATACCACGTGCGGGCGCGCATGTACAGTGCGATTGAAAGTTCGTGGCCCATGCGCAGAAGTCGGTTTTCGGAAAGGAGATAGACAAAACAAGTATACAAGATGAGTGTGGGTGGGAGAGTTGGAAGGGGTCGCCCTCAGTGAACGTACCTCAATCAGACTGAGAACATTTTTAGCAAGGGCCAGCTTAGGAGTACCCTAATTAAGTTAATAACAATGTACCTACCTATATAGTTTAAGTTTAAAAAATTTGGCTCTCAAAAGAAATTTCAATCCTTGTACTGTTGATATTTCACTCTGTTAACTAATGAGTTTGCCGACCACTGGACTATGCCATCTTAAAAACAAGTTCTTTCTCCTATCTCCTCAGCAAATATAGCATCATGCTTCCCTGAAGAAATGCTCAAGAACGAACATGTGGCCAGAGACCGAATTTCAGAACCAAACCAGCTATATGACCAAAGGCTAATCATGAACCATCGCTAAATATGATTTTCTAATTTTTGTTTTAAGAATATCTCTTCTATTTACTACCCAAGATTAATGTGAGGATCAAATAATATGATACAAATTTTTATAGCACAATTTTGCAGATGCTTTCAAAACATTAATAAAGTTTTATTACAATCAAAATTATGAAAGACAGTCAAGAATCAATTTCATCAAAGATGCAATTAGATCTATTAAAAGCTACTCTGGGAGCGTCAAATAGTGAAAAAGGAGACATGTAAAACTTCAGTCAATAAATAAATTTTTAAAAATCTACTCTGGTTTTAAAACCAATATGCAATTACTTTCCTATAAAGTAGCAGCATACTTGCTGTACAATATCATAACTCACTAAGGACAATCCCTAACAGTGTAAGGGACCAGGAGAACAAAGCCAAGAAAATTAAAGGCAATAAATAAAGCACTCTTTGGATTTCCAGTTCAAACAGGTGCACTATGAATACTAAAAGAATACTAATCTTTTCCATTACGGTGTCTCTAAAACCAACGCACATTCTACATTTTTATCTATTCAACAAAAACCACGCAATGAAAACAAACTTCCTTCAAAACTCATCCACAATAAAATGAACATGGAAAAGTAAAGAACATGAGATATACAATCTCATTTATGAAAAATACATTTTAAAAAATGATGTATGGCCCAGCCAGTGTGGTTCAGTGGTTGAGGATCAATCTATGAACCAAAAGTCACAGTTCCATTCCTGGTCAGGTCTCATGCGGGAGTTGCAGGCTCAATCCCCCGTGGGGGGCATGAAGGAGGCAGCCAATCAATGATTTGCTCTCATCACTGATGTTTCTCTCTCCCTTCATTCTTCCTCTCTGAAATCCATATATATATATATACTCTTCCTCTCTGAAATCCATATACACACACACACACACACACACACACACACACACACACACACACACATATACATACACATGCTTAAAAAATAAGATGTATGGATGTTCTTATATTCTAAAGACGTTTTCACAATGGTTACTGAACAAAGACACCTCAGAAGAGAGGGAATAGGAAATTAAAGAACTTCTACTATCCCCTATGTACATTTCTGCACATTTCTCCAAACAGGATTTTAATATCTTGCTCTCTCTCTTCTCCTTTGGCATCCCTATAATGCAAACTTTGGTATGTTTAAAGTCGTCCCAGAGGTTCCTTACTCTATCTTCATATTTTTGGATTCTTTTATCCTTTTGCTTTTCGGATTGGGTGTTTTTTGCTTCCTTGTACTATGAACAACTATATGCCAACAAGCTGGACAGCGTGGATGAAATGGACAAATTCCTAGAAAAACAGAATCTCCCAAAACTGAATAAAGGAGAATCAGAAAACCTGAATCGACCAATAACAACTAATGAAATTGAAGCAGGAATAAAAAAAATTCCCAGCAAACAAAAGCCCAGGTCCAGAAGGCTTCACAGGGGAGTTTTACCAAACATTCAGAGAATTAACACCTATAATCCTCAAACTATTCCAAAAAAATCCAAGAGTAAGAACACTCCCATGCTCTTTTTATGAGGCCAGCATTATCCAAAACCAGATACAAAGAAACTCTACAAAGAAAGAGAACAGGCCAATATCTCTGATGAACATAGATGCTAAAATCCTCACCAAAATATTAGCAAATTGGATCCAGTAATATAAAAGATCATACACCATGACCAAGTGAGATTCATTCCAGGGATGCAAGACTGATACAATATTCTCAAGCCAATAAATGTGATACATCACATAAACACAATCAAAGGAAGACAAGAATCACATGATCATATCCATAGACACAGAAAAAGCATTCAACAAAATCCAACACTCAGTTTTGATAAAAACTCTCAGCAAAATGGGAATAGAAGGAGCCTATCTCAACATAATAAAGGCCATACATGACAAACATACAACCAACATCACACTCAATAGGCAAAAACTAAAACCATATCCCCTAAGAACAGGGATGTCCACTTTCACCACTCTCACTCAACACAGTAGTGGAAATGCTAGCCACAGCGATCAGACAAGAAGAAATAGCCCTAGCCAGTTTGGCTCAGTGGACAGAGCGTCAGTCTGCGGACTGAAGAGTCCCAGGTTCGATTCCGGTCAAAAGCACACGTCTGGGTTGCAGGCTCAAACCCCAGTAGCGGGCGTGCAAGAAGGAGCCGATCAATTATTCTTTCTCATCATTGGTATTGCTCTCTTTCTCTCCCCCTCTTCCTTCCTCTCTGAAATCAATAAAAATATATTTGGGAAAAAAAAGATGAAATAAAAGGCATCCAAATTGGAAAGGAGGAAGTAAAACTTTTATTATTCACAGACATGGTATCTCTATATATAAAAAGTCTAAGTGACTATTACAATCAAATGACTGAAATGACCAGTCAATCGGTCACTAAGACACACACTGACCATCAGGGGACAGACGCTCAGCGCGGGAGGTGCTCCCTGGTGGTCAGTGCACTCCCACAGCGGGAGCACTGCCCAGCTGACAAACCCATGCCAGCAGCCCAAGAGCCTGGCGGTAACCACTTACTCCCTCAGTAGTCCTGCAGGTCCAATCTCTGGAGAACAGGCCAGGAATCGACGGACCGGACCGGCGTCACCAGCATGATCCCAATAGCACCACCAGCCTCCTGGAAGAAGGCCCTGGGCACCGCGGCCGCCTCCCCTCCTTAGACGCTCCACAAGGAAGAAAGGATATAAAAGCGGCCAGGTTGCTCAAAACAACCAGCGCAAACATCAGCAGGACAGATCCAGATCCCGGGTGGCAAGGGCGTACCACCGCCCGCCCAGAGGGCAAATCGCATCCCGCCCCTCCCAACCCCCCATAGGACCCTACCTGTGCACGAATTCATGCGCCAGGCCTCTAGTTATATATATAGAAAATCCTAAAGACTGCACCAAAAAACTACTGGGTTTAACAAATGAATTTGGCAATGTAGCAGGACACAAAATCAACACCCAAAATTCGATAGCATTTTTATACACCAATAATGAGTTCTCAGAAGGAGAAACTAAACAAATAATCTCATTTACCATTGCAACAAAAAAAAATTAAAATACTTAAGAATAAACTTAACCAAGGAGGTAAAACACTTTGCATCTCTATGAAGGCCCTAGAGCCAGTACACATGGTGGACAGCTTCAGACCATAAAGGATTACAACTCTACACATCCACAAGCAACACACTCAAGGGGCAGACTCAGTGAGCACCGAAGCCCCACTGAAGGAAGTCCTAATCTACAGGGTTATCTCCTGCACAGCAACTCTTCCATTACAGTCACAGCTGGTCCTCACAGCCAACTGGCCTGGAGGTTAACTCCTCCCAGTGATGCCAACAGTAATCAAGGCTCAACTACAAGACTGCATACAGCTCACAGAGGGGTACACCTAGAGTGCCCAGCTCAGATGACTAGGGAGACTGAGCCACTGGACCTGACAGGACACCTACTATACAAGGCCACTCTACCAATTCCAGGAGACATAACTGCTATACCTAATACATAGAAACAAACACAGGGAAGCAGCCAAAATGAGGAGACAAAAAAACATGTTAGAAATGGAAGAAAACAAACTACTGGATAGAGTTCAACACCATGGTAGTAAGGTTACTCAAGAATCTTAATGAGAGCTTCAAGGGACTTAATGAGAGTGTCAAGGGACTTAGTGAGACTTTCAAGGATCTTAGAATTTCAAAGAGATTATTAAGCATACACTAACTGAAATAAATAAGAATTTACAGGAATTCAATAGTAGAGTAGAGGATTCTGAGAATCAGATGAATGATTTGGAATACAAGGAAACAAAAAACACCCAATCCAAAAAGCAAAAAGATAAAAGAATCAAAAAATATGAAGATAGTGTAAGGAACCTCTGGACAACTTCAAACATACCAAAGTTTGCATTATAGGGGTGCCAGAAGGAAAAGAGAGAGAGCAAGATATTAAAAACCTATTTGAAGAAATAATGACAGAAAACTTCCCCTCCCTGGTAATACAAATAAACTTACAAGTCCAGGAAGCACAGAATCCCAAACAAGAGGAACCCAAAGAGGCCCACACCAAGACACACCATAATTAAAATGCCAAGGATTAAAGACAGAGAATCTTAAAAGCAAAAAGAGAAAAGCAGTTCCTTACCTACAAGGGAGCGCCCATATGACTGTCAGCTGATTTCTCAACAGAAACTTTGCAGGCCAGAAAGGATTGGCAAGACATACTCAAAGTGATGAATAGCAATGACCCACAACCAAGATTACTGTACCCAGCAAAGCTATCATTTAGATTGAAGGTCAGATAAAGAACTTCAGACAAGAAAAAGCTAATCACCAAACCAATATTACATGAAATGGTGGAAGGTATTTTTGAAGGAGGAGGAGGAGAGAGAGAAAGAGGAGGAAGGGAGGGGGAGAGGGGAGGGGGGAGGAGGAAAAGAAGGAGGAGGAGGAAGAGAGAACAAAGAAGTAGAAGAAAAAATATGAACAATAAAATGGCAATAAATACATATCTACCAATAATTCAATCTAAAAATCAAAATAAACAAGAAATCTTATGGGGGGAAAAACAATGAATAAAATAGAACTAGAGGCGTGGAAACACAGAACAGACTGACAAATCTCAGAAAGAAGAGGGGTTGATGGCGGGAAGAGATCAACCAAAGGTCTTATACATATACTAGAGGCCCGGTGCACAAAAATTTGTGCACTTGGGGGGAAGGAGGGTCCCTCAGCCCGGCCTGTGCCCTCTCGCAGTCTGGGACCCCTCGGGATATAACGACCTGCTGGCTTAGGCCTGCTCCCGGGTGGCAGAGGGCAGGCCCAATCGCTAGGTGCAGCCCCTGGTCAGGCTCAGAGCGGGGCCAACAGGGGAGTTGGGGCGCCGTCCCCTGTCATGCACAGAGTGAGGCGGATTGGGAGG
>NW_006296430.1:212817-217062 GCF_000327345.1 Myotis davidii
GAGGCCGGCAAGGCAGGCAGGGAACGTTGGTTTCCTCCATCACTGAAGCAAGCAAGCCTCATGTTAGTTTCAAGCTGCCTGGCTGCCGGCCGCCATCTTGGCTGGCAGTTAATTTGCATAATTCGCTGATTAGCCAATGGAAAAGGTAGCGGTCGTACGCCAATTACCATGTTTCTCTTTTATTAGATAGGATGTATGCATTATCTATGGACACGGAAAATAGGGTGGTGAAGGCCTAGTTGGTTGGGAACTGGGTGGAGGGGGCAGCGGTGGGAAAAAAGGGGGAAATCTGTAATACTCTCAACAATAAAGATTTTTTTAAAGTAAATTTAAAAAAAATAGCCCAGCTGGCATGGCTCAATGTTTGAGAATCAACCTATGTACAAGGAGGTCACGGTTCTATTCCAGTCAGGGTACATGCCCAGGTTGCGGGCTCAATCTCCAGTTTGGGACATGCAAGAGGCAGCCAATCAATGATTCTGTGTCATCATTTATGTTTTTATCTCTCTCTCCTTCTCCCTTTCTGTCTGAAAGAAAACATAAAATAAAACTGAAATAAAAATGTTTAAGAGCTGTGGTACGTTTACACCATGGAATACTATCCAGCAGTAAAAAAGAAGGGTCTCTTACCATTTGAGACAGCAAGGAGGGAGCTGGAAATTATTATGCTAAGCGACATAAGCCAGTCAGAGAAAGGCAAGTATCACATGATCTTGCTTATATGTGGAATCTAATGAACAAAATAAACTGATGAACATTGAAGCAAATAGCAGACTGTGAAATCTCAGAGGGAAGGCAGGGGAGTGTGGGAAGTGATCAACTAAAGAACTTGCATGCTTATACACATAACCCATGGACATAGACAACAGGGTGGTGACGGCCAGGGGAGGGGGTCCGAGGTGTGATAAAAGGGGGTCAATGGGGAAAAAGAGGGACATTTGTAATACTTTCAATAATAAAGATTTTTAGAAAATAAATTTTAAAAAATAAATTTTGGGGCTCTATTTAAATGTTCCATTTGCACAATTTTCACAATAGATAATTTCACTTGCATACTCTTATTCATTTACAACATCTTTCCTTGTGCTAGTTTGTTCACCTTCAAATTTATTTTCTAACAAGTAACCTCACTGCCTGGAATCAGAAGATTAAGTAGTATATATAAGCATCTACAGAAAATATTCCATTGCTACTTTTTTGGGGGGTGGGGGGTAATTACTCATGCTGAGACCTATAAAATTCGTAATTATCATAAACATCCTAAAGGCTAATATACCACTTTATTTGGCAGCTTATCCAAAAACCTAATTAGGAATGAATATAATTGCTGACAGTCAACCAACTGCGACATCCAAAAATATATTTTAAAATTTCTCATCAAATGATAAAATGTAACATTTATGGTATTATAATATGTGGACTCTGAGAGGGAACATGGTTCTGAAATGAAAGTCTGGTGCTCTTCGTCTGGATCAGTCTTATCACTAGTATGTTCTGTGACCTACCTTTGGCAAGTCACTTCTACCTCTTTGAACCTCAGTTTCCCCATCTGTAGAATGGAAGGGAGAATGCTTAGACTAGCATATTTTGGGGTCTCTATTTCCTGAGAGAAGCTGATAAAAAGCTACAGAACCTATTACCACAAATGTATGTTTGCACCCCAAAATTTTCTTACATTTTTTTTCTGATATCCATCATGGACTTCCTAAGACTTGGATGAAAAGATGTCTGGGGATTGTTCTACACATTAAAACTTCTGATTTTCATGAAATATACCAAAAGAAAAAACTAAGCAAAAATACTGTGAAAGACATCATTACTTACTCTGAATCCCAAAACATATTAAGAGCTATAATATATAACAAATGTCTGTAAACAAGGTTTCTTCAGATAGATACCTATCTGACCCACAGGTGGATAAATGAAAAAAACCCACCTATTCTCCTTTTTCATATTCTAATGCTTAATAAATGAAGGGCATTTAACAATCTTAGTTACCCCCAAATGAATTAATGTTCCTGCTTTCTAGTCCCACTACCCTATAGGTTAAGAACCACAGACTGGTAACAGACAGACCTGAACTGGAGTCCTTGCTCTACCACTTCACTTGCAAATTTAAGTCCATTACTTAGCATCTACATGTTTGAATCCCTTAGTCTATAAAATGAAAATAGAAATAACTCATAAAATTACTGAGGTAAAACATGCAAAGTGCTTGGCATAGTGCCTCATACACAGTAAACACTTAATAAATGTGAGCTATTATTAATAAATTGAAATGCTGCTATCATAACTGAGAAATACACATTTTTTAATAGTAAGTAGAAATTTCTAAAACAGAATCTTCTATTTTCAGTAACATTTTTTCCCATACTCTTCCCTGAAAAGATTAAAAGTGTAAACGGCTACCTATTAGACATATGTATGAAGTGGTGAGGTAGAGTAGAAAGAAATCCAGCTTTAGAGCCAGGTAGGTCTCAGTTGTACACCAAATTCAGTGGCTCAGTAATTATATAATCCAGGCCATGTAAACTCTCTCTCAATCTTGTAAAGCTATTGCAAGAAGTACTAAGTATGTAAAGCATCAAGCACAGTATCTGGCATGTAGTATGCACTCAATAAACATCATTTATGACTATTCTAAGCTACCCTTCATAAGTGACAAAACCACCTTTGCCAAAGAGGAAAAGCATAGGCAAGCACAAATCCAAATATACAGGCCAATGATGGACACTCATTTTCTCTTATCCATGAGGGGACTGGACTGGACGGGACGGGACGGGACGGGAGGGGAGGAGAAGAGGTTTGGGGTTTGCATACTCCTTCAAGAGGCTAATGAAAATGGAGCTCCTAGAAAACTAACCAGTATTTCAGGAAATTCTCTATGTAAGGAATCTTAAAAACCTTTTAGTAGGAAGGAGACTAGTGCCCCACTGGTGTTGCTCAATAGTTGAACGTCGACCTATGAACCAGGTCATCGTTTCATTCCCAGTCAAGGCACATGATCAGGTTTCAGGCTCCATCCTTAGTAGGGAGCATGCAGGAGGCAGCCGATCGATGATTCTCTCACTGATGTTTCTATCACTCTCTCTCTTCTCTGAAATCAATTTTTTCTATTTTTTTAATATATTTTTTATTGACTTCAGAGATGAAGGGAGAGAAACACCAATGATGAGAATCACTGTAGCTGCCTCCTTTACGACCCTATGAGAATGGAAATCAATTTTTTTTTTCTATTAAAGAGGAGACTAGGTAGCTTTTTCTGGACTTACTAGCAAGAATCTGAAAACATTATCTACTCAGTCTTGTGACCAAATGATTCATTTAACTTTGCTCAGATTGAAGCAAGTAAATCTTTCCTTTTTATTAAACTTCTCAATTTCATGACATATCTGGTGTTGCATGGGAAAACAAATCCTGGTAAATGAAACTACAAGCTGTGCTAGAATTAGGTCAAATGTTTTTAAATGTGTTGTCCGAACACATAACCCAAACACAGAACCAAAAGGAAAAGAAAAAAGAATAGTCCAGCCCTGGCGGGGTATCTCTCTCCTCTCTCCTCTCTCCTCTCTTCTCTCTCTCTCTCTCTCTCTCTCTCTCTCTCTCTCTCTCCCGCTCTCTCTCTCTCTCTCTCTCTCTCTCATCAATAAGACAAAATGGAAGTCCAAAAGGATAACAAATCTGACTGTATTAAATTCTTAGAAAAGCCAAATCAATTAAAGGAGTCAAATGAGCCTCAAAATTCCAAAAATAAAAATCTACAAACACGGACGTCATTTAAAAAACAAAACTGAGCCATGGCCAGGTAGCTCAGTTATAGCGTGGTGTACAGCACGGTTTCCGTTTGGATCCCGGTAACAGAACACACAAGAATCAACCAATCAATAAGTGGGACAAATCTGTTTTCTTTCTCTCTCTCTCTCCACTCTGAAATCAATGAAAAGTTCTGAAAAGTAAAAAATTAAAAAACAAAACTGAACCAGCAAATACAGTTTACCGAGTAAAGGAATATAGCTTATCCTTTTTTATCCTTAAACTTCCCAAATTCCCTGTAATGTAGAGTCAGAATAAAGTGGACGCACGACCCAAGGAGCGAACCGGAAAAACGTTTGGCCCAAATGACCTTGGTCCCCAAAGAGTCGCCTCCCTTCCGCGGCCGCCCTACCACGTGCCGGCGCTGCGGGGGCCCCGAGGCGTCTGCAGGCCAGGGATGCACTTGGGAGCACGAGGCTGCAGGGCGCGGGA
>NW_006296430.1:217417-223365 GCF_000327345.1 Myotis davidii
GCGGCTGGGGCGGGGCGGGGAGTGAGCCCAGAATGGGACTGGGGAACAGGGACAAGTACTGGGCGCCCGCTGCTGGTACCGCGGCGTCTTGACACTGACCCTGAGTCCCCGGCGCCGCGCGGACCTCCGCCGTCTCTTCCGTCCCTTGTCCACGCCGCACTCTGCGCGGGGGAACCTTCTGTGAACGGGATCTCGAGGTGCGTCCCCCGCCCTTAGAACGTGCTCCCGGCGGCCTGGCCTTCATCCCGCGACCACAGCGCGCGCTGAGGCGGGCCCTGCGGAAGGCGGCGTCCGGTTGCGTTCACACCGCGAGCTGCTGACACCCAGCAGAAAAGCCGTTCCTTCTCCTTAGCCAAGGCTCTCGGTCCTCATGAGAGGGGAAGCGGGGACCCGGGCTACCTACCTGCTTCTCTCGCCTCCGGGCCGCCAGCTAGGTCGCGTTCACGGGTTTCATCTTGTTAATTCTGGGTCCCTGTGGGAAGGCCATTGAGTCGCCAGTAACACCCCTCACCCTCGGTCACTCTGCTTTACAACGTTCAGGCACGTGGTCCTGAGAAAGCGGACTCAGCATTCACACAAATTGGTTTGAGGGTGTATTTCGTTTACAGCCCATATTCCTGTTCCTATAACTTTGGTTATGCTTTGCTGCTGCTCTGCTTCCTGGGGCTACACAGTGAGGAAAGAATGAAGATAGGGAATATAGAAACTGAGGTCACTTTAACCAAGCTGCTAAAAATTATTAACTTTAGGAAGGTTGAAGCATCAGGAAAGACTCCATTCTTGTTCTAACTAGCCTGGGAACTCAAACTTTTTGAACTTTTCAGTCTTGGGTCAATGCCTTACTGTACATCTGGACGTACACCAGACGTCCAGACAGCCCTCTGATTACCTCCCTGAAGGACTCACATATCCAGACTATGGGACCCAACCAGACCTGGTGTCCATTGTCCAGGGCACCTGACCGACTGATAACTGCCCTGGACCAATCCTCGGGCTAAGAATGCAGGACTGGTAATTCTCAAGAGTGCACTTTTTTCTGTAAGAAAACTTTTCTTTCTTTTTTGGAATACTTCTAGGGTTTTGCCCACCTGTGTTCCACATTTTCGAACTCCTAAGATCCTTGAAAAAAATCCTTATCATTTACTTCTAGCCAAAGCCTCCAGATTCTTTTTGAGTTCTCTTGACAACAGAAAGTTAAATTCATTTCAGGGTTTTTAAGTTTCCACTCTTGAAATCTTCCTCTAGTTCTTCCTGGTTATAAGTAAGTCACACTTTTGAGGTTTGTTTTTTCAGAGGAAGAGAGAATCATTGAAGGACCCTCCTGCAGGTCCCCCACTGTGGACTGAGGCCAAAACCAGGCATGTGCCCTGACCGGGAATAGAGCCATGACTTCCTGGTTCATAGGTCAATACTCAACCACTGAGCCACACTGGCTGGGTGAGGGTACGTTTTTTTATGTCACTGCAGGAGAATTGCATTATTAGCTCCATTGAAAAACAGGGTTTTTCATTTGGCATTTCCACAACTTAAAGTTGACAAAGTGATTTAATTTTTAAAGCATGCACCCTGGCAGGTTTGGCTGTGGATAGAGTGTCACTCTGCGGACTGAAGGGTCCCAGGTTCGATTTCAGTCAAGGGCTCGGACCTCGGTTGCAGGCTCCTGGCCCTGGTCGGGGTGCATGCGGGAGGCAACCGATCGACATTTCTCTCTCTGTCTCTCCCTCTCCCTTCCACTCTCTCTAAAAAGCAATGGAAAAATATCCTTAAGTGAGGATTTAAAAATAAGTAAATTTTTATTGCTTGAGAAACAAAGTAACTTTCATTTCACTACAGAAGAACAACGTGAGCCAAAATGCAGTTAGTGGCCTTTTATATTTTAAGAATTGTGTGAAATGAAGTGGTTAAGGTAATGACACAGTAGCCTGGCCAAGAGGTCCCTGGTTCAATTCCTGGACAGGGCACATTGCCTGGGTTTCAGGCTCGATCCTTAGTAGGGAGTGTGCAGGAGGCAGCCAATCGATGTTTCTCTCTCATTGATGTTTCTATCACTCTACCTCTTCCTCTCTCTAAAATCAATAAAAACACGTTTTAAAAGATGACACAATATTTGACTAAATGTTTCTAGCTGTGACAAAGAATAATTATGGCAGAAATGTAGACAAGTGAATAGTTTGTGACATTGGAGATTTGAGGCTTATAATGCTTCAGATTGGGCTGTCTGTACCAAAGCATTTGTTTGTGCAATTACATAAAAAATTTGCATCTAGCCACAAGGAAGAAGGAAAAGTATTTTACCAAATGTGAGAGTGAGTGTCCTTACAAATTAACAGTATTTTGAATTTAGAAGCTTTATAAAGGGTGTTACAAACATCTCACATAACTGGGAATCATGAATGTTAGGGCAAACATTGAAGTTGTGGAATATTAATGTTGGAAACACTAAAATTCATCTACTGCCCTAACCGGTTTGACTCAGTGGATAGAGCCTCGGCCTGCAGACTGAGGGGTCCCAGGTTCGATTCTGGTCAAGGGCATGTGCCTTGGTTGCGGGCACATCCCCAGTAGGGAGTGTGCAGGAGGCAGGTGATTGATGTTTCTCTCTCATCGATGTTCCTAACTATCCCTCTCCCTCTCCCTTCCTCTCTGTAAAAAACCAATAAAATATATTTTTAAAAAATTTATCTACTAACCTCCCCTCCAAATGCCTGGCTCTTATTTCTCGATTTACTGTTTAACAAAAACACTCTCTTTGGGGGGGGTGAAGCGGAGGGGCGGGAAACAAGTAGTATTGCAGTCCAATGTGCTTCATATCCTAAAATAGAAGAAAAAAGAAAGTTGTGCAAATTACAATAATTTCTCACGAGGCATGAAAGAAATGTTTGTGGTCTAGGAAAGTGTAGTTGCCTGGTTGAAATGTTCCTGAAATCAAGAACGTTTCACAGATACATCCCCTAGTACTTTTAAGGTACTCCTTTAACAACTATGATGTTGATGAGAAGAATTGAGATGTGCTAAATTAAATTATAGCCCAAGGCTGGAGAGTAGAGAAAGAGTAATCAACCAGTTAATAGCTGTGCACCGATTAGCAGTAAGACTGCTCACATTCCTGAACGTATGTTGAAGCTTTGAATCAACTTACTCAGTGACTACCATATCCCACACATGCCGTAACCAATCAAAAGTAGTAAATATTGCCCATGCAGTTTTTGCTCAGTGGGTTAGAGCATTGGCCCTTGCAACTGAAGCATCTCAGGTTCAATTCCCAATCAAGGGCATAAACCTTTCCCACCCACCCTTATCTGTAGTCAGTGGAAATTCTTTCAAAACAACTGACATCTTCCCAAACTTAATGTATAAAAATGCCCAGGAGGGTGAAACATGTTCCTCTTCCCCATCTCACCTTTCTGCTGGTAGTTTAGATTATATACCCCAGAACTTGGTCCTTTTCTGGCTAGCATAAATCCTTTCTTTCAGAAAAGTTTTCAGTTTTTTGTTTAACAATGCCATGTGCTCCAAAATTATTGCTACTTTATTCTTCACCAAAAGTGATTGAGTATCTATACTAATAAAAGGGTAATATGCTAATTAGACCAGGTCGACTGGCCATCTTCCAGACATCCGACTTCCTTCCGGACAAACCGATGGTGGTGGGGGCCAAGGCAGAGGCAGTTAGGGGCGATCAGGCCAGTAGGGGAGGACAGTTGGGGGTAAGATCAAGCCAGCAGGGGAAGGCAGTTGGGGGCGAGATGAGGCCTGCAGGGGAGAGCAGGTGGGGGCGAGATCAGGCTGGCAGGGGAGGGCAGTTAGGGGCGATCAGGCAGACAGAAGCAATTAGGGGTCATCAGGCCAGCATGGGAGGGCAGTTAGGGGTGATCAGGCAGGCAGAGGCAGTTGTGGGTGAGATCAGGCCAGCAGGGGAGAGCAGTTGGGGGTGAGATCAGGCCGGCAGGGAAGGACAGTTAGGGTTGATCAAGCAGGGAGGCAGGCAGAGGCAGGGGTGATCAGGCAGGCAGGCAGAGGCAGTTAGGGGCGATCAGGCAGGCTGGCAGGTGAGCGGTTAGGAGCCAGCACTCCAAGATTGCGAGACAGATGTCCAAGGGGTCCCCGATTGGAGAGGGTGCAGGCTGAGCAAGGGATTCCCCCTCCCCACATACCCCAATTTCTCTTATTCTCTCTACATTCCATATTTGAGATCATACTAGACACACAGCTTGTATCTGCTACTTTTAACTTAACATTATATAGGGATCATTTACTTTGTCATTAAAAACTCTTGGAAATACTATGAACAACTCTATTCTAACAAACTGGACAACCTAGAGGAAATACACATATTCCTAGAAAAATACAACCTTCCAAAACTCAATCAGGAAGAATCTAAAAATCTCAATAGGCTGATAACTATGAAGGAAATTGAAGGAGTAATCAAAAAGCTTCCAGCAAACAAAAGCCTGGGGCCAGATGGCTTCACAGGGGAGTTTTACCAAACATTCAAGGAAGAACTAAAATCCATCCTCCTCAGACTACTACAAAAAAATTCGAATGGAAGGAACACTTCTAAGCTCATTCTATGAAGCCAGCATTACCCTAATACCCAAACCAGAAAAAGACAACACAATGAAAGAGAATTACAGGCCAATAACCCTCATGAACATAGATGCCAAAATGCTCAACAAAATTCTAGCAAACTGGATCCAGCATTGCATCAGAAAGATCATACACCATGGCCAAGTAGGATTTATCCAGTGATGGTACAATACCCGCAAATCAATGAACATGATGCATCACATAAAAGAATTGAGAGATAAAAATCACATAGTCATATCAACTGATGCAGAAAAAGCATTTGACAAAATCCAACACCCTTTCTTGATAAAAACGCTCAGAAAAATGGGAATAGAGGGATCATACCTCAACATAATAAAATCCTTATATGACAGACCTACAGCCAACATCATACTGAATGGGCAGAAACTAAAACCATTTCACCTTAAAACAGGTACAAGACAGAGTTACCCACTTTCACCACTCCTGTTCAACATAGTACTGGAAGTGCTAGCCATAGCAATTAGACAAGAAGAAATAAAAGGTATTCAAATTGGAAAATAAGGTGTAAAACTGTCATTATTACAGATGACATGATACTGTACATAAAAAACCCTAAAGACTTCATCAAAAAATTATTAGACTTAATAAATGAATTCGGCAATGTAGCAGGATACAAAATTAACACCAAGAAATCTATGGCATTTTTATATACCAATAGTGAACTTACAGAAAGAGAGATTTAAAAAACAATCCCATTTACCATTGCACCAAAAAAAATAAGATACCTAGGAATAAACATAACTAAGGAGGTAAAAGACCTGTACTCGGAAAACTACAGGACACTGAAAAAGAGATTGAGGAAGACATAAACAGCTGGAAGAACATAACGTATTCATGGATTGGTAGAATCAACATCATTAAAATGTCCACACTACCCAAAGAAATCTATAGGTTCATTGCACTCCCCATTAAAATACCAATGGCATATTTCACAGACCTAGAATGAACTCTCCAAAACTTCATCTGGAATAAAAAAAAAAAAAAAGACCCCAAATAGCTGCAGCAATCTTGAGAAAGAAGAACAAAGTAGGAGGGATCTCAATACCAGATATCAAGTTGTATTACAAAGGCACTGTTCTCAAAACTGCCTGGTACTGGCACAAGAACAGACATATAGACCAATGGTTCCCAAACTTATTTGGCCTACCACTCCCTTTCCAGAAAAAATATTACTCAGCGCCCCCTGGAAATTAATTTTTAGAATTTTAATAGCAATTAAACAGATATATGTACTGTTTCTACCTTTTTCGTAAAATATAGTAAAGAAAGGTGTAAATTAGAAACATTGAAGTTTGAAATTATGAAACTATTTATTGAACTCAGAATAGAAAGGCAATACA
>NW_006296430.1:223536-223754 GCF_000327345.1 Myotis davidii
ACCCACCAGGGGGCGGTAGCATCCACTTTGGGAATCACTGATACAGACCAATGGAATAGAATAGAGAACCCAGAAATCAACCCAAACCATTATGCTCATTTAATATTTGACAAAGGAGGCAAGAACATACAATGGAGTCAAGACAGTCTCTTCAATAAATGGTGTTGGGAAAATTGGACAGATACATGCAAAAAAAAATGAAACTAGACCACCAACTT
>NW_006296430.1:226367-228717 GCF_000327345.1 Myotis davidii
TCTTCACATTTATTAAGCTCATTTAATACTTAAAACAGCCCTGTGAGTTAAGAGAAGAACCAGTTTATAGCTTCTTCCAAAACTTTGTTTTTAACCTGCATTTGTTTAAACACTTCATGAGAGAATGGTTAGAATAATAAAAAAAATAAAATATAATCCCTTGAGGTGATTAAAAATGGTGAAAAACTAAGTGGATGCTGCAGGGACATGCTCCCAGGGAACAAACTGGAAATACACTAAAAGACAGAAAAACTTCCTGAATAATCAATGGAAAACTCACAGGAGGGAACCCTGATAATCAAGGATTGAAAGTAGAGACCACATAGAGACTGGTAGGAAATACAGAGATGCAAAAGGGCTGGCTGGAGTCCCACAGACAGCAACTGAAGTTCTAGAGAGATATCTCTGTTGTGGGGGGTTGCCACTGAGAACTCTGGGGTCTAAACCCCATGCTTGGCCCCCTAGCAGAGAGCACCAGACTGATAAAGGTGGCCACATAACATCTGGCTACAAAAAAACTACAATGTTTCTGTATGCCAGAGAGAGATGGCTGGAAATGCAGGCACCCTCTTAAAGGGTCAACACACAAATTTTCATGTGCAGTCACTTGGGCTCCTGCAGAGGGAGGGCAGAGTGGATTGAAGCTGTATGAGTAGAAGCTAGGGTTGGGGGCACTGGGTTAGAGCTCAGAAGGCAGACACCCTGGTTTTCTGTGCTGAGTCATTCCCTCACGCTGCAGAGGTCATCTTACTCAAGCAGACCTTTGCTACCCAGGCACAGTTTGCCTGGTGGGTAGGCAGTTGACCCACCAATTGGAAAACTCTTGCCCCACCCTGTGGAGTTTCTTCAATGAAGCCCTTGTCCCCACCAAGGCAGATCTAATCTGTCCTCGTCACCCACCTTCCTGGTCCTCAGCCACAGGTGTGATGGCCTTCTCTCCCATCTCACATCCCCACCAAGATTCAGCTCCATGTGCCTCTCCCATTCCCAACCACCCCAAGACCTCTCCCCCGAAGAACGTCCCTTTGGCCTTCTTTCCCTCCCTCCTTCCCCAGGCTTCCGTTGCCTGAAAATCACACCAAATCTTGGTCTTCAGCCCAGACCACGTCCCCCTCCCCACCCCACCCCCCGTGCCCCCAATAAGCATTCCTTCCTAGCAGTGATGTGGGCATCTCAAACGGTGCATTGAGCCAAATTCACCCTTTCCCCCTGGGAGCAGCCTCTCTCATCCTTCTACCCCAGGCCTTTCTTCTCAGGCCCTTCACCTTGAGGCGTCTGTCCTCTCCCTCCATGGGCTGCCTACCACCTTGCCTTCCCAGGCTCCTGCCTTCCCAGGCTCCCGGCTCCTCCCAGGCCCCCGAAGTGGCCTGCTCCCTCCCACACAGCTGTAAGCAGGATGCAGTTTGTTGCCTAGATGCAGACTGCTGGACTACTTGCTGAGCCTGGGCCAGATCAGCCAGCGGGATAGCCTGTTGGTCACCTGGCACCATGCTGCCAACAGCCAGAAGGACATGAGGGCTGCCCTGGAAAGTGACGACATGGTCCTGGAGGCAGATGTCAACCTAGAAGGGCCCATCACAGCCAACGAGACAGGGGTCCCCATCATGGTGCACCCCCCACTCATCTATAGTGACAACACACTGGAGCAGTGGCTGGATACTGTGCTGGCCTCTTCCCAAAAGGGTATCAAGCTAGACTTTAAGAGTATCACAGCTGTGGGCCCCTCCCTGGACCTCCTGCGGAGACTGACAGATGCTGGGAAAGTCCGGAGGCCTGTATGGATCAATGCCAACATCCTGAAGGGCCCCAACATGCCCATCTCCATCGAAGTCAATGCCACACAGTTCCTGGCCTTGGTTCAGGAGACGTATCCTGAGGCCACCCTGTCTCCAGGCTGGACCACCCTCTACGTGCCCCTGTTGCCAAACAGCACATACATCTGAGCCATGATAGAGAAGATGCAGGAGCTGGTGGGAGCACTGCTGCAGAGGGTCACCTTCCCCGTGCGGGCTGTCATGGTGCGGGCTGCTGGGCCAGTCGGACAGGTACAGCCTGACACTGTGGCAGGGTGTCTCTGACCCCGTGTCGGTGGATGATCTCCTCTACATCCAGGACAACTCTGCCAACCACCAAATCTACTATGACCTCTTCGAGCCTGTCCTGTCGCAGTTCAAGCAGCTTGCAATGAACGCCACATGGAAGCAAAGTTACTATACAGAAGACAGCCTGATCCCCTTTCTCCAGCTCCTCGGGTGCGACGCTCTGAGCATGGAGTGGCAGCTTCCTGGCATCCAGGGCAATGCAACAGCAGCAACAGTTCAACTCTCAGGAAAAGAAGGCATGATCCTGC
>NW_006296430.1:228758-236387 GCF_000327345.1 Myotis davidii
CCTGGCGCTGGAGATGTCATGCCCATCGTGTATGCCTCGGGTGACTCTGCCCTGGCGCTGGAGTTGTGCCTGCTGCAGTTCACCACACACCCTGGACGCTGGGGAGTCCATTTGCTCATAGCAGAGCCCACAGGCCTTCGGCCAGCCCTGGCCGTGCTGGTCCACCTCTCCAACCTCAGTTGCCACTCTCTGCCTGTGTGGGTGGGGGCACAGTCTCCCATGGGAGCTTTGCAGTGCCTGGCTACATGCCCGGCAAGGAGCTGCTCACCACTGTGGCTGAGGTTTTCCCCCACGTGACAGTGGCCCTGGGCTGGCCTGAGGAGGTACTGGGCAATGGCTACAAGGACCAGCTGCTCACGGATATGCTGGAGCTGAGCAAGGGCCTCTGGCAGCGTGTGTCCTTCCAGCTCCAGTCTGGGCCGCTGGGCCAGAGCACGGCCGGGGTGGTGGCCAGGTTATTGGCAGCTTCCCCCAGGGCCCCTGTCACAGTGCAGCACAGCCCTTGGGCGGGCAGCTATACATCTGTGCGGAAAGGGCTGCTGGCGGCCAGGGCCGTGGACAAGACCCAGGTCTACTACATGCTGCCCAAGAGTTATCAGGAAGACCTGCTGGCAGATAAGAAATAAACACGCTGCCTTCCTCAAAAAAAAAAAAAAATCAATGATACCAAGAGCTGGTTCTTTGAAAAGATAAAAAAGATTGATGAGCCCTAACGGGTTTGGCTCAGTGAGTAGAGCGTTGGCCTGCAGACTGAAGGGTTCCAGGTTCGATTCCAGTCAAGGGCATATATGTACCTTGGTTGCGGGCACATCCCCAGTTGGGAGTATATAGGAGGCAGCTAATTGATAATTCTCTCTCATTGATATTTCTAGCTCTCTATCTCCCTTCCTCTCTGTAAAAAGAAAAAAATCAATAAAATATATTTTTTAAAAAAGTTTGATGGACTGTTACCCAGACTCATCAAGAAACAAAGAGAGAGGACACAAATAAAATCAGAAACAAAAGAGTGAAGTAACAATTGACACCACAGAAATACAAAGGATTATAAAAACATACTATGAACAACTATATGCCAACAGGCTGGACAATGTGAATGAAATGGACAAATTCCTAGAAAAATACAATCTCCCAAAACTGAATCAGGAAGAATCAGAAAACCTGAATAGGCCAATAACAATTGAGGAAATAGAAGCAGTAATTAAAAAAAACAGCAAACAAAAGCCCGGGTCCGGATGGCTTCACAGGGGAATGTTTCCAAACATTAAAAGAAGAACTAAACACCTATACTCCTCTATTCCAAAAAATCCAAGAGAAAGGAACACTTCCAAGCTCTTTTTATGAGGCCAGCATTATCCTAATTCCAAAACCAGCTAAAGACACTACAAAGAAAGAGAATTACAGGCTAATATCCCTAATAAACATAGATGCTAAAATCCTCAACAAAATATTAGCATATACCATGACCAAGTGGGATTCATTCCAGGGATACAGGCTGGTACAATATTAGCAAGTCAATAAATATGATACATCATATAACAAATTGAAAGATAAAGATCACATGATCGTATCCATAGATGCAAAAACAACATTCAACAAAATACAACACCCAGTTATGATAAAAAAAAAAAAACACAACTCTCAGTAAAGTGGAATAGAGGGAGCTCAACATAATAAAGACCATATATGACAAACCTATAGCCAACATCACACTCAATGAGCAAAAACCACAACCATTTTCCCTAAAAACAGGAACAAGACAGAATGCCCACTTTCACCACTCCTGTTTGACATAATAGTGGAAGTGCTAGCCATAGCGATCAGACAAGCAGAAGTAAAAGGTATCCAACTGGAAAAAGAAGAAGTAAAACTGTCATTATTCGCAGATGATATGATATTGTACATAGAAAACCCTAAAGACTCCATCAAAAAACAACTAGATTTAATAAATGAACCCAAGCCAATTAATATTTGACAAAGGAGGCAAGAACATACAATGGAGTCAAGATAGTCTCTTCAATAAATAGTGTTGGGAAAATTGGACAGATAAAAAAAAAAAAAAGAAACTAGACCACCAACTTACACCATACACGAATAAACTCAAAATGTATAAAAGACTTAAATGTAAGTCAGGAAACAATAAAAATCCTAGAAGAAACCATAGGCAGCAAAATCTCAGACATCTCTCACAGCAATATGTTTATGGATACATCTTGTAGGGCAAAGGAAACAAAGGAGAAAAATAAACAAATGGAAGAACATCAAAACAAAAAGCATCTGCACAGCAAAAATACCATCAACAAAACAAAAAGGGAGACCATTGTATGGGAGAACGTATTTGGCAATGGTACATTTGATAAAGGGTTAATAGCCAAAATATATAGGGAACTCATACAACTTAACAAAAGGAAGACAAACAATCCAATTAAAAAACGATTAAAAGACCTAAATAGACACTTCTCCAAAGTGAACATATAGATGGGCAAGAGACATGAAAAAAATGCTCAAATGTTCTTCGGAGAGATGCAAATTAAGACAACAATGAGGTAGCACTTCACATCTGTCAGAATGGCTACCATCAACAAATCAACAAATGACAAGTGCTGGCAAGGATTGTGGAGAAAAGGGAACCCTAGCACACTGCTGGTGGGAACGCAGACTGGTGCAGCCATTATGGAAAACAGTATGGAGTTTCCTCAAAATATTAAATGTGGAATTGCCATTTGACCCAGTGATCCCACTTCTAGGAATATACCCTAAGAAACCCAAAATATCAATCAGGAAGAATGTATGCACTCCTCTGTCCATAGCAGCACAATTTACAATAGCTAAGATCTGGAAATAGCCCATTAGCCCATCAGTAGATGAGTGGATAAAAAAGCTGTGGTACATTTATACCATGGAATACTCTGCAGCAGTAAAAAAGAAGAATCTGTTACCCTTTGAGACAGTACGGAGGGACTGGAGAGTATCATGCTAAGTGAAATAAGTCAGTCAGAGAAAGACATGTATCACATGACCTCACTGATATGTGCAATCTAATGAACAAAACAAACTGGTGAACAAAATAGATCCAGAGACATCAAAGCATAGAACAAACTGCAGAACCTCAGAGGGAAGGCTGGGGAGGGTGAGTCAGTGGGAAGTGGTTAACCAAAAAACTTGTGTATGTATATGTGTGTGTGTGTGTGTGTGTGTGTGTGTGTGTGTGTATGCATAACCCATGGACACAGACAATAGGGTGGTGAAGGCCCAGGGTGGAGTGTAGAGGTGGGCTAGAAGGGGTCAATGGGGTTAAAAAGAGGAAATATATAATATTTTCAACAATAAAGATTTATATTTTTTAAAAGAAATTAAAACTAGGATGTTTTAAATGTTTATTAATTGAAAAAATAATAAAACCATTGCATAAATAACATGTATTATGCAAAATAATATTTTCCAGAACAAAACAAAAGTTATAATGGTCAGATGAGTGGCATTGTTCTATATTTGGCAAATCTCTAGAATGTCTGCTTTCTTAATTA
The DNA here is from genome assembly GCF_000327345.1 of Myotis davidii. Classification (NCBI taxonomy): domain Eukaryota; kingdom Metazoa; phylum Chordata; class Mammalia; order Chiroptera; family Vespertilionidae; genus Myotis; species Myotis davidii. The sequence goes on from NW_006296430.1 coordinate 232,283, forward strand.
TGCCTCCATTTTCGATCTTTTGTGGCATGTTGTCTTGATTGAAGCAAATGGAGAGAGTTCAGCCTCCCCCAGGTATGCAGTTGGAAAATGGGACCTCGTGGCCCTGGAAGTCTGCAGAACACACTTTTTTTGTTGTTGCTAATCCTCACCTGAGGATATTTTTTCCCCCATTGATTTTTTAGAGAGAGTGGAAAGGAAGGAGGGGGGAGAGAGACACATCAATGTGAGAGAGATGGATCAATTGATTGCCTCCTGCACAAGCCCTAATCCAAGCCGAGATTGAGCCTGCAACCCAGGTACATGCCCTTGGCTGGGAATCAAACCTGGACCCTTTGTCTGTGGGACAATGTTCTAACCACTGAGCAAATGACTAGGGCTGCAGAACACACATTGACAGCTGCTGTTCTGGCCTAAGTCAAAATTTCTGCAACCCCACCAGCAGTGCTCCAGCAAAACCTGCACAGTGTTTCAACAGACTAGAGACAAATTCTATTTGAAAAGGAGTTGCTATAAGTCACATGACTCATTTGAACCCTTTTACCACTTTGAAAATACTTCAGTCATACAGGCTGTTCCTTTTTCAAACCAAAGGCTTTGACCTCATTGAACAGCATGATCTGCATGGCCCAACTCTTTCTGATGGACCTGGTCTAGGCCCTTCATTCCTAGATGGGGCATATCCAGGAGGCTGGGGAAAGGAGGTGGGATGTGGGCACAGAGAGCCAGCAACACTAAGGCTCACTCTTGGGCATGACAGTTTTCCACAGCTGCCATTTCTTAGGTTTCTCGTGTTATTCCTTCTTGCAGGAAAAAGAAAAAGAAAAAGAAAAAAAAAGATGAACTAAAAAAAACACATAATGGTTTGGAAGTCTTGCCTGAATGCAAGGTTGTGACTGTTGCAGGAGATCAGTGTGTGGTCCAACTGTGTCTTCTTGCTGCCCTCCAGCATCCCTCCTTGCTCAACTATGACTATACCCATGGAGACTAGGTTTTTCTCAGCAAAAGTGACTGGCTGTGTCGCATGACTGTAGTTGATTTTTTTGTATTTGGGTAGATAAAAGTAAAAATGTTTGTGTCTAAACACTGGCAATCTACTAATATTGATTTTGTGTACTCCCAAAGCAGGTGGAGTTTATTTTGAAAAGGAACTCCATGCTACTATGAGATAAAGTTTAAGATTAAAGGGTTTGCAAGGAGAAGAGAAATGGCCTCAGCTGTCTTTAAAATTCAGAGCCTGCAAACCAAGGCCAGAAATAAGTTTCTGGGCAGATTGTAAAATCCCAGGAAGATAGGATAAGAAGGCTGACTACTGGTATAGGGCCACCCTCCCCTATGTTCCACGGTTCCCTAGTTGTGTGCTGCCTACAAACCCAGGACCTGTCTCTTTTCTTTTGTGGGAACACACCGCCAGACCCAGCCCAGGCTTCACAGGCACAAGAAGAAACTGCTGTGGCCTTTGCTCTTGTCTTCTTTGGGCACTTATTTATTACAGGGTATTATTGTGTATAACATTGTATTGGTCACTGATTAAAGGAGGTAGTCACGGAGAAAACAAATGACTGTCACACACATGCCCTGCTCAGCAGGAGGTTATAGATGAATATGTGAATTTAACAAATAATGTGAATGCCTGTTGTGTGCTATGGAAATCAATGGGGGAGTGGACCCCTTTAACAAAAATCACTAACATAAAAAATACTTTGACAGTCCTGCTAGTGTGGCTCAGTGGTTGAGTGTAGACCCATAAACCAAGAGGTCATTGGTTCAATGCACATGCCCGGGTTGCGGGCTCAATCCCCAGTAGGGAGCATGCCAGAGGCAGCTGATCAATGATGTTTCTATCCCTCTCCCTTCCTCTCTCTCTCTCTAAAATCAAAATAATACTTTGGGGAAAAAACACTTTGACATGAATACGAGATCTATAAAAGTTTAAGCAAAAAAACTTTTAGAAACAAAAGAGGTGAAGTAACAACTGACCCTACAGAAATACAAAGGATCATTAAAAAATACTATGACACCTCTATTCCAACAAACTGGACAAATTCTCAACAAAAATGAGCAAATCACATCCAGATGAAATGGACATAGTCCTAGAAAAATACCATCTTCTACTAGTAGAACTCAATCAAGAAGAATCAGAAATCCTCAATAGGCTGATAACTAGAGATGAAGTTGAAGCAGTAATAAAAAAATAAATAAAAAAAAATAATAATAATAATAAAACTTCCAGCAAACAAAAGCCTGGTCTGGATGGCTTCACAGGGAGTTTTACCAAACATTCACAGAAGAACTAACACCTACACTCCTCAGTCTATTCCAAAAAATTCAAGAGGAAGGGACACTGCCAAGCTCTTTCTATGAAGCCAGTATTACCCTAATCCCAAAACCACATAGACACTACAAAGAAAGAGAACTACAGGCCAACTGCCCTGACCAGTGTGGCTCAGTTGCTTAAGTGTCATCCCATGCACCAAGAGGTTGCCAATTCGATTCCTGGTCAGGGCACATGACCCCCAGTGCAGGGAATGCGGGAGGTAGCCTATCAATGTTTTTCTCTCATCAATCTCTCTCTCCCTCTCCCTTCCTTTCTCTCTAAAATCAATAAAAGCACAATAAAAAATAATAGAAATCATAACTCTTAGAACACAATGGAATTAAAGTAGGAACAGATAACAGAAAGATAGCTAGAAAATGCAAAAATACTTGGAGATTAAGGAACACACTCCTAAGTAACACATAGGTCAAAAAAGAAATCTCACAAGAAATTTTGAAATATTTTGAACTGCATAAAAATGAAAATACAACTTACTAAATTTTTTAAAAATCTTTATTGTTGAGAGTATTACAGATGTTCCTCTTTTTCCCCTCTTTGCCCCCCTCCACCCGTTCCCACCCCACCCCAGGGTTTCACCACTCCATTGTCTGTGTCCATAGGTAATGCATATATGCATATAAGATCTTTGTTTAATCTCTCCCCATCTCCCCCATCCCTCTTCCCTCCGAGAATCATCAATCTGTTCCATTTCTATGCATCTGATTCTATTTTATTCACCAGTTCTGTTTATTAGGTTTCTTATTCAGTTATTTTGATTTTTTAGATTCAATTGTTGATAGACATGTATTTATTGTCTTTTTATTGTTCATATTTTTTTCTTTTTCTTTTTCTTATTCTTATTCCTCTTCTTAAAGAATACCCTTCTGGGGGAAAAAGAGACGTAATCCTTTAAACAATAAAAAGGAAAAGAAAAGAAAAGAATACCCTTCAACATTTCATGTAATACTGGTTTGGTGGTGATGACCTCCTTTAGCTTTTTCTTGTCTATGAAGTTCTTTATCTGACCTTCAATTTGAAATGATAGAAAAAATTCATCTCTTTGAATATTTCTTGCCAATCCCTTCTGTCCTGACTAGTTTCTGTGAAGAAATCAGCTGACAGTCATATGGGTGCTCCCTTGTAGGTAACTAACTGCTTTTCTCTTGCTGCTTTTAAGATTCTCTTTGTCTTTGGTGCTTAGCATTTTAATTATGATGTGTCTTGGTGTGGGTCTCTTTGGGTTCCTCTTGTTTGGGACTCTGTGTGTTTCTGGGACTTATAAGTCTATTTCTTTCACCAAGTAGAGGAAGTTTTCTGTCATTCTTCCTTTTTTAAAAAATAGTAAATCATTATATTTTAATTATTTATTGTTGAAAGTATTACTTATGTCTCTTTTTCCCCCATTGACCTCTCCCAGCCTGCTCCTGCACCCCAACCAGGTCTTCACCACCCTATTGTCTGTGTCCATTGGTTATGCTTATATGTATACAAGTTCTTTGGTTGATCTGTACTCCCCGCTACACACACACACTCCCGTACCTTCCCTCTGAGGTCTGTTCAATGTTTCTGTTTCTGGGTCTATTTTTGTTCATCAGTTTATGTTATTCAATATATTTCACAAATGAGTGAGATCATGTAATACTTATCTTTCTCCAACTGGTTTATTTCACTTAGCATAATGTTCTCCAGATCCATCCATGCTGTTGCAAATGCTAAGAGTTCTTTCTTTTTTACAGCAGCGTAGTATTCCATTGTGTAGATGTACCACTGGTTTTTTATTTAACCATTCTC
>NW_006296430.1:236818-238974 GCF_000327345.1 Myotis davidii
GTCCAATTTTCCCAACACCATGTACTGAAGAGATTGTCTTGTCTCCATTGTATGCTCTTTCCTCCTTTGTGGAATATTAATTGAGCATAATGCCTTGGGTCAATTTCTGGGTTCTCTGTTCTGTTCCATTGGTCTACATGTCTGTTCTTGTGCTAATACCAGGCTGTTCTGAGAACAGTGATTTTGTAATATAACTTGATATCTGATATGGTGATCCTTCCAACTTTGTTCTTCTTACTCAGGATTGCTGTGGCTATTAGGGGTCTTTTTTAATTCCATATAAATTTTTAAAGAGTTTGTTCTAGGTCTGTCATATATGCCATTGGTATTTTCATAGGGATTGCATTGAACCTCTAGATTGCTTTGGATAGTATGGACATTTTAATGATGTTGATTCTAACAATCCATGAACATAGTATATTTCTTCCTCTATCTTTTTTTAACATTCAGATTATACCTTCCTCTGTCTCTTTTTTTCAAAGTCCTGTAGTTTTTTCAGTACAGGTCTTTTAGCTCCTTAGTTAAGTTTATTCCTAGGTATCTTAATTTTTTTTTTGCAATGGTAAACATAGCTGTTTTTTAGCTTCTCTTTCTGTGAGTTCATCATCCTAATATGTAAAGAGCCAGGGTCCATCATGACCTAAACAATCAGATGGATGACTGAACAGCAGGCTACGCAGGCAGGAGTCAGTCCTAGGTCCTGGCCGCGGCAGGAGTCAGTCCTGGGTCTATCACCAATTAGATGGCATCTCAGGATGAGGACCATCACCTCAGCCACAACTCAAGATGGTCACCTGGCCTGGCCTGGCTCCTCCTCAGAGGTAGCCCCTTTTCTCCATGTACACTACAGAGGACAGACAGGGATGCCTAAGTGGCTGGGGCCATGTGAGCCCTATCTTTCTGTGTAGTTGTCTGTGGGCCAACTGCTCTCTTCCTTCTCATTTAGGGCAAGAAGTATGTGAGGGCAGAGTGTGCTGTCGTGGAATGCAGAGGACTGCCTGAAGCTGAGGGGAGTGGCCAGGCCCATGGCCTCCTTCACCTGTGGCCCCCACAGAAGGATATGTATGAGAGCCCTTCCCCTGCTACCTTTCACCACTGTCTCCGCCCATCCCTCAGCACACAGGTATATCAGCTTTCAAACTTGCCTTCCTCACTTCCTCTCACCCCCTTCTAGGGCCTCTGCTCTGGGGTTTTACAACAGAGCTGGGGTGGGAAAGGTAAACAACACAAAAGATGGCTGATATGGCCACCCACCTCTGCCTCAGTTTGACCAATTAGTTCAGCCTCAGAACATGGCACTCAGAGGGGATCCCTATTTCCCCAGCAGTGGCTCCTAGGGCCTTGGCCCCAGTGCCAACTTCCTTTTCCCCTTGGCCCTCCCCACAGCTGGTGCTTGCTGCAGCTCTGTGTGCCTTATTTAACCACCCTTCCTTCCCTGTTCCTACAAAGGAGGCTGCATCTTTGTATGTTATATTCATATAAACTTTGTAACATTGTGGAAAACAAAAACAAAAACAAAAAAAGAAACGATAACCAAGAGAATGCCACAGTCAACGTCCGGAATCCGGCTCAGGAGAAGAGAGAAGGGAGAATTCCATATGTTGGCCTATGCCAAGATATTTCTGAGTGACTGCCTGGCGTGTGACAGTTGTGTGACTGCAGAGGAAGGAGTCCAAGTTTCTCAGCAGAACACCTATGACTTCTTCCGTGTTCTGAACCTTTGCTGTGCTTTTCAGAATTCCCTGTTCCCCATCTGTTGGCTCCCTCCCTCTGAGGGGCGCTGTTGTCATCACATGGGTGCAACTGGAATATTGTATCTCGAGAGGATTGCCCCATGGTACGTATCCTTTTATCCAACGATGAAAAAATCCCAAATAAGAATGGAGACAGAATACTGTCCTTTAGGCTTAAAAAAACCCCAGAAGTGTCCTTTGAAGAGCTGAGACTTGGTTCTGTCCATGTGCCTCAGAGAGATTGGATGAAGAAATGGCCTGGTTTGGCCCTGAATTTAACCACTAATGTTACTATTTTTTTTTCTGTCTCTTTTTTAAATGAAATCTTTATTGTTCAGATTATTACAGTTGTTCCCCCCCCCTCCATAGCTCCCCTCCACCCGGTTCCCCCCCCACCCTCTGCCCTTACCCTTCCCCCCCTCT
>NW_006296430.1:240013-241207 GCF_000327345.1 Myotis davidii
CACCCACTGCAAACCTCGGAGAGAAAGCTGCCCTCGCGTTCCGACCGATGCCAGACAGTCCCGCTTCTCCCATTTGAGTCTGGGTCCCTAGAGACTCGCCCAGAACGGGAGCTCAGAATCTGAGACTCCCTTTCGATTGAAAACGACAACCGCGCCCGCAGCTTCCAGCCCGCTCCCTGCGTGCCTCCACACCTTTGTATTTTCCGCACTGCGCCTCCTCTGAGTCTCGTATGCTGTTCTCTTTACTTCTAGTTGAAGAATTCCCCCTCAGCCAGTCTTCCTGTGGTTCTGGGAGATATCCATTGCATCTTTTAGTTGTATTTTGAAGTGGTTGTTCGAGGCAGCTAACTCCGGTGTTTACCTATGCCGCCATCTTGGTTTTCTCTCCAAATTCTGTCCCACTTATGTTACCCTTGAAGGTGTCTTTGCCACAATGTGAATAAACCTTTTGAAATAGGGGCTCGTACGAAAGTCTGCATTATCAACTTTTCTTGAAACAGATCTATGTTCTGCAACTGTGGCCACCATCCTGAGACCAGGTCCTGTCGACGAGGTCCTGTCGCTGGGAATCAGGGGCACTGGAATGGAGGCTCTCCCCGCCCCCCTGTGCCCTTTTACATTCAGGGATTGAGCTGAACTCACCTTGGGGGAGGCCTGGCAAGAGTGACAGGTGTCACAGATAGAAGGATGGAGAATGGAGAGGTGGACACCCTGCTCAGTCCCTCCCTGCGTGGGGTCAGGCAGATGAAGACCAGCCAGCCCGCCCCACAGTTGAGTGAGATAGTGTCCTCTGTGTCCATCTCTCACCCCGTGGGTCCGGCCACTCCCCTCAGCTCCAGGCAGCCCTCTGAATTCCATGACAGCATGCTCTGCATTCACATCTGCTTGCCCTAAATGAGAAGGAAGATAGCAATTGGCCCACAGACAACTACACAGAAAGATAGGGCTCACAGCTGGTGAGTGTAGTGGCAGTGGCAGGAGCCCCTCCGTGGCAGTGCTAAGGAGAAGTGAGCTGAGTGGTAAGGAGCAGTGAGCAGGTGGGTGGTAAGGAGTGAGGGGTCCCGGACTGTGAGAGGAATTTCCAACTGTCGGCTTAGGCCCGTTCCCATGGGAACGGGCCTAAGCTGGCAGGCAGACATCCCCTGAAGGGTCCTGGACTGCGAGAGGGACCCCCCCCCCCCCCCGCGCACACCC
>NW_006296430.1:241221-249940 GCF_000327345.1 Myotis davidii
AGTGAAGTTTATTCCTAGTTATCTTACTTTTTTTGTTGCATTGGTAAATGGGATTGTTTTTTTAATTTCTCTTTCTGTAAATTCATTATTGATGTATAAAAATGCCATTGATTTCTGGGTGTTAATTTTGTATCTTGCTATGTTGCTGGATTCATTTATTAAATCTAATAGTTTTTTTGATGGAGTCTTTAGGGTTTTTTATGTACAATATCATATCATTTGTGAATAATTACAGTTTTACTTCTTTTCCAGATTGAATACCTTTTATTTCTTCTTGTCTGATCACTATGACTAGCTCTTCCAGTATTATGTCAAACAGGATTGGTGAAAGTGGGCATCCATGTCTTGGTCCTGTTCTTAGGGGAAATGGTTTTAATATTTGCCCATTGAGAGTGATGTTGCCTGTAGGTTTGTCATATAAGGCTTTTATTATGTTGAGGTCTGACCCCTCTATTCCTACTTTGCTGAGAGTTTTTATCAAAACTGGGTGTTGGATTTTGTCAAATGCTTTTTCTGTATCAATTGATGTAATCATGTGATTTTTGTCGTGCAGCCTGTTAATGTGCTGTATCACATTTATTGATTTGCAGATATTGTACTCCCCCACTCTTACATCCCCAGAGTAATTCCCATTTGGTCATGGTATATGACCTTTCTAATGTATTGCTGCATGTGATTTGCTAATATTTTGTTGAGAATTTTTAGCATTTATATTAAGCAGGGATATTGGCCTGTAGTTCTCTTTCTTGGTAGTGTCTATCTGGTTTTGGGATTAGGGTAATACTGGCCTCATAGAAAGAGCTTGGACAGTTGAATTTTTTGAATAGTCTGAGGAGTATAGGTGTTAGTTCTTCTTTGAATGTCTGGTAAAACTCCCTGTGAAGCCATCTAGACTAGGCCTTTGTTTGCTGGAAGTTTTTATTACTGCTTCAATTTCATCTCTAATTATCAGCCTATTCAGGTTTTCTGACTCTTCTTGATTGACTTGTACTAGTAGAAGATGGTATTTTTCTAGGAATATGTCCATTTCATCTGGATGTGATTTGCTCATTTTTGTTGAGAATTTGTCCAGTTTGTTGGAATAGAGGTGTCATAGCATTTTTTTAAAATCCTTTGTATTTCTGTGGGGTCAATTGTTACTTCACCTCTTTCATTTCTGATTTTGTTTATTTGGGTCCTCTTTCTTTGTTTCTTGGTGAGCCTGGCTAGTGGTTCATCAATCTTGTTTATTCATTCAAATAAGTAACTTTTAGGTTTATTGATCTTTTGTATTTTTTTTGGGGGGGGGTCTCTATGTCATATATTTCCTCTCTGATGTTTATTATTTATTATTTCTTCTACTTACTCTGAGCTTTTCTTGTTGCTCTCTAATTCTTTAAGTTGTATGGTTAGATAACTTATTACAAGTATTTCTCGTTTTTTTGAGGTAGGCCTGTAATGCTATGAACTTCCCTCTCAGGCTTGCTTTCACTGTGTCCCATAGATTTTGGATTTTTGTGTTTTCATTGTCATTTGTTTCCAGTATGTTTTTTTATTTGTTCTTTAATCTCTTTGGTAACCTATTCATTGTTTAATTGCATGCTATTTAGCTTCCATGTGTTTGATTGTTTTTTATTGTTTTTTGTTGTAGTTTATTTCTAATTGTATGCCATTGTGATCTTGGAAAATGCTTGATATGATTTCAATCTTCTTGAATTTGTAGAGACTTAGCCTGTGTCCTAATATGTGGTCTATCTTTGAGAATGTTCCATGTGCACTTGAGAAGAATGTATATTCCATAGCTTTGGGGTGAAATGTTCTGAAGATATCAATTAGTTCTATCTGATCTAGTGAGTCTTTTAGGATTGTTGTTTCCTTGCTATTTTTTTGTCTAGAAGATTTATCCAGTGAACTAAATGGGGTATTAAAGTCCCCTACTATCATTGTATTGCTGTTGATCTCTCCCTTAATACCTTCCAGAAGTTTTTTTTGAAGTTGGGTGTTCCTGCGTTGGTTGCATATATTTTTACCAGAGTTGTATCCTCTTATTGTATTGATCCCTTTGGTATTATGAAGTGGCCTTCCTTATCTCTCGTTATGGCCTTCACTTTGAGGTCTATTTTGTCAGATATAAGTATTGCTACCCAGCTTTTTTCATTTTCATTTGCCTGAAAAAAAATTTTTTTCCATCCCTTCACCATCAGTCTGTGTGAATCCTTTTTCTGAGGTGGATCTCATATAGACAGCATATATATGGGTCATGTTTTCTTATTCATCCAGCTACCCTATGTCTTTTGATTGGTGCATTTAATCCATTTGCATTTAAAGTTATTGATAGATACTTGTTTCTTGACATTTTTATTCTTTGTGTCTGTGTTTCCCCCTCTCTTTCTATTTCTTCTTCTTACAGCAATCCCTTTAGGATTTCTTACATTACTGGCTTGGTGGTAATAAACTCCCTTGGCCTGTTTTTGTCTGTGAAGCTTCTCATTTCCCCTTCAATTTTGAATGCTAACCTTGCTGGAAAGAATATTCTTAGATTCAGTTCTGTGCTTTGTATCACTTTGTATACTTCATGCCATTCCCTTCTGGCCTGATGTGTTTCTATTGAGAAATCAGTTGATAGTCTAATGGGATATCCCTTGTAGGTAACTTTCTGTCTCTCTCTTGCAGCCCTTAATATTCTTTCTTTGTCATGTCATTAAACGTTTGTGTTTGCCATTTTAATTATGATGTGTCGTGGTGTGGGTCTTTATGGGTTCATCTTCTTTGGGACTATCTGTGTTTCCTAAACTTGTGTGACTTATTTCCCCCCAAACTAGGGAAGTTTACTGTCATTATTTCCTTTCTTTTCTTTTTTAATTTCTTTATTGGGTAAGGCATTACAAATGTGTCCTCATCCCCCCATACTATCATTATTTCTTCAAACAGGTTTTCTATTCCTTGTTCAGTTTCTTCTCCCTCTGGTACCCAGATTATGTGGATGTTGCTTCGTTGCATGTTGTCCCAAAGCTCCCTTAAACTCTCCACCAGATTTTTAGTATTTTTCTAATTGCTTTTCAAATTGGGTGTTTTTTTTTACCCAGTGAGTCTTCCAACTTGCTAATTATGTCCTCAGTTTCTTCTAGTCTACTATTGATACCTTCCAGGGTGTCCTTTTTTAAAAAATATGTTTTGATTGATTTCAGAGAGGAAGGGAGACGAAGAAAAAGATATAGAAACATCGATGATGAGAGATAATCATCCATCAGTTGCCTCCTGCATGCACCCTACTGGGGATTGAGCCTGCAACCTGGTCATGTGCCCTGACCAGAATCAAACTGGGGCCCGTTAGTCTGCAGGACAACACTCTACCCACTGAGCCAAACCAGCCAGAGCCCAGGGTGTTCTTTATTGCAGCTCTATCATTCTTCATTTCCTCTTGATTCTTATCCATGTTGGTGAATTTCTCATTCAGCTCCTTATTTTTCATTGAGTTGCTTGTAATTTTGTCAGATGTTTGAGCATCTTTATAACCATTCCTGCAAATTCTTTATCTGGCAAATTACTTGCCTCCATTTCATTTAGTTCCTTTTCTGGCTATTCCTCCTGTTCTTTCCTTTGGGGATTGTTTGTCTCCCTGTTTTTGCTGTCCCTTTGTATTTGTGTGCATGTAATGTGAGTCACCATTTCTTTCTGGCTCTAACCTGATTGAGATCCAAGTGGTTGAAGTCTCTAATGTTCCAGTGGTCAGGGATTCCTTAGCCCAGAGGCTTGCTGCCTTGAGTCTTACACCTTTGTTGTCTCTGTTCTGAGTTACTCCCTTTCCCCATGGATTTGGTCCCTCAGGTATCAGTTGTAGATGCTTGAAGTCAGCAGGGGCACACACAGTTTCTCTGGTGTGTGACTACCTGTGAGTTCCCAGAGCTCTCTGGCATGCAATTCACTGTGCACCAGGGTGCCTGCAGCAGGGTGCCATGTGAGGTCCCTCTGGCATGCACTAATTGTACACTGTCCAGGGGCTTGGCAGGGTGATACATGAGGCCCCTCTGGTGTGTGCACTAAGTGTGTGGTCCTGGAGCCAAGACAGGGTATCACATGAGGTGCCTCTAGCATGCACCCAGAGTATGGTCCTAGAGCCCAGGTAGGGAGGCAGGTGTGGACCCTCTGGCATGCACTCATTGCTGGTGGTCCTGGGGAGTGGATAGGGTGGTGCCAGAGGTCTCTCTGGAGTGCACTCACTGCACGCATCTGGGAGCCCATGGCAAGGTAGCATGCCACTCACTACAGGAGTGTGGCAGGGTCCCTTGCAAGTTATGGCTGACCAGAGGCTCACTGTGTGTGTTTGGGGTGGTGTCCAAGGCCAGTCTGGATGTTGGTGTGGCTGTGCTCCTAGCCTCTGTTGTTTCCCCCTTCAAAATGGCGTGGTTTCCATGCCAGAGCTGCGCCTGGCCTGGGAGCACCTACGGCAGTAGCATGGGCTCTTTGCCAAGGATAGCCTGATCCATCAACCCCCGAAATTACTGCGAGATCTCTCTTTCTTTATCTCTCTCTCTCTCTCTCTCTCACACACACACACACACACACACACACACACACACACACACACCACATCCACACACTCCCTTCTTACCCCTTTCCTCACTCACACTCTCCCCCTTACTGCCGACCTGCTGGCCACCATGTTGGGAATCTCTCTGTCATTATTTCTTCAAATAAATTTTCAATATCTTGTGCTCTTTCTTCTTCTGGCACCCCCATAATGCAAATGTTAGTACACTTGAAGTTGTCCCAGAGGCTCCTTATACTATCTTCATATTTTTGGATTCTGTTTTCTTTTTGCCCTTCTGATTGGGTGTTTCTTGCTTCCTCATATTTCAAATTGTTGATTTGATTCTCGGAATCCTCTACTCTACTGTTGAATCCCTGTAAATTCTTCTTTATTTCAGTCAGTGTATGCTTAATTTCTGACTGGTACTTTTCCATTTTTTGCCATTCTCACTAAGACCCTTGAAAGTCTCACTAAGTCCCTTGAAGGTCCCATGAAGATTCTTGAGTAACCTGATAACTATGGTTTTGAATTCTATATCCAATAGTTTTCTTTCTTTCATTTCTAACATGTTTCTTTGCATCCGTAATTTGGCTGCTTCCCTGTTTCTTTGTATTGGGTAGAGCTGCTATGTCTCCTTGAGTTGATAGAGTGGTCTTGTGTAGTAGGTATCCTGTAGAGCCCAGTGGCTAAGCCTCCCCAAGTCACCTGAGGTGGACATTCTAGGTGCACCCCTTTGTGGGCTGTGTGCACAGTCTTGTTGTAGTTGAGACTTCATTGCTGCTGGTGTCATTGGGAGGAATTGACCTGCAGGCCAATTGGCTGTGAGGATCAGATGCGATTGCAGTGGGAGAGCTGCTGTGCAAGAAACACCCCTGTGGAACAGGACTTGCTTCAGTGGGGCTATGGTGCTCACTAAGTCTGCCCCTTGGGTGTGTCACTTATGGATGTGTAGAGTTGTAATCTGGTATGGTCTCACGCTAACCACTGGGAGCATTGGCTCGTGGGTCTCCAGGGAGGTACAAAGTCAGTCACTGCCTGGGGCTACCTGGCAGGAGCTACAGAGAGATCTGCAGATTCCTCCTATTTGTATTTGTTTTGGAAGTGCCCAGGCAAGGCCCAACTGTGAATCAAGGCAGGCTGGTAGTAGTGCTGTGTCTTAGACCTTTTATTAATAGGTTTGGGGCTCACTGACCCAGCTGCAGCTTGTTTGAGCAAGGACAGGCCATTTGTATGCAAAAGCCACTGCACACAGGTTGGGTGGGGCTGCAAATTGGATGGAGCAGGGTTTCAGGGAATCACCAGAGTGAAGCAAATAGGGTTAGCCCTGCAACCAGGGAAGCCCCAGCATAGGAACAATGACCCTTCCGAGCACCTCCGTCTGGGAGAAAGCTGCCTCCTGAGTTCCTGCCCTGATGCCAGATAATCTAGTTCCTCCTCATATGTGTCTGTGTTCCCCAGAGCTTTGCCTTAGTGCTGGAGCTCAGAGGAAGTGGACCTTCTAAGTTCAGTTTGTGCACTGGCCCTTTAAGAAGAGCAGCTGGGTCTCCTGCAGCCTCTGTGTCACTGAGCCCCAATCCCTACTGGATTTTACAGCCCGTAGCTACAGGGACTTCTTTTCCCAGTTCTGAGAGCATGGACTGGGGGTTTGGTGCGGGGCCTTTGCAGAGATGATCTCCGTCCTGCTTAAAAAAACAGTACACATGGGTGTCAGTCCTACCCATTCCAAGCTTCTGCCCCTCCTACCAATTTCAGTGTGCTTTCTTGTTTACTTCTCTAGTTGTAGAACTTCCATTCAGCCATCTCTCAGGTGGTTCTGGATGATGATTGTTTTGTATGTTAGTTGTAATTTTGATATGGTTGTGGGAGGCAGCGAGTACAGGCGTTTACCTATGCCACCATCTTGGTTCTCCACAACTTACCAAATTTGAAGGATGCAGCAAAAGCAGCGCTGAAAGAGAAATTTATAATATTGAGTAGAATATTAAAAAAGAAGAAAAATGTAAAATCAATCATTTCCACCCTAGGAAACTAGAAAAAGAAGAGCAATTAAATTCAAAGCTGGCAAAAGAAAATCTATATAATAAAGAGCCATGGTCATAATGTCCAAAGGCTTGACCAGACCAGAAGTCAGTGCTGGGTTGCCATGGCTGCTGCTGGCGCCCCGACCAAGCACTGACTGCCTATGGTGCCACAGATCAGGCCCAGAGAGAGGCCTGCAGAGAGAGGCAGGGTCTGACCCATAGTCTCTGTGGCAGCGGTTGATCAGAACTTGCCTCTCTTTTTTTCCCAGTCTGGCCAACAGCCCTGCCTCCATTTCTCTCCAGGCCTCCACTGGGGCTGCTGATCACCCACCTTTCTGATCAGGCCCTGTTGATAGGCCCAGAGACGCTGACTGGCATAGACACTGACCAATCAGAACCAAATGTGGGTGAATGTAAAGAGCCAATGGCTGCCTAGGAAGTGGAACTTTTGAAGCTGACTGGCATAGAAACTGACCAATCAGAACCAAATTGGGTCTACTGTGAGGAGCCAATGGCTGCCTAAAAGGTGGAGCTTTTGACGTTGACTGGTATAGAAACGACCAATCAGAACCAAATTGACCGGTAGGGAAGGGCAGTTGGGGGGAGATCAAACTGGCAGGGGAGGGCAGTTAGGGGTGATCAGGCAGGCAGAGGCAGTTAGGGGCAATCAGGCAGGCAGAGGCAGTTAGGGGTGATCAGGCAGGCAGGCAGAGAGGTTAGGGGTAATCAAGCAGGCAGGCAGAGGGGTTAGGGGCAATCAGCAGGCAGGCAGGTGAGTGGTTAGGAGCCAGCTGTTCCAGAGGGCAGTAGGACATCCCCTGAGGGGTCCCTGATTGGAGTGGGTGTGAAGCATCCATTTTATATAACAACTGCTGTTTGAAATTTTAACCCTGATAGTATGGCTTCTGTAAATGCTTTCTTGCTTAAGTAATAAGGAAAATAGACTTGCCCATTCCAGAGAGGCTGTAAACTTTGCCCCAGACAGAGTTGTCAGTGCTGACACCAGGCAAGGCCTTGAGATATGGTCTCATGATCCCTTCCCAGCACACAGGCCTTCTATCTCAGAAGGCCTGGAAGTCTCGTTCCAAATTTGGGAGACAAAGGACTGGAAAAAGTATAAATAGAGGAGTTTCCTCCATGTTGGGGGGCCCAGAATTTGAAAGACACATTTTTCTCTGGGCCTGCACAGAATTTAATAATAAAATGTAACTCCCTTTCTCTAAGTGTGGCTTGGTTTTTCTCTGGCCTTCTGCAACATTGATGGTTCCCTGACTGGGAAGAAGGCCAAACATGCAAGCTTTTTGGCCTCTGGCGAGTGGACTGGGTTTGGGGCCCTGGGGAGCCAGACAGACCTCTGGGAGGCAGCACTCTGCTGATTTAGCAGAATTGAACCAGGGGACTCTGGGCACTCCCGGACCTCAGCCCAGGACCCGGCTGGCATCTGGAGAGAGAGGACAGACACTTTTGGACCTGTTGACAGAACTGGTAAGGTAGGGGCCTTATCAGTCAGGCCCACTCCAAGTGAGTGGAAGGGGGAGCTTGATCACCTCCCCAGAAGTCAAGGACTTCATCAGGTAAATCAGGAATCAGGACTCCAGAGGTGAGTGAATTCAGATTCAGTTAAGTAATTATGGGTTCACTGTTCTGTTTGTTAGTGTGTGGGACTAGCCAATTTGCTACAGAGAAGGGAGGCTGGACGCAGCCTTAACTCCTCAGGTAGGTTCTCACCAAGACGTCGGTTGAGAATTCTGGTCTGGGTCGTGGGTGCCTGGAGTGCCCCCATGCTCATCTAGGGAGTAGGGCATTATCTGCTCAGCTCCAGTCTGGGCTAGTCTGAGAGAGTGTGAGTACAAATGTTTGTCTGTCTTCACATAATTATCTGCTGATTAACTGGTCTGTGTGAAAGCGAAAGCTACTCTGATTTTCTGTTAGTTCATCTGGTTAAAATGTTTGATTTGCTGAAGGCTGAATCCGTGATGGTCTGCAAAAGCCTCAAGCAGTGCTGTTGAGTTAGTTTTCTCAGAGACGTTTGCTCTCTATCACAGTGATTTTAGAGAGAGGAAGGGAGAGGGAGAGAGAGAAACATCAACATGATTGATTGGGCTGTGTCCTGCATGCCCCCTGCTGCCTCCTGCACGCCCCCTGCTGGGGATCGAGCCTGAAACCCTGGCATGTGCCCTGACCATAG
>NW_006296430.1:258980-270261 GCF_000327345.1 Myotis davidii
AGTATCATTTTTTTTAAAGAGCCCTGTCTGAGCTGTAAAGACTTGAAGCCAATAAGAGTGCCATGGAGAAAGCCTGGTATCCTGCTTGGTAGCCCTGAAAATAGCTGGCACTGGAGCGTCAGGCCCAAACCCTACCATCGCTGGTGGTTGGTCAGAGTAGAAGGGGAGTAATAAGGGCGCTTCTGCATCCCTGCGGGACCCCACACACTCTGGGCCGTCATGAGTAGGAAGGCTGCTGAGAAGGGCCTTAAAGCAAGGACAATGGGCCTGGGTAGAGCCACTGCAGGTGAGGAATTCACCTAACTCAGCAGATGCTGCAGGCAGGCCTGATGGCAGCTGGATGGCTTGGCTTTCTGGCCCTACGGGACACATTAAGATTCAATCATGAAATTCCAGCAAAAGTAGTCAGTTACCATTCTTGTGGTAATTACAGGAAATCCAACGTCCATTTTCCCTGAAAGAATTCAGAGCCAGGATCCTTGAGGTAATATAGTAGGCAGTTAGACAGACACGAGCAGAGCAAGGATGATAGGCCAACTGGCACTACCAGACGTAACTAAGTCTTTCCACCTCTGGTGAGACAAGGGAACTCCCCAGAAGCAAGAGGGGACTAGGCTGCAGACGAAACAGCCCAGGAGGCTGCCCTAAAACCAGTGGGGCCTCTACAGATTCTCATGGCTCTTCCAGACCCTGACCTACTCACCTTACCAGCTTACACAGAAATAAACCAAATCTAGAAAAGCTGAAATCCATAACCAATCTTTACCCAAGTTCTTTCAGGCTTTACAGTCTACCCAGAAAGCAGACCAGAAGCACGTCTGAGATGCTCTGCCTGTATCCAGTTCATCCCTTCCAGCCTGGTGACTCTGGGTAAAGAAATTTGCCATCCAAGGACTGATTCCTACCTGGAAAGGATCACCCCCAAGGCAGTCAAGGTCAACGGGAGTCTGATGTGGCTTCATCACACCTGGCTTAGACAGCCCAGGAAAAATAGAGAGTCCAGGACTCTTTGGGCCCTCTAAAGATTATACCCGGCCCTCATTCTAGGCCCTTATCTTATAAACAGGCCCACTGACTTTATTTGGCAAAGAATTAATTCTATCAAGCTTATAATCCTCAGGGGTCAATATAACTCCCTCCCCAACAATGACCCAAAAGAGTCAATGATTTAACTCATGTACATAAAACCAGTGGGGAATGAAGTATCCATCTTATATAAAAACTGCTGTTTGAAACTTTAACCCTGACAGTATGGCTTCGGTAAATGCTTGCTTTCTTAAATAATAAGGAAAATAAGACTGGCCTATTCCAGAGAGGCTGTAAACTATGCCCCAGACAGAGTTGTCAGTGCTGACACCAGGCAAGGCCTTGAGATATGGTCTCATGATCCCTTCCCAGCACACAGGGCTTCTATCTCAGAAGGCCTGGAAGTCTCATTCCAAATTTGGGAGACAAAAGGACTGGAAAAAGTATAAATAGAGGAGTTTCCTCCATGTTGGGGGGCCCAGAATTTGAAAGACACATTTTTCTCTGGGCCTGCACAGAATTTAATAATAAAATGTAACTCCCTTTCTCTAAGCATGGCTTGGTTTTTCTCCAGTCTTCTGCAACAGGTGCAGGCTGGGTTGAGGGAACCTCCACCCCCTTCTATGCATAAATTTCATCACTGGGCCTTTAGTAAATTATAAATGTTAGATAGAGGAAAAATCAATGAAATTGAAAATAGGAAATTGGAAGGGAAAACCAATAAAAGCAAAAGCTGGTTCTTTAAAAAGCTCAATATAATCAATATACTTCTAGCCAAACTTCTTAGGAAAAAAAAAGAGAGAGAGAGCCCTGGTAGTATTGTTTACTGGTTGGAGGATTGGTCTAGAGACTGAAGAGTCATGGGTTTGATTCCCAGTCAAAGGCATGTGCCTCAATTGTAGGTTTGATGCCCAGCCCTGGTTTGGGTGCGTGTGCGAGGTAGCAAATCGATGTGCCTTTCTCATGTCAATATTTCTCTCTCTCCCTCTCCCCCACTACTCCTTACCCTCTTCTCTCTACAAAAATCAGTCAATGGAAAAAATATTCTCCAGTGAGGATTAAAAAAAAGGACACAGATAGTATCAGAAATGAAAGACGTAACATTACTACTACATTGACATTAAAAGGATAATTGAGGAATACTATGAATAACTGAGACACAATCTACCAAAACACACACAAGAAAAAGACAACCAGAATAGGCCTATGTTATTAAATAATTGGGATAAGTCTACAAAATGCAATGTTATTTGACAATAAAAAGTAATGACATACTGACACATGCTGTAACACAGATAAACCTTTAAAACAATACGCTAACTGACGAAGCCAGTCACCAAAGGCCATTTATATGAAATGTCTACAATAGGCAATAGAACCTAGAGAGACAGAAAGTAGGTTGATTGCCTAAGGTGGGAAGGTGGGGGTGAGGATAAGAAATGGAAGTGATTGCCAAAGGGAACAGGATTTATTTTAGGATGATAAAAATGTTTCAAAATGGACTGTAGTGATGTTGTGCAACTCTGTAAATATACTAAAAACTGAATTGAATTAAATGGGTGAGTTTTGTGGATTTATGTGACTTATATCTCAATAAAGCTATTTTTTTTAAAAAGGTGGTCAAAGTCTTTTAAGGGAAGCCTTAACATGGAAGAGAAAGAACAAAGCAAAGAAAGAAATAAACAGCAAAACAACTACAAACAATAAAAAGGAACCCCATAGGACATAGAAACACTTGAGAAGCAGATAAAAAAGAACCTTGAAATAATAAGAGAAATAATAAACATAAAAATTAAAGATATAAAACAAGAACAGATTGTAATGCCTGTCCA
The DNA here is from genome assembly GCF_000327345.1 of Myotis davidii. Taxonomy (NCBI): domain Eukaryota; kingdom Metazoa; phylum Chordata; class Mammalia; order Chiroptera; family Vespertilionidae; genus Myotis; species Myotis davidii. Next base: position 261,839 of record NW_006296430.1, read on the forward strand.
CAAAAACATATAACATGAAATCTGTAAGATAGAATCAATGAGATCTTCCAGAAAGTGAAATTAAAAAGACATAGCATATAAACATGAATCAAAGGATATAAACATGAGAAAATTAGAGGATCATTTGAGGAGATCCAACCTTTAGGAGTTAGAGAATGGAGAAAATAAAGTTCAAAGAAATAATGCAAGAAAATTTCCCAGAACTGAAGGACACCAAGTCTCTAGGTTGTAGGACAATGGGCATACAGAGATGATCCTAAATACTTCTAGAGAGAAGACGACAGGACAATTATACAGAACTGAGAATCAGAATGTCAGTCACATCGGAAGCAGAGAAACAAAGGACTCATGCCTTCAAAGCGTTGCATGACTTTTTATGCTAGAATTTTATGTCTACCCATCTTTTTGATCAAGTAGAAAAAGGATATTTTCAGATACTTGGCAAAAATAGGATCCCACAGGAAAGTGACAAAAGGAATTTCCAAAATGACAGCTTGTCAGACTTGGAGAACAGCCAGTTCAGACTACAGGAAGAGATGGACAAAGCATTAGTGTGCTCTTAGAAAATAGGCTGGCATGGAGAGGAAGGAAGGAGGGAAGGAAGAAGGGTAAGTGGGTGGAGGGAGGAACTTGCAGTTTCAAAGAAAACAAAGCAAATGAAAAAACTAGGAAATTATTAAGTCCAGGAGTAAAAAAAAGTTTGTATAAGAAACAATCACAGGGGGTAGGGGAGGCCAGGGGATTGTCAAGGGTGGGGGGGGGGAGGAGGCATATGTAATACTCTTTGTAATACTTTAAGCAATAATAATAATAAAAAAAGAAACAATCACAATATACTATTTGTCTCAAAAACTATAAGCATAGCCTTTAATAATATTTATATTGACAACTGATTTAACGAAATTTTAAAAAATATGCTTTCATTGATTTTTTTTAGAAAGAGAAGGGAGAGGGAGAGATAGAAACATCACATTGGCTGCCTCCTGCATGCCCCCTGCTGGGATAGAGCCTGAAACTCGCCATGTGCCCTGACCAGGAATCAAACTGGAGACCTCTTCGTTCATGAGGCCGAAGCTCAATCACTGAGCCACACCAGCTGGGTTGATAGAACTATATGGGGAAACAGAGGCTGGAGTTGGGGGGAATATAAGAGAATTACCAAAAAATACATTTGATAGAAAAGGTAAAATAAGTAAGTAAAGAAATATCATTTAATCTTATTAGTAATATAATGAAAATCCCAGATAAATCACTTAGAAAACATGAGAGTGGTTGTGTTTGGGGAATAGGAAATGGCAAGAGGTAAACGGGGACTCCGTTTTATAGTAATATGACTATTTACATTTGTCATGTTTATAAAATTAAAAATTAGATTTAGTCCTAACCATTTGGCTCAATGGATATAGTGTTGGCCTGCAGACTGAAGGGTCCAGGTTCCATTCTGGCCAAGGGCATGTATCTTGGTTGTGGGTTTGATCCCCAGTAAGGGTCGTGCAGGAGGCAGCTGATGGATGTTTCTAACTCTATCCCTCTCCCTTCCTCTCTGTAAAAATCAATAAAAATACATTAAAAAATAAATAAATAATAGATTTAAACAAAAAAGAAATTATGAAGGATTTAAACCAATGGTCTTATCTTATTGGGGTGATAACTTTATAAGGTATACACATGTCTAAATGCTGTATATCTAAAACTAACATATTATTGTATGCCAACTGTAATAGAAAAATAAATTTAAAAAAGTTAATTAATTAATAAACTTGTAGTCTTAAAGCTTTTCTTTTTTGTACCAGAATACTTCTCCCCAAAATCTTATGCAGAATAAAAGCAAGGAGCCTCTGAGACACATCCTCTTAGAAGCCACTGATTCTGAAGAACTTAAAAACTTGCTGATTCAGCTCTGCTGGCATGGCTCAGTGGTTGAGTGTTGGCTTATGAACCAGGAGGTCAGGATTCAATTCCTGGTCTGGGCACATGCCCTGGGTTGTGGGCTTGATCCCCAGTATGGGGTGTGCAGGAGGCAGCTGATCAATGATTCCCTCTCATTATTGATGTTTCTTTCTCTCCCTCTCCCTTTGAAGCATAGTAACCTCCATCTTGTATAAAAAACTGCTGTTTGAAACTCTCTGCTATTGAAAGATAGTCCCTAGTCCTGTTTACTCTGTCATTATAAACTCTGTCACTTTAAGACAGTTTGTTATTCTGTAAAATGACTTTGTTTTTACTTCAAATAATAGAAAAAGATAAACTAAACTGTCTGACCTTGCAAGCTAGCCATCTAATGTAATAGACTAAAATAGACTAATACGGATAATAATTCCCATATTCTTATGCCAAGTACAAACTCATTATGTATTCAAGGTTACAACTGTCTGTAACAATAACATATACAGAGCCCTTTGTAATATCTGCAAACAGGAACCAAGATGGCGGTATAGGTAAACACCTGAACTTGCTGCCTCGCACAACCACATCAAAACTACAACTAAAAGACAAAACGGCTATCATCCAGAACCACGGGAAGACTGGTTGAGTGAAAGTTCGACAACTAGAGGAAAGAGAAAAGTGTGCTAGGGGGAGGGACTGCGGCATGAAAAGGTTACCGTGGCAGAGAAAAATTACTAGTTGTCTTAAGAAACAAAGTGTTATGATATGCTCCAGCCAGGTATGACTCTGTTTTTCTACTGAACTTTTAACCCTGCCAGTTAATGCTTTGTATTTCTCACCAATAAAAGCCTTACAGGACCCTATCATGCACTACAAGCTGCAAGGCTCCCAGAGGGAGAGGGATGTGGCTGTAGTCAGCTGGCCAGCTTAATAAAGTCTCCTAAATTTAAATTCTGAGTCAGTGGTCTATCTCGCTGATTGAACCCATAACATTTGGAGGCCCGCAGCGAGATCCCCGGCAGGGGTGAGAGGGACCCCTTATTTAGGGCAGGAGGCTCTCCCCCATTTATCGCCAGGCATGCAGTGAGATACCCCACATCCCTGTGGGGAACGACTACCAAGGAGGCCTCCAGTCTCCGTCCCGGGTCCCAGGGAGGTGGAGGAGACTCCACCCAAAACTTTCAATTCGGAAACCGAGCCACCTGGACTCGAGAGAGAGGTAAGAGACCGGTCGTTAAACTGGAATTCGGACGTCTCACAGAAGGACCTACACGGAGGGCTGGACGCAGCGGTACTCCTGGTCCTGACCCGCAGCCAAGATGGTGGCCAGGATCCCTGGTTCGTGCAGCTGTAGGTTGCACCAGGTTTGTCTGTCTGGTGTTTGTTATCTTGGTGTTTGTTGTCAAAAAGTTGTCTGCTTCTGTGTGCACCCTGCTGCAATGTTTTTTGAAAAATTTTCAGGACTTCAAGGCGTGAGCTGCAGGTTCTGGGCAACCTTAGGTTGCATTTGTCTGGGTTGTTTTTTCTTTGTTCTTTGTTGTCTTTGTCTTTGTCAAAATGGGTTAGGGTCAGTCATCTTCGTCGACCCCCTATCAGACAGGCCCACTCCGAGTGAGTGGAAGGGGAGCTTGATCATCTCCCGGGAAGCTATAGGGCTCCTTCAGGAATTGGGAAATTGTTAGGAATTGGGTAAATTGTTTAAACTCTGAGTGAATGTCTGGTGAAAATGTGTGAGTGTGGAGGGAGGGGGCCTGCCCTCTCCTCTCCTTTATGTGGCTCCACCACTTCGGTTACGGAGTCCGAGTGGGCCCCAACCTGCGGTTCCGCGATTTGTCATATGGCATAAAGGTGACTCACCCCCAAGTGGAGATGACCAGGCCCGGGGTTTATATGGGTGCACCTTAGCTAAGACGAATCTAAGCTCCCAAGCGACGCGGCCAGGGGGGCATCTGAGTGAGGATCTGTGAAAACAGGTCACCCCCTCCCTTGTCTGTCTCTCGTCACCGGTCATCATGGGGTCAGTACCGGTGTTTGAATCCCTTGGCTGCTAACTAGTCTGTGTAAAGTGAAAGCTACTTTGATTTATTCTGCTTTTCTGTTGATACGCTTGGCTGAACATTTGGGCTGGACCCATAATGGTCTGCAAAAGTCTCTCGGCAGCCAATATTATGTTTCATTGTATTAATATGTTGTATTAACCTTTGATTCTCTTACAGGTTTGAATGTAGCTGTAGCTGCCAGCAGTTGCTGTAGACTGGTGATGGTCTACAGTCCTTGGTAGTCTTTGGGAGTAACTGGCAAGTGTCCAGACTCCCACACTGAGGGCCATTGTTATGGCGATGTGTTAGCTGTCCAAGAAGGGGGCTATATGGGGTGAACCTCAAAAGTAGAGGGTGCCTAGCTGCTGAGAGGGCAGGTGCCCAACTGGGCAAAGAAAAATACCCATTAAGTTTTGGTCTCTATTGAGAGACAGTTGACAGTTAGCAACCTGTATACTGTCGTGCAGGCCTGTGTGACCATGCCCATGTCAGGGGTAGCACAAAAGCTCAACTGTAGGAAACTGGGGAAGGCTTGTCTAGAACAGAGGGGGTTAGTAAAGTGATGAATACTAGCCCTCTGTTACAGGAATTACAGACCCTGTGAGGTCCTGTGACATGTAAGACCCTGTAAGGAAATAAAGCTCCTTTAGTCCGTTCTGAGAGAACAAGTCAAGTAAGGGGAGTCCTACTACAGGAACAGCTGTAACTATCTATTTAAATATAGACACATTGTAAATTTCTTCTTACCATTTGAAGACAGATTAGAGGCTGTGTTTCCCTCCAGGAGACCCAACTGGAACCCCTATAGTGACAGGGAAAAGGAGGCTCTCGATCGGGATCACCAGACTCTATTGGGGGGCATCCGAGCTGCTGCTCGGAGACCCACAAACCTCTCTTAAGTGACAGAGACAGTCCAGAGGCCTAACCCTGATGCCCTGGAAAATCGGAGGGCTTTAAATGTTACATTTGTTTCCCAGTCAGCCCCGAATATTAGGAAAAAATTGCAGAAGTTAGAGGGCTTTGAGGAGAAATCAACTTCCAAGTTGGTTGAGGTGGCCCAGAAGGTTTTTAACAATCGGGAGGACCCAATGGCAGGTTTAAACACCCAGATGGTAAAGGTCCTCCTGGCCATAAGCGAGGAAAAAGGCCCAAGAGGCCAGAGAGACAACAAGGGCCAAGAAAAGCCTCACAGAAGAAAAGGAGTCCAACCTGGCTTGGGAAAAATCAATGTGCATTTTGCCGAAAGGAGGGACATTGGAAAAGTGAGTGCCCTGAACGTGCGGGGGGAACCAACTCCTGTGTTGGTGGAGGAGGTGGATTAGGGTTGTCAGAGCTCAGCTGGCCCCTGAGAACCCAGGATAACCCTGACAGTGAAGGGCCAAAAGGTGGACTTCCTTATGGAACTCATAGCACTCACTCAAGCCCTCTAATGGGGAAAGGAAAAAAAGAGTAAACATTTCAGCTTCCTGAAAACAGCTGCCTTGAACCCTGCCACACTCCTCCCTGATGAGGAAGCAGAGGCCCCTTTGCCTGACTGCGAGGAGACACTGACTACCCTCACTTCCCTCCGCGAGGACCTTGTGGACCAGCCCCTACAGAATCCGGATAAGACGCTCTACACGGACAGACACAAGCAGCTTCGTAGAGGAAGGTACCCGGTATGCGGGGGCGGCAGTAGTGACATAAGGAGGAGCCAGGGGAGATCTACAATCTGCCAGGATTAGAAAGAAGCCCTGGTGAGCGCCCTGGCACTCGTCCTGCCAGACCTACCCAGGGACTGCAGGGATATATCTCCTCACACTGCCCTTACAGAAGGACACGGGAGCCACCTTAAAGAGGACTCCTAACCTCAGGAGGAAAGGACATTAAAAATGCTCCTGAGATACTCAACCTCCTGGCAGCCACATAGGAGTCAAGGAAGTGGCTAAAAGACGAGTAGGGCCCCTAGAAGTTCTCGTAGCCCTGCCAGCACGAAGGCTCCCAGAGAAGCCTACTCATCTGCCAGAAGAACAGAGGCTAGCTGAGAAACTAAGGGCCTGGGAAGGAGAGGCTAGATGGCTAATTCTTCCAGACGGGAGGCCTATAGTGCCAGAAGCACTGGGGCAGACCATCGCTTCCCAGACCCACCAGAGTACCCACCTGGGGGAAATGAAACTATCAGAACTACTGGGAAGAGAATTTTACATCCCAGGGCTCCAGAAAATATCCCAAGACTTGGTTAGAAGGTGCCAAGTGTGTGCCCGGGTAAATCAAGGGCCCCCTGTTGTGGCTGCGCCGGGACAGTGATTCCGAGGTCAGAACCCCAGAGAACAATGGGAAGTGGACTTCACCGAGATACCAGGAAGACAAGGAGGGTATAAATACTTGCTGATTTTCATTGATACCTTCTCTAACTGGCCTGAGGCATACCCAACCAAGGCACAGACAGCACAGGTAGTAGTTAGGAAACTCCTCACTGAAATTGTCCCCTGGTTTAGCCTACCACTATACCAGCACAATGGGTGGTGAGAGCCATACAGGAGGAGGACATGCTGAGATCCAGTCCAACACAGCCTGCCTTCTCTCCGGTTGATCTCGTCTGGGTGAAGCGCCACAACCCTAGCAGCCTGGAACCTAGATGGGATGGACCCTACCAGGTGGTGCTGAGCACTCCAACCACCATCAAAGTCGCAGGAAAGAGGCACTGGAAATTGTAACTCCGTCCTCCTCCTCATGCCTCTCGCCTGGTGGACTGACCAATAGGAAGGAGAAAGACATGGGAACTAAAACTCTACATCAGCGGCCGAGACCCTGGCCAATTCTTCACCATCAAATGCGGAACTGTTCCCCGGTGGCTCAACCCCTACATTGCCAAATTCCTCCTGAATTTCATATCATAGAGGAGGGCACTGAATCAAAGATTTGATTCGGGCATAAGACCAGTAGGGAATGTGCTAGAGGGAGGGACTGCGGCATGGAAAGGTTACGGAATATGCTAGAGGGAGGGACTGAAGCATGGAAAGGTTACCGATTGTGTTAGGGTCAGGGACCGTGGCAGAGAAAAATTACTAGTTTTCTTAAACAAAGTGTTATGATATGCTCCAGCCAGGTGTGACCCTGTTTTCCTACTGAACTTTTAACCCTGCCATTAGATGCTTTGTAGTTCTCGCCAATAAAAGCCTTACAGGACCCTTAGTCTGCACTACAAGCTGCAAGGCTCCCAGAGGGGAAGGGATGCCGCTATAGTGAGCTGGCCAGCTTAATAAAGGCTCCTAAATTTAAATTCTGAGTCGGTGGTCTATCTTGCTGATTGAACCCATAACAAAAAGCACATCTAGACTGGTAGGAGGTGCAGAGGTGTGGAAGAGCATAGGTACGGGCTGGCAACTGGGTACGATGTGGTCTTTTTCAAGTGGGAGGGAGATACAAACTCCAGACTGTTCTGAACTCCAGTACCAGGTGACTCTGGGGACCCAGACTCATATGGGGAGAAACTGGACTGTCTGGCATTGGGCTGGAACATGAGGGCAGCTTTCTCTCAGAGGTGCTTGCAGAGTTCATTGTTCCTTCACGGGGCCATGGGACACAGAGACCCGGGGACCTATCCAGGGCAGGGCCGACCGGAAACCATTGCTGTTTGCACCGCCTCATGATTCCCTGAGACCACGCCCCACCCAACTTACAACCCCACCCAAGCTGTGTGCAGAAGCTTTTGCATATGAATGGTCTGGCCTTTTGCAACCTAACCTAACAAACTGCAACTGGGTTAAAGGACCCCAGAGCTTCCAAAAGAAGGCCTAAGGCTCGTCAGCAACATGCATTGCTTCACAGCTGTGCCTCATGTGGGCACCTCCAAACCCCAAACAAAGAGGAGGAATCTTCAGATCTCTCTGTAGATCCTGCTGGGTGGCCTCAGCCAGTGGCTGACTTTGCACCTCCTTGGAGATCCTAGAGCCAGTGTACCCAGTGGTCAAAGTGAGACCATACCAGATTACAACTCTTCACATCCATAAGAGACACACTCAGGGGGCAGACTCAGTGAGCACCAAAGCCCCACTGAAGCAAGTCCTGCCCCATATAAGGGTGTTCCCAGCACAGCAGTTCTCCCATTGTAGACAAAACTGATCCTCACAGCCAATTGGTCTGGAGGTCAATTCCTCCCAGTGATACCAACAGCAATCAAGGCTTAACTACAACAAGACTGTGCACACAGCCCACAAAGGGGTACACCAAGAGTGTCCACCTCAGGGACTTGGGGAGGCTGAGCCACTGGACCCTATAGGACACCTAGCACATAAAGCCACTCTATCAACACAGCCAAAATGCGGAGACAAAGAAACATGTCACAAACGAAAGAAATGGAGAAAGGCAATCTACTAGATATAGAGTTCACAACCATGGTTATACGGTTCCTCAAGAATCTTCTAGAAATCTCCGAGAAATTTAGTGAGACCCTCAAGGATATGAAAAATGACCAATTAGAAACTAAGCATACACTGACTGAAATAAAGAATAATA
>NW_006296430.1:270787-271958 GCF_000327345.1 Myotis davidii
GAGGGGAGCTATGGGGGGGGAAGGAGGAACAACTGTAATAATCTGAACAATAATGACTTATTTTTTTAAAAAAATCTCTGCAAACAAAGAGGCTTGAAAAGTACAAATACGGGAGACTTCCTGTATGTGGTGCTCAGAGATTTGGAAGAGACCCCTCCCTCTGGGCTGCCACAATAAACGACTCCTAATTAATTGGCTTATTAAGGCGTCTTGTATCTCATTTGCTGATTTACGATACAACACCTTCCTCTCTGAAATCAATACAAATATATATTTTAAAAAACTTAACTGATTGAGACTCTCTTTGACTCATATAACTAATAAGTCTGAAAGAAGTTATACAAAGTTATACAAAACTGGGGTAAGACTCACGGCCACTGAGTCCATGCCCAGGACTCATTCTCTTACATGATCCTGCTTCAGGAATTTAAAAACAAAGGGACAGAGGTATCAATTAATGCCAATTCATGTTTAGAGATAGCAAAAAAATATAAATATATTTGATCACACTGGTGTAGGAGTTGGGGGAAGTGAAAGAGAATGCATGAGACTTGAGGCTTTCACAGCAGAAGAGTGAACTACAAACAGGGTAAACCCAGAGAAATCCAAACCAAGACATGTTCTAATTAAACTTCTAAAAGATAATCAAAGAAAACACCTTCAAAGCAGCCAGAGAAAAACAATATCTTATCTACAGAGGAGGTAATTAAAATGACAACAGATTCTCGTCAGACACCATCCAGGCTGGAAGGAACTGGTACAGTATTTCTCAACTACTTAGAGAAGTGTCAACCCGGAATCCTATACCCCAAACTGGATTATACCCCAAAATATCTTTCAGGATACAGAGAGAAATGAAGACACTTTTAAATGAAGGAAAACTAAGAGTTTGTTGCTAGTTGGCCTATCCTAAAAGAATGGCTAAAGGAAGTTTTCCAAAGAAGGAAAATATAAAAGAAAAAAAAGGCCTTCATACATCAGGAAGAACTCAGTATGCAAAACTATTAGTAAATACAATAGGCTTTCTTCCTCTTCTTGAATTTTCTAAAGTATGTTTGATGGTTAAAAGTAAAATATAACACTATCGGGAAGTGCCCTGGGCCGCCGCCTCAGTCCTGGCTGCGGCTGTGGGCCCTGCCGGTTACATAACTGGTGGCCCCACTTCCGACTC
>NW_006296430.1:272086-278783 GCF_000327345.1 Myotis davidii
CCAGGCGCCCTCCGCCGCCACAGGCGCCAGCGTGCGGGCTCCCGCTGGAGGTGTGACGTGATGACCCAGACACTATGAAGCACCTGTGTGGCGACTGGCTCCCCATCGAATGCCCAGACTCATGGTATTGTGACATCACTCCAACAAGAAGTTCTCCTCACTTGCTGCAGCCTACGCGGCTACCATTGTAGGAATGATAGCTGAAATAAAAAGTAGGACCAACATACACAAGGAGGATAGAGATAGTCTAGCCCCCAACTTCTCTGTTGACACACAAGTTGCATACATTCTAAGTCTGGGAGTAGCGAAGGAATTCAGAAAGCACGGCATAGGTTCTCTTTTACTTGAGAGTTTAAAACAGTGGTTCTCAACCCGTGGGTCGCGACTCCTTTGGGGGTCGAAAGACCCTTTCACAGGGGTCGCCCAAGACCATCAGAAAACACATATATAATTACATATTGTTTTTGCGATTAATCACTATGCTTTAATTATGTTCAATTTGTAAATGATATTGGGGTCACCACAACATGAGGAACTGTATTAAAGGGTCGTGGCATTAGGAAGATTGAGAACCACTGGTTTAAAGGATCACATATCCACCACTGCCCAGGACCACTGCAAAGCCATCTACCTGCATGTCCTCACCACCAACAACACAGCAATAAACTTCTACGGAAACAGAGACTTTAAGCAGCACCACTATCTCCCCTATTACTATTCCATCCGTGGGGTCCTCAAAGATGGCTTCACTTGTATCTTCTACATCAATGGTGGCCACCCTTCTTGGACCATTTTGGACTGCATCCAGCACCTGGGTTCTGCTCTAGCAAACTTGAGCCCCTGTTCCATCCCACACAGGATTTAGCACCAGGCCCACAGCCTGCTCTGAAGCTTCCTGCCATGGTTGAACATCTTCACCAAAGGCGGCATTGAATACAGCCGGGCCATGTGATGCCAGCCGGGCAGCCTCCAACAGGTCCCAGCCCTTGGCGCCCTCTGGGTCCCACCTTCCTGGCCATTTGACCTCAACTGTGTCCTGCAGAGGAGCTGGCCCATCACCTGCCCCAGCTGCAGGCCCAGGTCTACATGGGCTCAGGATTAGAGTGTCGTGGGGCAGGTATGCCCGGTCTCCAACAGGCTCTTCCAACCCTCCTTCCTGCTCTGGAAATCTCTGCCCTTGCCCTGGTCTGGCCCCCATGTGCGTGCACCAGCCTCATAGGCTGGCCACAGTGTTCATTGTGGTCACTTGCTTCTGCTGCCCTGGGAGTAAGGGGGCAGCAGTGGGCTTCCTTTCCTGCACGTCCTCAGTCCTCACTGGCCTCTTCCCCTGCACTGCCGGTTCCTTCCAACTCCTTCCTTCAAGCCGGCATTAACTCCTGGGAGGGAGGAACTCAAGTGTTATGGATAGACTTGGCCCTAAAGACACAGGAGCCTCAGAACAATAAAGGGGTGAAATAAAGGGAATGCCAAACCCTTGTAAAGAACCAGCCCTCAGAAGCCTGGGGGGCGGGAGCAGCCCCTACTTCCCAAGGAGGGGCTGGCGAGTGGTGGGAGGCTTTTCACCCAAGCACAGAGCTCTGGGGCTTGGCTCCCTGGCATGGTCAGAAAATGGAAAGGTTTCCCACTCCGATGGCAGTCCTGCTGTCTCAGAGTGAGGAACTACCCATCACATGCTGGATGTGCCATTCAGTTGAATTGCCGCAGGGAGCCGGGCTGAGGACAGGTGCTGATGAGGGTCGCAAGGGCCCTCCCCTCCGATCCCCCAGTCTGTGAGATGCAGTTCTGAGGCCTGACCAGATGCAGACAAGAAGAATTGAGTGTGGTGTTTGATCAAGTAGGACCTGGCCTTTGAGGCTGGGGCAATCGCTTGCCTTGTGGTCCTCAGCCACTGGGAACAGACAGAAGAGGCTGTCAGTGCTAGGAAGCATAAATGTGGACATCACTTGCTTCTGGCATTCCCTCCACCCTATCCCCCAAAGCTGCTTGCTCCCTGCCCTGCCCTCCAGAGTAAAGGGGGTTGGCAGAGTCATGCCCAGCATTGCTGCAGCTCAAAATCAATGTCATCACCACAGTGCACCAGTCTGAGTGGGGGAAGGTGGAACAACCAAGCAAGGGGGCCTTGGATTGGCATCCTTCCCTCCCTTGGAACTCCCAGCCCAGGGGCTCCTCTGGCCTTGTGGTGGGGGGAAGGGGTTTCTCAAGATGAAGGTGTGCCTGCATAGGAAAACCACTTCTCCTTCCTCGGCCACTTCACTCTCTCACTGACTGGTCCCCACTCTGTGCTGACATTGACTTTGAGCTGAGGCCCAGCTCAGTGCCCTCTCTAACCTGAATCAACGGTTATGTGGTTTTTATTTCTGCCCCACGGGGTAAGGGAAGAGTCTTCCAGAAGGTTCTGCCTTGGACTTTCATAATGGAGCCGAGGCATTGCCCTGCCCCTTCCTCCTTGCCCCTAATCATGGCAGAGTCTAGCCCAGTGTTGAACAGATTGTAGTGTTCTGATTACAAACAAATAAATAGACTTTTTGACCAATTGTCAATAAAATAAAATAAAATATAACACTATCTTGATGTTAGTTCCAAAAGAAGAACAATGTTGCCATCAGGCATTTCTCTCATAGGCAATATGCATTTCATCACTGTCTGATAACCATTGGGTTTTTCGTCCTTGCTACAGAGAATAAGCATGCTTTGTCCACTAAGTTTAAGCTGCCTCTTTGGGAAATGGAAAATGCTCTTGCTAAGGAAATGATTTTTTATGGATGGAAAAGGACACAATGCTTAATGATATTGCTTATAAATATGCACATAATGGCAATGATCTTGATTATGCTGAATTCTGCCAGAGGAGATAAAATATTAGTTAAGTACTGGGGCTTTAAACTTGGTTTGTAAGTCAAATCTGGAAGAAGTAAACTCCATTAAAAAATTTTCTAACTAAATAGTGGTTCAAATCACAGGAGGTTCTGGGGAAGCCTGCCATGCTGGCTGTTTCTCTCTTTGTGATTTGCACTGACTTATCAAGGAACACATAGCATGCAAGTGTGGAGAAGGAAACTACAATCACATCCAACAATGACCATAAATGTGGTGAAATCAGGCCTGACTGCCCTGGCAACCCTCTGAGCAGAGTATTCATGAATGCTAGAGTATTCATCTCCTGTGGAATCTGTCTAAACACTGAAGAAGTCTGTTCTCTGTAATCTGTTGTCTGGCCACTAGCCCCATTAAATGATTCATGTTAGCTGAGCAGGAAGAGATGAAGAGTGAGAAGAGAATGGAAATTGTCTGGGGTCTCTGAGGAAGGTCTTAGACATCACCACTCAATTAATGCATAAAATTAGGATCATAATTTTTAAGGATATTCAAATGGATATCAACTTCTTTCAAGACAAGAAGAATGTCAAGTAAAAAATACACCAAGTTTTGTGTGTGTGTGTGTGTGTGTGTGTTGTTTCTTTAAATCTAGTCAATGGACAAAGATCATAAAGGTTAGTACATGGTGTGGCTGGCAAGGCTCTAAGTGAACTATCTGTATATTTCTATTGGGAATGCATATTGAACAATACCTGTTGTAAGATTTTTTAGACAATGCCAGATCTAAGATTTGATTTTATCCTACTTACAAGCTAGTAAGTGAGCTATTTACTCTTTCATGGATCCTGGACTAAGACAAGAGATACCTGAGTCAGAGACAAAGGACTTTGTTATTCACAACACATGAAGCTGCATGAGCACCAGCATGCTTGTATAAGCTCTTCCTGGCCTCAAGAACCCAGGGAAGCATAGGAGGCCCAGATAGATTCTGCTGAGGCTCAGGGAGCTACCGCTTTTATAGCAAGCAGTTAGAAAGCTTGTTTTTATTGTCCTCGAAGGACACGTTACCTCAGCCCTAAAGTTGCTCACTGCAAACTTGACCTTGAGAAATGGTCCACACAGACAGGTAAAGGACATTCTAAGCCACTTGGCAGGGAGTGTAGGAGAAAATCTGGAGATTCCTCCCACTAATGCTTAGCACTACTTTGCAATAAAAATCACACAGACACTTAGCTTCTGACCTAGTAATTCCACCACTAGGAGTCTATCCTACACATTTACTTGCATGTGCACAAAATGATGGCTATAAGGGGTTATTTATTCCAGCACAGTTTATAATAGTAAAAGACCAGAAAAAGTGAAATGTTCATTGATATAAGACTGGTCTTATTATAATAGACCCTCATGGTGGCCTATTACACAGTAATAATAAAGGGTGAAGAATTTCTTTATGTGCTGGTTTAAATTGCCAAGAAAACAGATGCAGGAAAATATGCATAACTCTCCCATTTGTGTAAAAGAGGCAAAAAAGTATACACATATTTTCTTGTGCTGTGTATGTATAAAGTTTCATTTCTCTAATGATATACAAAAAACTAATTTTAACAGTCTCATATGACATTGATAAATGCAAGAACTTACAAATTCCAATAACACACACATTCCAATGACACACACCAAGGGGTTTATATTCAAAATTTTAATAATAAATTGTGCCAGTAGAAGCTTTTCAAAGGCAATGATATATCAATAAATAATAAACTGAGTTCCTGAGAAAGAACCTACCACATAAAAGTGTGTCAGAATGCTGTAAATAACAACATGGTATTACTGTAAAGTCACGGAAATACTGACAGTCACGGTATAAGCACAGCAGATGTTGGGTTACCACTCATTCAAAATGTAAACCGGTACACAGGAACCTTTTTTTTTTTAGACATTGATAAACTTGTAAGTGTTGTTGCCTAGATATATACTAAATAATGAGTATATTGTGCTAAAAACATCAAGGAAAAAAATATGTGGAGTATAATAAAAATATGATGCAACAGATTCTTAAAAAGCACAAAAACATCTAAGAAAATTGTATGGCTTAATTTTTTTATTCCAATGTTACTTTAAATAATCCTTGCTGTTTTACAAAGATGAGGAAAATGTATTTTTAAAATGAAGTTAAGATTGACACTTCAAAGCACAATAAAAAAAAAAGTGAAAGAATGCCAAGATTACTAAATTTCACCATGGTAAGATTGAAGCTGTCTCAGACAGCGGGATGAAATGGCGTCAGGCAGACCTCTTGAGGGCCCATCTGGTGACAGTAGGGTGGCAGCTGTTGGATTCCATACATCAGCTACACCAAGAACGAGAGAGTGGACTGACTGGTGAAACAGACAGAGTTCCATGATTAATGTTAAACTTTTTGGCATAGCTAAATTAATCACAAGTTTAGTATATGACAAATTCTTAAGTTTAGCCTCCAAAGAATCCAGCCATAACCAAGACACACAGAAAGTCACTTCTCAGTTACACACCTGCATTTCTTTAACAAAATAGTAAGGGATACAATCACAGTGAAGTCACCCACACATGTCATCGCACACTGTCTACAATGTCTCATTTATAGATACTTTATAAAAACATCTTCACAGAACCGGCTGTGAATGGCAAGACATGGTCATTTATAATAAAAGACCCAACTCATGCAACATTCTCTACACATCAGACATCAGAAATCACACCCATGGAATCACCTTGCTCACACTGTCTATGACACTATAATATGCAAAAAGAAAAAAGTTATAATAAAATAAAGCAGCTTTTAACATATCACAATTTTGAAATGCAGGAAAAAACATAAAACCAAAACCATTGTGTGAATAAAATGGTATCAGTAACATCAAAACAGTGTTATCTTTCTTTACGTTATTGCACAGAGATTTCTTATCACATGTTCTTCAGTTATTTCTTTTCCTAAATGTAAGTGCTGTGATAAAATACAAATGTATAAAATGACAGCAGCATAATTTGTCAGAGTTAATCCTTATAACTTAGTAATAAAAATGACTATAAACAAAATAAGTGCTCTTTTAAACTGTACTAAATTTTTAAAAACTTGTTTCAATGCAGTGAAGGTCCTCAAAAGCCAATTCAAAGCCATATTGACAACCATCCCCCTTATCAACCAGAATCTAGAAATGAAGATATGCTATACTTGAGTCCTTTTTAAAAAGCATTTTAAAAAAGCATTTCTTAGTGAAGACAAGAATTTCAAGTGAAGTAATCAATGGGTTAACTGAAAACAAAGCTGCCCTGAACTTTCCATCAGGTCTTTTAAAGAACCAGCCATGGGCACCTGGGTGTCGTCAGTGCCAAGTCTGTCTACACGTACACTGGTTGGCAACCTTCAGTCTGATCCACCAGATTGGAATTTTCCAAATTGGAGTTCTCAGCCTGTAATGCCTCTGCTCCTGAAGGCTTTGGGCACCTGAAGGGGTAG
This sequence comes from Myotis davidii, assembly GCF_000327345.1. Lineage (NCBI taxonomy): Eukaryota > Metazoa > Chordata > Mammalia > Chiroptera > Vespertilionidae > Myotis > Myotis davidii. Next base: position 278,400 of record NW_006296430.1, read on the forward strand.
CCATTGTCATCAAAGAACCTTCGAAAGGTAAATTCATAAAATGCATGTTCAGTGCACGGGTCACGGAAAAGTCACGGTATAAGCACAGCAGATGTTGGGTTACCACTCATTCAAAATGTAAACCGGTACACAGGAACCTTTTTTTTTTTAGACATTGATAAACTTGTAAGTGTTGTTGCCTAGATACATACTAAATAATGAGTATATTGTGCTAAAAACATCAAGGAAAAAAATATGTGGAGTATAATAAAAATATGATGCAACAGATTCTTAAAAAGCAAAAAATAACTGAACTTTTTACTCAAATATATATCACTTTAAATAAAAATCATACTAATTTGAAATAAGAAATATTTTGTACGTTTATCTATGTAATTATATATA
>NW_006296430.1:279995-282365 GCF_000327345.1 Myotis davidii
CAAAGCCATATTGACAACCATCCCCCTTATCAACCAGAATCTAGAAATGAAGATATGCTATACTTGAGTCCTTTTTAAAAAGCATTTTAAAAAAGCATTTCTTAGTGAAGACAAGAATTTCAAGTGAAGTAATCAATGGGTTAACTGAAAACAAAGCTGCCCTGAACTTTCCATCAGGTCTTTTAAAGAACCAGCCATGGGCACCTGGGTGTCGTCAGTGCCAAGTCTGTCTACACGTACACTGGTTGGCAACCTTCAGTCTGATCCACCAGATTGGAATTTTCCAAATTGGAGTTCTCAGCCTGTAATGCCTCTGCTCCTGAAGGCTTTGGGCACCTGAAGGGGTAGCCATTGTCATCAAAGAACCTTCGAAAGGTAAATTCATAAAATGCATGCTCAGGGTGCTTGTTATTTGGGAAGGTGAGCGTGTCCCAGGCCTTGGTGCTGTCTTCACTAGCATCATCCCAAGGGCTTTCTTCATCTACGGGGTCAAAATTTGAGGTGTCCATGGGGTGGCTGATCTTGGGAATGTAGGGGGCTGGCTGCTTCCGAATGTCACTAGAGAAATCGATGGTGACGAAGAATGGGTGGGCCTTCAGGTCGTCAGCCCCGTTCCTCCCCAGCCGGTGGTCAGCAGCACAACACAGTTTAATGATGAGGTCCCGGGCCTCAGGGCTCAGCTTGACCTGGGCTGGAATGTGGAGCGTGTTCTCCCAGTTTATCACCTCAAGAGACAATAGAACCAAAGTTTTAGTTTCTTCCAACATTTCAAAGCCTGTATGGGCAGTTCTAGGACAATATGTGATGATGTGGTTTTTAAATAATTTTAGTTTCATGATGGAAGAAAAGTCAGGATAGACTCAGAAAGCGCAGTTGTGGATCTGATCAGCTATTGAAGGTCAGTGTTCTAGGTTGGGGCACACAGCTGAGGCCTGGGGTGCTGAAGTCAAATACAGACCAAGAGAGAATGATTTTCTTCTATCAGAAAGACTGGTTAGCAAAAGAATTTTGTGCCTTCCACAAAAATGAAGAGACTGACCCTTTCTGAGTCATTTCTTTAGCTATGGCAACAGATTTCTGTTGAACCATCATGGTTCTCACTCAATGCTTATTGTAGCCAAGAGATGGTCTGCTGGGTTTTTGTAATTTAAAAAGCAACATCGCCCAGACGGTGGAACTCAGTGGTTGAGCGTCGACCTATGAACCAGGAGGTTGCAGTTCGATTCCCTTTCAGGGCACATGCCCAGGTTGTGGGCTCAATCCTCAGTATAGGGCATGCAGGAGGCCACTGATTAATGACTCTCTCTTATCATTGATGTTTCTATCTCTCTCTCCCTCTCCCTTCCTCTCTGAAATCAATAAAAATGTTTAAAGAATAAAAAAAGCAACCTCATGGAGAAGAAAGCTGACCTACCCTATGGACTTGGTCTCCTATTCCTGACACTCAACCACGTATCCCAGCCATCTAAATGCTCAGTAAATACATTTGTCACAGAGATGTGTCTATAGTGAGGAGAAAAGCTAAAAGACTTTATTGTTCATACTTTAAATCAGGATAAAACAAGGCAAACATAACTGTCTACTGTATGGGTGACTGAACATCAGATGAGGTATATAGGCACGTGGCTGTGTGGGTGGGAGGGTTGGTCAAACCCCGAGTGTTTTTAACCCCTTCCCCAACAATTTTTTTGTTAAAAACGTTTCTTTTTCAGACTAATTTTTTTATTTTGGTTCTATATAGTATTTTTGATGCTGGTTATGAAAACAGTTTGTAACTCGTCTTCCTATAAACCATATTTTTTTACCATATTTTCTTAGTATACTCGTCGACGACTGAAAAAGAACATTTTGTGAAAACGAGTATACACGTTTCTGCTGGGGAAGGGGTTAATAGAGCTAAAATTATAAAACTCCTAGAAGAAAACATAGGGGAAAATCGTCATGACATTGGATTTGGCAATGATTTCTTGGATATGACACCAAAACACAGGCAACAAAAGAGAAATATATTAATTGGATTTCATAAAAATTTAAAACTTTTGTTCATCAAGGACACTGATGACATAATGAAGAGGCAACCCATAGAATGGAAGGCTATATTTGCAAAACATGTATCTTATAAGGTGTTAATACCCAAAATATAAAAAGAATTTCTACAACTCAACAATAAAACAAATAACCTGATTAAAAAAGGGCAAAGGACTTGAACAGACATTTCTCCAAAGACATACAAATGTCTAGTAAGCACATGGAAAGAGCTTCAATATTACTAATCATTAGGGAAATACAAATCAAAACCACAATGAGATATCACTTCACTAGGATGAAGTGCAGCCACCATTAGGATGGCTACTATTAAAGAAAAAGGGG
>NW_006296430.1:283041-287338 GCF_000327345.1 Myotis davidii
GAAGTATTCGTGTGGAGAAAATGGAACCCACATGCGCTGTTGGTGGGAATGTAAAATGGTGCAGCCACTATGGAAAACTGTGAAAAAATTAAACAGAACTACCATATGACCCAGCAATTCCACTTCTGTATATATAGTCAAAAAAATTAAAAGCAGGACTCAAACAAATTCTTATTTATACACTCATGTTCATAGCATCATTATTCATAATAACCAAATAAGTGTGGTCTATATGTACAATGAAATATTATTCTGCCTTAAAAAGGAAAGAAATTCTTCCAAATGAGACAACATGGATGACCTTTGAATGGATTAATAAAACATTCAGAAAAGGACAAATACTGTGTGGTTCCACACAGTATTTGAGGAACCCAGAGCAGTCATTTTCATAGAGACAGAAAGTAGAAGAGAGGTTACAGGGGTTGGGCGAGGGGGAATAGGGAATTATTGTTTAATGGGTACAGTTCAGTGGTTCTCAACCTTCCTAATGCCGCGACCCTTTAATACAGTTCCTCATGTTGTGGTGACCCCCAATTTCATTGTTACAAATTGAACATAATTAAAGCATAGTGATTAATCACAAAAACAATATGTAATTATATATGTGTTTTCTGATGGTCTTGGGCGACCCCTGTGAAAGGGTCTTTCGACCCCCAAAGGTGTCGCGACCCACAGGCTGAGAACCGCTGGTACAGTTTCTGTTTGGGAAGATGAAAATGTCTGGAAATAGACAGTGGTGACAGTTGCACAACATTGTGAATGTACTTACTGCCACTGAATTGCACACTTAAAAATAGTTTAAAATGGTACATTTTATCACAATAGAAACTGGGTTATGATTATACAGGCAAATTAGTGAGCGGTTTAGCTATTCAGTGATGATACAGATAATGTTAGCTTCCAATTTTATTGTTACTGGCGTGAAACCAAGCCTTAATTTAGGGTTCTTCTAACTAAGAGATTATTACATTAGGGTCTACCATGAACTTCAGGGCATGAATTCTTCCTAGAATTGTTAGTAAACTTGTGTCAACGGGTAACTGCACTGTCTGAGAAATTACAAAGATTTCATCAGATTCTCAATTCAATCATTGTTAAGTAATCAAATAATTTATGTCAGAGAATAAATGGCCATCATTCTAAAACTAATTATTTAGTTACAGTAAATAAGTGAACATTATGAATATGCACACCTAGCCTAACCTCATAGCTGATAATTTGCAAAAAGTAAAGATATAGCACTCAAATAAATAAGCTGATTTATTTCAGAGATAGTATATAAAGTTTTCTGTTGTTGCACAGTGGGCAAAGTGGCAGTGGAAACTAGATCTGACCACGCCTTACCGCTTCTCTTTGTTCTCACTTGGAAATACTAAGATGGCAGGTAACCAAGTGGTTCAAGTAAAATTTCATACACATATATACTGTATTTCACAACTCAGGTCTAGCCTTGATCGGGTGGCTCAGTTACTTAGCGTCATCATCCCGTACACCAAAATGTTGTGGGTTCAATTCCTGGTCAGAGCACATACTTATGTTGCATGTTCAATCCCAGATCGGGCAAGTACGAGAGGCAATGGATCTGTGTTTCTCTCTCACATTGATGTTTCTCTCTCTCCCGCTTCCTCTTTCTCTAAAATCAAAAAACATCCTCAGGAGAGGATAAAACCACAACAACAAAACTCAAGTCTAACTCTGGGGCTTTACTTATTATAATAAAAATTTTCAAAATAGGTAAACAATACTTTAAAAACTCCCATTATGTACAACTGAGATTCCTACACCAATCAGAATAAAAGGTCCGAAAACCATGTGTGTTTGCAGCAAGCAGATGCATTTTCCTTCGTTACCTTCAGCTGGGTTTCCGTGGGAGTGGGGGCCAGAAAGGGTGGCTGCCCCACCAGCATCTCGAAGAGAATCACTCCAACGCTCCACCAGTCACAGAGCTGAGTGTACCCTGAAAGAACGACAAGGCCACTTTCAATTCCAGCATGGGCATGTGCTCTTCTTGGAAAGGAACTGTACAAATCCTCAAGTATTACTTTACTGCCATGTGGGGAAACATGTTTGAGCAGCACACATTACATAAAAGAAAACCACCCTACACAAAACGAGTCTCCTTGCATGTGTGGCTCAGAATAAAGGCTGGAAAGGGCATGTGCTGGGTGGTAACAGTCTTCATGTGGGGAGGAGGATGGTCACTTGTCCTTTTTCTTATTTTTAGTCACTGGTGTGTGGTAAACACAGGATGCTTTTATAATAAGAAAATAACTTAATTTAAAAAGATTACTGTTGCGCTGGCTGGTTGCTCAGTTGGTTAGAGCATTGTCCCAATAGGCCAAGATTGGGGGTTCGATCCCCAGTTGGGGGATCAACCAAAGAATGCAAGAATAAGTGGAACAACAAATCGATGGTTCTCTGTCTCAAATCAGTAAATTTAAAAAACTTAAAAAAAAAGATTACTGTTGTTGTTACTAGCAATACTAACGAGAATTTTAAGTTCTTAAAGAATCTACAAACAGATACAAATTAAAATTAGTAGTAACCACAAAACAAGAAGTGTTAAGACCTGTGAACAAGTGTGTCCTGTCATGAGGGCTTTCTGGCGAGGGTTTCCTGGGAGGTTTGGAGAAAGTTGAAGAATATGGAGAAGAGGAGGAGGAAAGGGAGCACTTTGGCAAAGGGAACAACTGTCAGTGAAGATACGATCTCTGCGTGAGGTGCTAGCCAGCCAGGCTCTTCCTCACAGTGCTCCCAAAACAGAGCTGAAGCAGGACATCCTGCAGCTCAGTCAGAGCCAGCCCCAAGGAAGTTGCAGAGCAGTTCATTTTTTTTCTGATTCTCTCCCATTTTCCCACCAGGGCCTCATGTCCCAGTGCAATCTATGTTCCAGTCTTATGTCACCTAATCTTTTCTAAGTATGAACTGGGACCTAAGACCTGCTGGCAGTACTGCCAGTTTAGTTCCTTCAGACTCCTCAGTGCTCTCCATCCCTCTCCTTCCTGTCCATCTGGCACTGGGAGGTGGTTCCTGGAGAATGTACATGCTGGATACTGGAGAGGATGTTGTCCCCCACAGTCTGGCAACCCCTCCTCCTACTTAGAGTGTGACTGGGCAGCAAGGTTATTCCTATAGATGTGGCTCTGAGTGGTTAATTAACTTGCTTTGGATTACCACAGCTAACAAAGAAAACAGACTTGAACCGAGTCTGGGTGGCTGCAAAGACTTGAAACAACACATGTGAAGAGATAGGCTACCAATCCTGAATTTATTGCACAAACTCAGGTCAATAATGGAAGATTCCTTTGTTCAGTTAGCTGCCATATTTGATGGAACAGAGCATCCATCCAGGACCAATTTTACTAAGCACTTGTAGTTTTTAGCCAACCATGTCCCCAAATCAGACCTTCACGGTGCTTCTGGAATAGAAGGGAGAACTGGAGGAAAAGAATATTTGTCTTCTGTCATACTCAATAACCAGCTAGAGATGGTACAACCCAGTTCGAAACTTGGGCAAAAAGCTTTGGTACATACATACAATGGAATATTACTTGGCATAAAAAATGAAATTTTACCATTTGCAATAGCATGGGTGAACCTGTAGGGTATTATGCTAAGTGTAATAAGTCAGTCAGAGAAAGGCAAATAACTTATTTCACTTGTAGGTGGAATCTAAAAAACAATATAAACAAATAAAACAGAAACAGACCCATAGATACAGAGAACAGACTGAGGGTTGCCAGAGGGGAGGAGGGCTGTGGGACTGAGTCAAAAAGGTGAAGGGATTGAGAAGTACAGATCGGCAGTTACAAAATAGTCCCAGGGATGTAAAGTATAGCGTAGGAAACATAGTCAATGATTCTAATATATAAAAACCCTGGGTCTGTCACGACCGGAGGCTCGACCAACCAAAGTCAGTCCTGCAGTCAGCGCTGGGTTGCCGTGGCGAGCCAGCACTGACTGCTGAGGGGGCTGCGAAACAGGCCAGAAGAGGGGCCTGAAGAGAGAAGCAGAGTCTGATCTGTAGCCTCTGTGGCAGCTGTTGATCAGCACTTGCCTCTCTCTTTCTTGCCAGCAGCCACGCCTCCACTTTTCTCCACGTCTCCACCCGGGCTGCTGATCAGCCCCGCCTTTCTGATCAGGCCCTGTTGACAGACCCAGAGACGCTGACTGGCATAGAAACCGGCCAATCAGAACCAAATCTGGGTGAAGTGTGAAGAGCCAATGGCTGCCTAGGAGGTGAGCTTTTGATGCTGACTGGCATAGAAACTGACCAATCAGAACCAAATCTGAGGAG
>NW_006296430.1:287598-294974 GCF_000327345.1 Myotis davidii
GGGTCGCGACCCACAGTGTGAGAACCGCTGGGTTAGGGGGTGATCAGGCTGGCAGGCAGAAGTGGTTAGGGGCAATCAGGAAGGCAGGCAGGCGAGCGGTTAGGAGCTAGCAGTACCGGATTGTGCGAGGGATGTCTGACTGCTGGTTTAGGCCCGCTAAACAGGCAGTCGGACATCCCCCGAGGGGTCCCACATTGAAGAAGGTGTAGGTTAGGCAAAGGACAACCCCCCACCACCAGTGCATAAATTTCGTGCATTGGGCCTCTAGTATTGTAATAACTATGTACAGTGCCAAGTGGGTACTTGAAATATCAGGGGGATCACTTTGTAAAGTATATGATTATCTAACCACTGTGCTTACACCTAAAACTAATACAAAATATTATTGAATGTAAACTATAATTGAAAAAAAATTAAATTAAAAAAAAATTTAAAGCTACAGCTAGAGCCTGGAAATGTCTGGCTTAGGCAGACTGAATAGAGTCCCTATGACCCTCAGAGTTATTTCTATCATATGACTGTCAAACCAGTTCTGCAGTGATTCTCTTGGGTTCCAGGTAGAAAGTCCACACCTCCACTCAGTCTCTCACTTCCCAGTCAAAGGAGAAATGAGCAAAAATTGGCCTCAAGGTACATGTCTTCTGTCACCCTGGGAGCGAGAGCAATTCCAAAAGGAAGTGATACGTGCTTCCGTGGGTACACAGTTACAGTTGGAATATTCAGGGTCTTAGAAATCTGGAGCTGGAGAGACTCAGAGGTCCTCTGGCTCCACAACTCTGGAGCAGGAGTATGGAATGCCTGAAGCGAGTGCCTGAGGCACCTACCTTTTCGGAGAAGCACTTCCGGGGCAATGTAATTTGGGGTCCCAACCAGGGAGTGCGCTAGGCACCTCTGATGCTGCTTTCTGGCTCTCTGCTCCAGGGTCTTCAGCCTGTCTCCACAACGACAATTAGATACCTCATCCCATAGGTCACCAGGCTCCATGCTGTCCTGTCTGATGTGGCTCCCTTTTGCACCAGGAATCAGGGAAGCAAAAGAAGAGAATACAAAACAAAGTATTCACTATTTAACAAACCCATAGCGTAAAATGAAGAGTAATTCAATTCAGTTCCTGACACACTAAAAACCCTGTCCAACTGCTCTGCAGGGTGGCCTGAGATCTTGGGTCCAAGATCCCATGTGAAATGAACACAGCAACATGGCAGAAACAGCAGCTGCAGGCTACAAGGGTGTGGTGACAGCAGTTGCAGGCTGCACTGGAGCCTTGGATAACTGAGGGAACTCTGCGCCCATCTCAGGTCGGTCTCGACGGGATGTGCTTTAAGATGAGCATGGAAAAGCATAAGAGGATTTTATAAATGTGATAATAAAATGACTTAAATGCCAGAAAATGGGAATAAATTAAATGGTTTAGGATTAATTTTAAGTTAAAATAAAAACTGAAGCCTGAGCTACAGTATTAAAATAACTACTTTAAGAATCCAAGCCATAAATAATGGCCAGCTGTTTTTGATTTTTCAAAATAGCAGAACTACAGGAACCGGAGTTAAACTATTATCATACCTATATCCATATCTACACCTACAGATTCTACAGATACTGTAGATACTTCAGATAGTGTGGAACGCCTGAGGCCGGCTGTACAAATAATCCTCAGGAGTTTGTAAAACTTATTTTTTAGGGCTTATTTAGGGCAGAGTGATGGTTCTCACAAAGGCCCCATGACATCTCATTGCCTATTGGCCTAAAAATATCATAGTAAAACTTAAATACACTCACATATATCTTTAGAGGGAAAAGGATGTCACACCAAATTATAAAATAACTAGAGGCCTGGTGCACGAATTCATGCACGGGTGGGGTCCCTAGGCCGGGCCAGTGATCAGAGCCGATCGGGGCCTTCCAGCTGCCAGCTGGGATCTTCCTTTCCCTGGCAGCTGGCTGCCAGCCAGGACCTTCCTTCATTCCATGCTTCCCCCTGGTGGTCAGCGCACATCATAACGAGCGGTTGAACTCCCAGTTGGTCAAACTCCCAAAGGGAAAATTCGCATATAAGCCTTTTATTATATAGGATGGAGTGACACATAATTTCATAATGATTAGGAGCCACCAGGGCAGGAAACAGTTGCCTTAAATGGCTCAGTTGTGTCTAGATGTGTAAAGCAGGTGTGGTATATCTAAGACAGTACCTTTCTGGTAGTACTTTGAGTTGTGAGTCCACCTGAATCCAGTGCAGAGACCAAAATCTGTCAGTTTGATGTGACCATCAAGATCTATCAAAATGTTGTCTGGCTTGATGTCTCGGTGGATAAAGCCCATTTTGTGGACACTCTCGATGGCCAGAGTCAACTCTGCAATGTAGAAGCGGGCCAGGTGCTCCGGGAAGATCTCCATCCGAATGAGCAGGCTCATCATATCGCCCCCAGGGATGTAGTCCATCACAAAGTATAGGCTGTCCTTGTCTTGGAAGGAGTAGTAGAGTTTGACCACCCATTCATTGTCTGCCTCAGCCAGGATGTCCCTCTCAGCCTTCACGTGGGCCACCTGATTCCGGTTTAGGACATCCTTCTTCCTCAGGGTCTTCATGGCGTACAGCGCGTGAGTGTCAACCTTACACGCCAGGCACACTTCCCCAAAGGCACCAATCCCCAGGGTTTTGATTTTCACAAACATGGACTTGTCCATCTTGGCCCTCTTCAGCCTGTTGTAATTAGATTCCTTCTGGTAGAGGATCTTCCTCATCTGCTCCTGCTCAGCCTCACAGAGTCCAGCCTGCAGAGAAAGAAAATAAGGGTCATATCAGAGGAACCCTGACAGAAAATACCTGGCGGGAGATGCCCTAGAACTGATAGGACCCTGACTTGACCTACAGGAATGAGAAGACAGGAGAATGGACCCAATATACTCCAAGCAAGAGAACAATCCATTTTGTTCTTTATATCCATATACAGACACAAATCCAGAATCCAAAGGGATCTGGACAAAATAGATCTCTCTGTGACTTTAGGCCCTTAAAAACTAAAGGAAATCTCTATGAACAAAAATCTGTGGAAAGGGGACCACAAAATTCCTGGAACTCTAAGAACAACCTAATTTTTTTTAAATACTAGAGGCCTGGTACACAAAATTTGTGCACTTGGGCAGGGGTAGGGGCGGGGGTCAGCCTGGCCTGTGCCCTCTCGTAGTCCAGGACCTCTCAGGGGGGATCAAGCCTAAACTGGCAGTCAGACATCCCTCTCACAGTCTGGGGCTCACAGTCTGGGACCCCTCACTCCTTACCACCCACCTGCCACTGTGCTAGCCAGCTGTGAGCCCAGTTTCTGGCTGAGTGGCGCCACCCCCCCACCCCGTGGGAGTACACTGACTACCATGGGGCAGCTCCTGCATTGAGCATCTGTCCCCTGGTGGTCAGTGTGCGTCATAGCGACCAGTCATTCTGCCATTCAGTCGATTTGCACATTAGGGTTTTATTATATAGGACAGTGATGGCGAACTCATTTTAAAATAAATAAACTCATTTTTTTGGTTGATTTTTCTTTGTTAAGTGGCATTTAAATATATAAAATAAATATCAAAAATATAAATCTTTGTTTTACTCTGGTTGCAAATATCAAAAAATTTCTATATGTGACACGGCACCAGAGTTAAGTTAGGGTTTTTCAAAATGCTGACATGCCGAGCTCAAAAGGTTCGCCATCACCTATATAGGATATATATATTTGATTGATTTCCAAGAGGAAGAGAGAGGGAGAGAGATAGAAACATCAATGATGACAGAGAATCATTGATTGGCTGCCTCCTGCACACCCCCTACTGGGGATCAAGCCTGCAACCCAGGCATGTGCCCTGACTGGGAATTGAACCCTAACCTCCTAATTCCTAGATTGATGTTCAACCATTGAGCCACACCAGCTGGGCAGCAACCTAATCTATACTAATAAAAGGGTAATATGCTAATTAGACCAGATGTCCTTCTGGGCAAAGCCATGGTGGCGGGGCTGAGGCAGAGGTGGTTAGGGGCAATCAGGCCAGCAGGGGAGAGCAGTTAGGCAGTTAGGCAGTTAGGGGGATCAGGCCGGCAGGGGAGCAGTTGAGGGCATCAGGAAGGCAGGTGGAGTGGTCAGGGGCGATCAGGCAGGCAGGCAAGGGGTTAGGAGCCAGTGGTCCCCGATTGCGATAGGGATGTCTGACTGCTGGTTTAGGCCCGATCCCACAATGGCAGTCTGACATCTCCTGAGGGGTCCTGGATTGGAGAGGATGCAGGCCGAGCTGAGGGACCCCCCCACCCTCACCCCACCGTGCACGAATTTCATGCACCAGCCCTCTAGTATTTTAATAAAAGCTCAGGGGAAAATGAAAAAACATAAAAGAAAAAAATCAATGAAAATGGGAGAGCATAGAGAGTACAAATTTTAGTTTTAGAACTTGAAACTATTGCTTAATGTGATTTAATTTACAGTAACATTTAATTTAAATAGTTTCATTAATTACCTCCTTTAGCAGTTTTGTGTCAAGTAAAACATTACTTGCTGCCTGGCCGGTGTGGCTCAGTGGTTGAGCATTGACCTGTGAATCAGATATCAGGGTTCGATTCCTGTTCAGGGCACATGCCTGGGTTACAGGCTTGATCCCCAGTAGGGTGTGTGCAGGAGGCAGCCTATCAATGATTCTCTGTCATCATTGATGTTTCCATCTCTCTCCCCCTTTCCCTTCCTCTCTGAAATCAATAAAAACATATTAAAACAAAACAAAACATTACTTGTTAATTATAGACTTAAAGGAAGGATAAATGAATCCCTATTAGATATATCTTTCTTTATAAATCCCACAATTTCAATTCATAAAACCTCTTCCCAAAGTATTTTGTTACTAGTTAATAAAACTTAATGAAGTTTGTTAATGATAACATATAAAAGCCCATTTGATAATTTTCCCATTGGCACATGGTGTACAGTCATAGCTGATTCCTGCAGTCCAGGGAAGGGGGAAGGGAGGCTGGAACACCTGTAATTCTCCAAGTCCTCCCCTCATAACCAGACCAGGGCCAGGGGATAACTGGTTGGTACCAAAGGTGCATAAAACAGAAAGAAAAGCGATTCTACTGGTAAGAGCTTAGGAAGACTGAAAGGAGAAATTACTCTGGCCATCTCTTGCTCCAGCTGTAGCCTGCGGTTGACCTTCTGCTGATAGGTCTTGATGACATTTTCCACGTGCTGTTCCATGAAGAACTTGAATGCATAGGGTGAATAGCTCTTGATTCGAGACTCTCTTTTTTCCTCATCACGGCTATTTTTGCGAACTGGAACGGGAGAGGTCTGGATCAGCTTCTTATCCTTCCCAGCTCGGTCTGCCTTGGCACCTTTGTGGCCCCTGTTGGGGGGCTCAGAGGAGGTACCCCACAGCCGCTGCTCCACCCCCGCACACAGGCCGTCCATGTCCACCTGCTCGACAGCACCGCGCAGCAGGTGCTTGGGGTAGGGTGGGGGCGGGCACCTCACGTCCACATCACGAGGGTAGGGGCCCACACCCACCAAGGGTGGAGGCTGCTCATCAGTGGAACCGGGCCCCTCAGGCCCTGGAGTGGGTGCGGGCACCCAAGCCGGATGGGAGGGCCCCACAGCCGTCTGTGGCTCCGGCCGGAGCACACGAACGCTCTTCACTGGGTGCAGAATGTGAGCCGCTGTCACTGCTGTGATGGTGTTGGGGGAAGCCGTGGCCACAGGCTGCTGGTGGTTGCTGAAGGAGCTGCTTCTGCTAGGCACAGAGCCCTCCAGCCCTAGTGCCTGCTTTTGCATAGAGTCTCGCCGGACCAGCGTGGGCACCGGCCACGACTGGACAGGGGTGCTGCTGGCCTCGTACAGGTCCACATTGAGGCTGTTCCTGGAGGGGGCCAGCAGGCTCTGCGGGGGTGCCATCATGTGCACCTGCGGGGCCTGTTTGTGGTGTGGATGCGACATGTATAGACCTGCTGTGGCCCCTACCACTGGGAAGGGGTGGCCGGCCCCTGGCTGCCCAGCCGGGCCCTTGGCAGCCAGACTGGCATACCCTGCAGTGTCCGGTGGCACCTTGTTCTGAAAGGAAGGACTGCGCTGGACGCCGTAGCCCAGGGGTGCCCCGGGCACCAGCAGGTGTGGCCTGTAGTGTGGGCTCTGGAGCAGGACCCCTTGGCCCTCAGGCCCGTCCACAGGGAAGTTCATCCCGGCAGTCTCCAAACTTGCAGAGTAGCCCTTGGACTGGTGCTGGAGGCCACCAAGCGTGCTGTGGGGACTGACACTGGCAAAGAGAAAGTCCATGTACTGTCGGGGCACCTCCTCCAGTACACCACTACTCTCGTAGGCTCCGCTCATCGAATGGTAGGGGGGGAAGGGATCTCCCCCTCCTTCAAAGCTTGGCCTCCGTGGCACAGAGGTGGACGCCAAGCCTTTTCCTGCAGAGGAGAGAAAGAAGAGAAGTGGCATTAGAGAGGTCTGTCCAGTGGCTTCTGGCACTTTCAGGCTCTTCCATGAATGAAGGCACTTGGGCAAGGCCGAACTCTGCTGGGGCAGCTCCAGGCTGCCCCTGAATCAAAGGTCTGCCTTGCCCACAGAGAGCCCTCACAGGAACCCCTGGCAAAGCCAAGACCCTCCACAGCCACCACATCAGGCAGAAGTTATAGTGAAACACTGCTGTTTCCTGTACCACTGAATAAATACCAAAGGCCAATGCAGAAGAAAATCCCCATACAGCATGGCCGTGGGTCAGTTCCCTGGAAGCTGTGCTCTGAGACAAAACCAGAAAGGCTAAGCACCTTGATATGGACAGCCAGCAGGGCACTGTGTAAGGAAACTCATTCTGTCAAGAAGAAAACACAGTTTGTGTCCTCTTAACAGCAAAGATACAGCTTACAAAGCCTGTACAATTATCACTCTACAAAATAGGGGAAACTCCTTTGCTAAATATCATGAGTCCCTATCACACTCAGGGGTCTCAGGCACCAGAAAATTGTTCCATCTGCTCCATCCTCGAAGAGGACTATCACTGACAGCCAGGGAAGCTGTGTTTGCTCCAAAGTGTCTGCTCTGGAGTCTCTGGCCTCCCCAGCACCACCACCCTCTGCCCCTGGGCAGCAGCTCTCACAGTATGAGAAACAGTGTTTTAGAATCAATGAAATAAGCCTCCCTTTTGAAAGACCCCTCCACAGGCCTAAGAGAAAGTAAAAAGAACATTATTATTCTCACTCTGCCTAATTTTAATATCCAATGATTTTTTTAATCTTCTATAAAACCAAACAAGTACTCCCCCCTCCCCTCATAGGAAGTACCACAGGTTATTTCAGATGGGAGGCACCCAGGTAGGTCCCATGATCTACTGCTGCTCTCCGCTGCCCACCCTCCCTC
>NW_006296430.1:295111-306770 GCF_000327345.1 Myotis davidii
GGGCCCAAATGTCAGAGCAGGACAGGCTCACCCATTACAGACAATCAGCAATGTGTCCAGAGGTAATCTGCTGATCAAGGCCACACTGGACCTCCCTTTTGTGTGTGTGTGTGTGTGTGTTTTATTTTATTATTATTCTCACTCTGCCTAATTTTAATATCCAATGATTTTTTTAATCTTCTATAAAACCAAACAAGTACTCCCCCCTCCCCTCATAGGAAGTACCACAGGTTATTTCAGATGGGAGGCACCCAGGTAGGTCCCATGATCTACTGCTGCTCACAGATGTCCCCCTTTTAACCCCATTGACACCCTCCACCCTACTCCCGCCCCCTCCCCAGGCCTTCACCACACTATTGTCTGTGTCCATAGGCTATGCACAGGTGTATATATTAGTATGTTCTTTGGTTAACCACTTCCTGCGTGCCCCTCCCGCCTTTTGTGTTTTTAAATCACAAACCATCTTCTCACAGGTCACAGGTCTCAGCTCACCTGGGGAGGTCTGCTTGATGACTCGCACTATCTGCTCCTTCCTTGGGTCCAGGTAGCCCATCTTGCTGATGTAGTCCAGGGCAGCTTCAATGCTCCTGCTGCCCGTCTGCTTTAGTGCCCGGCCCGCCATCTCCTGCAGGAAGCTCATGGTCATCTCAAAGCCACCAGTGACTTCCATTCCCTCCCAGCTCCTGACTGTTGTGACATTCATCTCCCTTTGACAGTGGGGGTGCCACAGACAAATCTCAGAATGGTGACAGTTGGTTACATGTCCTTAGGTGCCTAATGACAAGAGTCTAACCTGTACTAAACCATAGACTGTTTAGACATACAGGAATTTTGATGGTGGACCTTAAAGAATCTTAAATTCTGTTTCTCAGAAAACTTTGAGATTGGGGATAAGCCTAAACCTAAAACAGTGAAGAATGGTGGAAGTCAGAGAAGCTTGCTGTGACCTAGCTTACCCCCAGGCTGACTATGGGAGAGGGGCATTTGCAATGCTGTGGTTGGAATCAGGTGATCTCCTCTGAGAGAATGGGAGGGCTGCCAAAAAAATCATTTATTAAAAACTTCCTGAATGCCCACTGTTTACAATGCCCGTGCTGTCTACAGCAGTCATGGACTTGTGCTTAGGGCTCTGGTCCAGTGTGAGAAGGAAAGGAGCCCACGGACCCATGGGCAGCAGAGAACAGAATTGCTGTGGGATAACTACAAGACAGACACTAGTAGCCACCACGGGGAAATACAGGTAGAAGGGTCAGAGGAATCAGATTCTTCCCATCAAGGGAGTGGGTACCAGAGACTGCTCATGGAAGAGATGGCTCTTCAAGGACAATTTGGGCAGACGGGGAGCCTAGCAGAAAAAAGGTATTTTTGGCAGATGGTACAGTGAGGAAGGGGGCCTGATGGGAAGATGGGCTTTGAGGAGGCAGCAAAGAGGGACCATTGTCTGGGCAGCTGACCCCAGAATTTTTCCCCTATTTGGGGGCAGTTGCAGAAGCTTTCTAAGAGGAACATAGGTCAATGAGAAGATCAATCTGGGGCAGAGAAGCTCTGTCAGATGGGGGAGATCAAGCAGGCAGCTGGAGCAGACAGGAAACAAAAGGGAACAGGGCAGTGAGGGCTGTGGCCCAGGGACCCTGGAGTTCACTCTGCAGAGCTGTGGACCAAGAGAAAAGATGGGGAGAGGGGAGGATGACCACAGAACCGGGCCTACTGGAGGCAGGAGTGGAGCAGGCAGAAGCAGAATAAAGGGATGTGCTGTTTTGAAGGTCGAGGGGTGGGCAAACAGGGAGAAGGAAACTGAAAATTTGGAAGAGGGGGGTGATGATAGGAGATGAGAGGGTGTCTGAGGGCACAAGGGTGGGAGAGCATTCCTGGAAGTAAGACCGGGAGAAGGGAGAGGTGAGGCTGTGGAGGGACCCCAGCACAATGAGATAGAGGCTCAGGCTGTTTTGCTGCAGGAAGAGAGTGGCTGTGTTTACAAAAGTCCACTAGGCAGACAGAGCCACTGTCCCAGACATCCCTCCTTCCTATTTGAAGAGGCCAACTCAGCCCGCCCAGGCCCGTGTTCCTGCTGCCCCAGGACAGGCATTACATGCCTGTAACCTTTGTCAGACTGTCTCCTCCTTAAGCACTGGGAGAAATTGGCCTGAAACTCCCTGTCATTCATGGCTGTATTCACCCACCTACCACTGTGACTTGAACAACTTAAGTATTTAATATCCACTTGATTATATTATATTAAAATCAAATTTGCTCTTTCTGGCAACATTCCAACTGAGCAGGACAAAACACATAGGCCATACTTGGCTATAACTTGTTCCTCTGTTCTTAGTAGTGCAAGTGTGCAACACTGCAAGATGATGGGGGTGGGGTGGGCAGAGAGGGGTCAGGGAAGGGCCAGGAAAAACATCCTAAGATCAAAGGCCTGGAGAGGCGATGTCAGGGAGGAGGAATGTGAAGTGACAGCTTACAAGACATACTGGGAGATGGCACAAGGACAGAGCTGTATTTTATAAGTGCTCTTGGATCAACAGAAAGGGCACATGTTTGAAATCTGGAAGAGCTGCTGTGAGGGAGCAGAGTTCAGAAAGTGGACACTTCAGTGCCTCTTCACCTGAAGGTGGGAGATGAGACTCAGGTTCCCTACCTCACAGCTCTGTTATGCAATGAGGTCCTATCTGCAAAGGAGTCTCCACAGCTTGGAGAAGGATGTGATGTGAGACTGCCACTTATCAGTGTCACTCTGGAGCTTTTTGTGCTCGTTTAAAAGTGTGCCATTAGGCACGGCCAGCGTGGCTCAGAGCATCCACCTATGAACCAGGAGGTCATGGTTTATTCCCAGTCAGGACACATGCTTGGATTGCAGCCTTGATCCCCGGTGGGGGGTGTGCAGGAGGCACCCGATCAATGATTTTCTCTTTTCATTGATGTTTCTATCTCTCTCCTTTTCCCTTCCTTTCTGAAATCAATAACAACAACAACATTTTTTTTAAAGTGTGCCATTAGGAAAGGACCTTGACCATAGTCCTTCAAGCAGCAGGAACTGTTCAACATGCTTTGTCCGCAACTTGGCCAACAGCTCCTGTCTCATTCAAGGTGACCTGCCAGGCTTGTTCATTGCTCCAGAACCTGCCACATGTTAAGGGATTGACGAAGTTAAATGTGCACATATTCCAATCCCTCCCTATTTACTGGGCACTCCAACTACAAGACTTGTATGTTTATTGTGCTACAAACCGAGGAACTTAACCAAGAAACATCAATACTAAGAGACCACAAAGAATGACTTATATTCACAGGAACGTTTCAAGTCATAACACCTCACCCCTTGAATGAGCCAGCTCATTTATCAGTTAACACTGTAACCAGAGTTGCCCAAATCTGTCTGTCACACTGCCCCTTACTGAACTAATGTAAATTCTATAAGAACTGTCTGAAGATGTTACTATATCATGCACACAGCTGTGCTGTCAAAGCCAAAGGAAATGCAAAACCACACCCAAATTCACCAGGAATTCCCAGGCTGCCGTGACTGTTCACGACCCCAGCAAGATGTTACTGAGGCCTGATACCATCAAACAACAGAGCCTGCTTCCTGTGGGTGGCTGAATGACACCCAGGCTCTGTGACTCCAGTCCTCAGATACCAAACCGGCAGGTTGGAGTGTCTCTGAGAGACGTGACTTCAGACCCTTTTGGAGGAGAGGCGCAGAGTGAGGGGGTGCAGCTAGCACCTCAGGTATTCCCAGGTGCCAGCATGCCAGCATCCAGGTGCCCAGAAGGCCTCTCCAAGGTCAGCTGCCCCTCCTGGCACATGTCTGGGAGTATGGTGGGGGCACCATTACACATATCTTTTCTAGGGCACCCAAGAATGTCCCAATTCTGCACTTCAGGGAGACTCCCTCACAGTGACCTTGACCAGTGACCAGCTCTCCAGCTGTCACAGGCCCCAAAAGACCTGGCCGACCAACCTGCAACCTGCAGAGCAGGTTGAAGAGGACAGGTGGTCAGCTATGCTGTTCTTTGGCTCCTGAAGCACCCAGATGCAGCATGGCCTCTCCCACATGCTCTGCCTCGGCCTCATGGAAAGGCTGTGGTCTGACTAGGTGTGAGCTCACCTGCCTTCACTCTCCTGACCTGTCACCCTCAGTGGAGCTGAGGCACACTCCATCCATCATGCTCCTACAATTTATGACTCATAACTCATAGAAAGACAGAAGTAAGGTTCAAATATTCCATATAGCTCAACTGTTTTCCGGCATTAACACAGGACTGACAGCAATTTAAATTGTTTTTCAGTGAAAAATTATGATATACAAAGAAAAGAATTTCCTCTGGAGATCCTCTCCCACCCCTTTCTGGTAGGAAAGCATTTCCCAAATGTTAGCAAAGTTATATCCCTGCACTGTAATTCAATTATAAATTTTGGCTAGAAAATTATAAATGAACAACTCTGGCCTTGTTGGGTCTATGTAGGCCTCCTGTGTGTCTGCCTGCCTGCCTCACAATTTTTCTCACACACACCAGCAATTCACGTTCAACTTCAAGGGGAGGAAATGTCTCCAGCTCTGGCTCACCGAAGAGGCTGAGACTTGGCAGCCATTTGAGCGCTGCTGCTAACCTGGGGCAATAGTTTCAGCAGCTTCTGAGGGCTTCAGACACTGTGCCCTAAAATAAACAGGCACATCCTCAGCTTGCCAAGGAAAAAGAAGACAGCACAGCCAACTCTTTAATTGGGTGATATTCCTCTTCTTCACCTTAAAAAGAAATCTCATCCAAGCCCAGCAATGGTGGCTTAGTAGTTGAGAGTCAGCCTATGAACCAGGAGTTCACGGGTTTGATTCCCAGACAGGGCACATGCCCGGGCTGCAGGCTCAATTGCCCAGTAGGGGGCGTGCAAGAGACAGCCAAACAATGGTTCTCCATTATGAAATCAATTAAAAAACAACAACAACAAAAGAAATCTCATTCAAAACTAATTTCTTGAGGACAGAGATGAAGCCTAAAGAACTAGAAAGTACGGGATTTCTGAAGGGGCTTACATACAAGTTACAATTCCGAGAGGAAAGGTGTCTGGGCGATGAATAAAGCAAAGCCCAGATGCTCTCACAAGGTCTGCTGCTGCATTTCATTCCCTGGAGGGAATGCTTCCAGTTCTTTTAGAAACAGTGGAACACTGCCTCAACTGTCAAGCCCTAATCAGAAACATGGGCCTTGAGTGGAATGTGTGGGAACCACTGGCCAACTGGGTGGGCCCAGCTCCCACCACTCTGCATTTTATGTATTTCCCAAAGGGAATGCAACTTCTTAAGGCTTCTTTGTTTTGTAGGTGCTCAAAAAATAGTGGAAAAATATTGTGAAAGAAAAAAGTTACCTCTGAATTGTAAATGTGCGTACATGAAAAGAAGATTAATCACTACTTCACTGATGTTCAACTACAGTGACTTCCACCTCTGGTGGTGATCCGTGAAGGACTGCTGGATGAAGCCACAGCACCCACACCTGAAAGTATTACACAGCAAGTGGCCTGGGGTAGGGTAACCACTTAGCACTTGTGTGGGGAAATATTTTTTAAGCGTAACTTATACATAGGTTATTAAGAAGAAATTTGGTCTCAAACATGAAAGATTTTCAACCATGCCAATGATCAAAGAAACACTAATAAAACAGCATTTTACAACTATTGTTAGCACCAAAATAAAATAATTTAAAGATGAATGGGCTAGCATGGCTGGCATGGCTCAGTGGTTGAGCATCGACCTATGAGCCAGAAGGCCACAGTTCGATTCCCGGTCGGGGCATATGACCGGGTTGTAGGCTCAATCCCTAGTAGGTGGTGTGCTGGAGGCAGGTATTAATAAACAAAAAGATAATGGGCTAATGAAACTTCATAGTCATATATTTTTGGTGCCAATATAAACCTAAAACTCCTTTGCGGTGAATACGTTAATAAGTATCTAAAGTTATTAAATCTGTACCCTGATTTAATAATTTTACTTCTTGCCCTAGCTGGTTTGGCTCAGTGGATATAGTGTGGGCCCTTGGACTGAAGGGTCCCAGATTCTATTCCAGTCAAGGGCATGTGCCTCTTGGTTGCAGGCTGGATCCTCCTATGGAAGGCAACCAATTGGTGTGTCTCTCTCCCATCGATGTTTCTCTGTCTCTCCCTCTCCACTCTCTCTGAAAATCAATGGAGAAATATCCTCGAGTGAGGATTAACATAAACAAACAATTTCACTTCTTGAAATTTATTTTCAGGCTAATTTAAGATAATTATATTTGAAAGATAATTTGTATCAAGATGTCTTCAGAATTAGGCATAATAAATCAGCACCTCAAATAGAAGGGGTGAGCAGGAGTTGGGAAGAGCTTCAATATCCAATGACAGAATAATCATGATAATTATAATAAATGTATTCCCTAGATTACACTCAGTGCATCCATAAAATTACTTTTATGGCCACAGTCGTTTTACTTGATAAACATTTCCTGAGCATCTACTAGTGCTCTCGACACATGAACAAAATGTGCAACTTTCAAAAATGTGAACACAAAAAAAGTTTATGTATAAAATTCTATGTCTCTTAGCATCGTAACTATGTACAAGTTAATGATATCAACAAGGTTTGATTAAAACAGCCTATATAATAAAGAGGTAATATGCAAATTGACCGTCACTCCAACACACAAGATGGCCGCTCCCATGTGGTCAAAGATGGCCAGCAGAGGAGGGCAGTTGGGGGCGACCAGGACTGCAGGGCAGGGCAGTTGGGGGTGACAAGGCTGGCAGGGGAGGGCAGTTAGGGGCAATTGGGTTAGCAGGGGAGCAGTTAGGCATTGATCAGGCTGGTAGGGGAGTGGTTAGGGTGTGATCATGCTGGCAGCCAGAAGCAATTAGGGGCAGGCAGGTAGGCGAGCAGTTGGGAGCCAGCAGTCCTGGATTGTGAGAGGGATCCCAGATTGGAGGGGGTGCAGGCTGGGCTGAGGGACACACACCTCCGTGCACGAACTTTGTGCACTGGGCCTCTAGTGAGAAATAAAAAACTGACTTAATTTTATGTTGTAATATGCAACTATTTCTTTTTGTTAAAAGTAATAAGATAATTAGAACACTGACGCATGTCAAATTCCCAAATTAATAAAACTGGTTATACTATCTTGTTACATAATTGTTGGCAGACAATAAAAATTCTCCCTGTCACAGATGAGTCAATGCAGGGCATGATTTCACAAGGTAATTCTAAAGTTTCTGTGTACTCTAAAATTCCATGATTTCGAGGATTGCCAAAATTTTAGAGATTTTACTTTTGCCACTATCAAGATAGGTGAACAGAGGCATGACAGACAGATCTGTACTAAAACTTAATACATGAAATTCCTATTAGTTTACACACACACACACACACACAGTTTCAGGGGTTCTGGATCCTGTATTTCTATTCCTGTGTCCCTAACTGTGTCCAAGAATGAATGATGACTCCATCTCCATCTGCATGGGCTACAGCTCCCACGGGGATGCAGCATCTGTCTCTCCTTCCCTGAATCGTGGATGGCCTGAAACTTGCTCCAATAGAACGTGAGCAGAAGTGATACTGTGCCTGTCCTGAGCCCAGCCTTCAAGAGGCCTAGCTGCTTCCATTGTCACTCCGGGATCCCTAAGTGGCTGGAAAGAGGGGCCCGGCAAGCCTTGGAATTTCAGCCCCACTGCACTTCTGAGGATTTGACATCACAAGTAGGTAGAGGTCCATGTTTTCCCAACACAAAAGAAAACCTAATACTACATTTAGAGAGACACACGCTTTCAAAGAATGAGCTAAAGGACTCTGGGTAGAAGGTGGGTTTAGGGGCGGGCAGAATTCAGAAGGTAGCTCATCAGTTTCTGGTAAATAGGAAAAAAACAGTATATAGAGAAACTTGGAAAGTACACAAATGACCTTGACAGAGTGTGGTCTAAACTGGACAGATGCTAAGAAGCCCAAAGCCAGCCTTCTTTGCTCCAAGCTGTGCAGGGCTCAGGCTGGTCTGGACTGTACTGATTCCAGACTTAAGTGTGGCTTTCTCACCCTTTCAAAGAAGGTTGTGAGTCAGGAAAAGTGTCCAGAAAGAGGGGCTTGCCAAGCTCGGGGCCATCTGCAAACTCAGTTCTGAACTTCCAATGCTGTCTCTGTCAGGGATGGAGATAAGATACTAAAGATAAACCAGAAGGCCCCCTGCCCTTATCTCTGGTGCCTGGAGGAGTGTTGCTTAGTGGTCAGGAGTGAATGAAGAAGGGAATGGATTTGTAACTTTAATTCACACTCCTGCTGGGAACTGTACATTCAGAGGAAAAAGGTCTTCATAAAGGAAAGAATTTAGTTTCTTCTTCAGCCTGTGATGCTTGAGGAAGAAAAGTCATAGCAAGAAAGGGGACAGGCCAATGGTCTGTAATCAAGGCAGGGAAATGTCATTGGTGAGCAGATCATCAGGTATACACGTGAACATCGAAGGCAGCAGTGTCCAACCCTGGTTCCTGATGTCTGCTGTGTATATCTTCAAAAAGGGCAAGCGAGTGTGGGTCAGCTCTGTGAAGATTGTCTGCACCTCAAACATGAGCAGCAAAGAGACTGAATTTTGGAGGGACCACCTGTGCCATGACTGATGGCCCAAAGGCAAACCAGAGTCATCAATGTTAAAACATTGAATGGGACTCTGGAACAACCTTGCTCCTGAGACTGCGTCAACTGATTGTAGGAAGACAGACTGCCCTCTCTTGCAGATAATGCTGCCTATAAGCTCTGCCATGAAGACCCCTCACCTGAAATCACACCTGGGCTCACCTTACCCTGACAAGCTCTGTCCCAGACCCCAAGCTTTCTCCTTTGCTTTAATGACATGGGGAGATGTTTATAATATACTATTATAAAAACATACAAGAGTGGGTCACAAAAACAAGTACCGCATAGTATTCAGCTTATATGTGTGCACTAGCCACACCAAATTACTATCCGATTACTCTGCTTAATGTGTCATCATAGCTCTTATGTGTTATCACAGTGAAAAGGGAGTTCAGTGCCTTTTAGAAACGGAGCCTGATTGATTTGTCTTAGTGGTTAGAGCAGCCGTGGGCAAACTATGGCCCGTTTGAAATGAATAAAACTATTGAAAAAAAAGACTGTACCCTTTTATGTAATGATGTTTACTTTGAATTTATATTAGTTCACACAAACACTCCATCCATGCTTTCGTTCCGGCCCTCTGGTCCAGTTTAAGAACCCATTGTGGCCCTAGAGTCAAAAGGTTTGCCACCCCTGGGTTAGAGCGTCGGCCCACAGACCAGATTTGATCCATGAGGGAGGCAACCAATTGATGTGTCTCTCTCACATCAATGTATGTTTCTCTCTCTCTCCCCACCCCCCTTCAACTCTCTCTCTCTAAAAAAAACAAAAACAAATCAATGAAAAAAAAATATCCTCGGGTGAGGGTTAACAAAAAAAAGAGCAAAGATCAGTGTTTGTGAATTACAAAATCCATGGGATGAGCCCAGGCTTCTACGGATGATATCTAAAGCAGACAGAAAAGACAAAGGCAGGCTTGTCTGAAAGGCTCACTAATAAGGCTGAAGTGATAAAAGTCCAGACCTTTGTTTCAAGGCCCACCCAGAGTTCTGATTTACTTGATTTGCTCATGTTGGAATGTCCTTTTTCTTGTCCTCCCATTAAACTTGTAGGTCATTAAATTGAAATAAGTGGAATTAAAGTGCTAAATAATTTAGAAAAAGAGGGTAAAAGAAAATGATTCTACAAACAAGAACAGGACAATGTGAGGTTTGCGTGCGGGATCCAGCAGCCTTCCTTCTTATTTGTTCCCTCACAGATGAGAGACCACAGAGGACAATTAGCTATGCTCTCAGGCTGAGTGATCTGATGGAAACAGATTCCAATACTGAGACACACCAGCTAGAGAAAACAATAAAACAATCAGATTGAACAAACCTGAAAGCCCCCCCTCATGCACATTGTTCTGGCTTAATAGAATACTGGAATTTTGATAAGCATGACCTTCCCTAAGGAATTGGGGTGAAGGGAGTATGTCCGAATGGAAAGGATGTGCTTGATGTACACTTGAAAATCATACCCGGGAAGGTCTTGCAATAAACTCATTCAGATGGTGGAGGTGCTGAAAAGGTATGTGGAAATGGCAGTCCAAATATGGAAGGCTGTCAGCCAGCGAATTCAGAGTTTTGCTGATTTTATTCAACTGAAAAAAATCTGTTTTTGCAGTCAGCGCTGCTGCTATCAGCCTTAAAGTCCAATTTGAGCAACACAAATAAACATCACAGGGCCAAGGAAAGAAGGACCATAGTACTTTAAAAAAATATATTTGTTGAATGGTTTAATTTTACAGATTCAACTAAATAAAACTCCTTTCTCAGAAATTCTGACACATAACATTCTTTTTTTTCCTGCTAGGCAATCTAAATTATTACAAGAAGTCTATTTTATGATAATTACGATAGTTTTGAAAAAAGATATTGAAAATGCATTTGTTGGATGGTTATAAACTCCTTGAGGGTCTGTCAGGTCTCTTATGTTCATTATTGTATGTCTGAGCCTAATACCGTGCCTGATACACAGCAGGCACCTTTGTGTGCTGAATCAATGACAGGTAAAACTGTATAACTCTCTTGGTCCAATAATATTTGGATGATGACTGAGAGCTTACAGTTAACCCTTGAACACGTGGCAGTTAGATGTTCTGACTCCCCATGCAGTCAAAATCCACATACAACTCTGACTCCCCCAAAATGTAAACTAATAGATTATGGTTGACCAGAAGCCTTACTGAAACACTGATTAACAACATATGTTGTAAGTTATATGTATAATAGACTGTATTCTTACAATAAGGTAAGCTAGAGAAAAGAAAGTGTTACTAAGAAAATTGTAAGGAAGAGAAAATATACTCTCAGTATTTATTGAAGAAAACTCATGTATAAATGAACCATGCAGTTTACATCTTGTTGTTCCAAGGGTCAGCTCTCCTGCACTTTGGCAAAAATGGTTTATTAACACATTCTTTACTCTCCTTCCAGCATCAAATCCCTCACTCTGAGGAGTTTGGATACCAGCTGCTGGCAGTAAGTCCAGGCTGGCTGAAGAGATAAAGGCATAGGCAGCTCGAAGACTGACTGAAGCCGGCAGAAGCTGCTTCTCATGCTGGGTGGGGTTTGTTGTTCCTGCCAGGATCCTGTCCTAGAAGAGGCCACATGTTTCAGAGTCAGTGAGGACAGGAGTCTGGCAGGGGTCGGATATTTCACCCGCTTATTCACAATTTCTGAGATATGCTGAAAGTTAACACCCATACATCCTTATGACAATCTAACATAACTAGCAGTCCGTATAGTAATGCATCTATTTACTCACCTAAAACCCAGACAAAACTTACTCCCAAACATCTGTAATAAGAAGACAAGTGCCCTGACTGGTTTGGCTCAGTGGATAGAGTGTCAGCCTGCGGACTGAAGGGTCCCAGGTTCAATTCCGGCCAAGGGCATGTACCTCGGTTGTGGGCACATCCCCAATAGGGGTTCTGCAGGAGGCAGCTGATTGATGTTTCTCTCTCATCGAAGTTTCTGACTCTCTATCCCTCTCCCTTCCTCTCTGTAAAAAATCAATAAAATATAT
>NW_006296430.1:306840-308618 GCF_000327345.1 Myotis davidii
GGGCGCCGGGTTTGATTCCGGTCAAGGGCATGTACCTCGGTTGCAGGCCTGATCCCTGGCCCTGGTCAGGGTGGGTGTGGGAGGCAACCGAATGTGTGTCTCTCTCTGTTTCTCCCTCTCCCTTCACACTCTCTAAAAATCAATGGAAAAATATCTTGGGTGAGGATTAACAACAACAACAAAATAAAATAAAAAAAGATGACAACCAAAATATCTATGGTTTCATTAATGGCCAATTTTTAAAACTTTCTTAGGTGTATGTTAAAATAGAGTTCAGGCAATTGTGCAATTTATTTTCTATAACCAGCAGTTTGTAAAAGCTCCATTTCCCTTTTTATACCATTTCATTCCTTTAAAAATGGGAGGGAAATCTTCCTTCTCATTTCACTCTCATCCTACACCCTGGAAACATCACCATTCTGCTGCAAGTACTAAGACACTGAAAGCAGCCTCTTATGTGACCTCAAGTAAAAGTCAAGCATTCTCTATACCTACAGCAGGCAACTGGTTTGTTAATTTCACAGTAAGAAATTGGCCAGAAAACCTCTCATTTATAAAACTCCATGGAACACCTGAAGTAACTCGATAACCAGGACAGAGTTGGTACTTGCCCACCTCCATTTCCTGTTGTTAAGTCCAACTCCCTTTGTCCCAAGTCTGGACAAAAGGAAAACACATCAGAAAACCCTTAGCCATGCATTTGTTCTCAGACATAAGAATAATTAGGCACCAAATTACTCATGAGAAAAAATTTGTCCTACAGAGTAGAATAAGGCAAAACCGGAAATAATTTCATGTCGGTTTTAAGTGCTTCTCTACTAGGTTTCTAAGGAATGTGAAGTCTTGTGGTAGTTTGAGGAGGCAACACTCCATTAGCAAAGCTGTCAAAAACTGCCTGGTGCCGAAGCTGGTTTGGCTCAGTGGATAGAGCGTCGGTCTGCGGACTGAAGGGTCCCAGGTTCGATTCCGGTCAAAGGCATGTACCTGGGTTGCGGGCATATCCCCAGTGGGAGATGTGCAGGAGGCAGCTGATCGATGTTCCTCTCTCTTATCGATGTTTCTAACTCTCTGTCTCTCTCCCTTCCTCTCTGTAAAAAATCAATGAAATGTATTTTAAAAAAAACAAAACTGCCTGGTACTTAAAATGAAACACTGAGCCTGTCTCATCATCCTCCCATGGAGGAAAAATCAGCCTTCTATCAAGAAGCGTGTTTTACTATGACTATTTCATAAAAGCAGCACCCATATTTAACTGTAATGTGATTCTCTGCAATGCTATTCACAACCTACATTGATTATTTGATCCATTCAAGGATTTCTCTGCAATTTGGAAAAAACACTTTGCTAAAATGCTTGGGAGCTGTCATCAACCAACACCTTCCCCTAAAGGTAACTCATTTCTTCACATTAATAATGTGAGATTTTTTTGTCCCTGGCCAGGTAGGTAAGTTGGTTAGAGCATTGTCCCAATACACCAAGGTTGTGGCTTCGATCCCTAGTAAGGGCACAAGAATCAACCAATGATACCTTGGCTGGTGCCGCTCAGTTAGAGCGTTAGACCGAACTCTGAAGGGTCACAGGTTCAATTTCTGGTCAAAGGCACGTACCTGGATTGCAGGTTCCATCCCTGGCCCAATTGGGGTGCATGCAGGAGGCAACCAATTAATGTCTCTCTCTTACATCGATGTTTATGTCTCTCTCTCTCTTCCTCCCTCCCTAGAACTCTCTCTAAAAAAAAAGGGGGGGTTCAGGGGAGAAACCAAGATGGCGGCATAGGT
>NW_006296430.1:310311-318917 GCF_000327345.1 Myotis davidii
ACAAAAATTGTGCACCTATGGATGAGGAGAGTGGATGGGGAGTGAGGGAGGAGGGTGGAGTGGGAACTGGGTGGAGGGGAGGTATGGGGGGAAAAAAGAGGAACAAATGTAATATTCTGAACAATAAAGATCTAATTAATAAAAAAATAAAATCAATGGGAAAAATATCCTCAGGTGAGAATTAACAAACAAAAAAGAATAAACCAATGAATCAACCAATGAGTGCAATGAGTGCATAAATAAGTGAGACAACAAATCGATGTTTTTCGCTCCTGCTCTCTCTAAAATTTAATAAATAATGTGAGACTTTGGAAAATGCCATCCCCTCAATCCTCTTTTAACCTCTAAATTTAAAGCTACCAAGTAGAAGCAGGACATTGTAAGTTGGCCTAGTTTTACTCTTCTGGGTCCTTTTCATTTATACATAGGATCACCAGCTAGTTAACAGAAATGTAAGTTAATGGTAAAAAAGGTCTCTAAAACCTAAGACAATCGGGTTAGGAATGTGTAAAATACTCAGACTTTGATGGGAAAGTAAACATTGATTTTAAAAAATACTTTTTAAGGAAATAATGCATGCATATAAGCATAACCAATAGACATAAGACACTGGGGGATAGGGGAGGCTAGGGGACTGTCTAGGGCGGGGGGGAAAAATGGACACATATGTAATACCCTTTGTAATACTTTAAGCAATAAAAAAAAAGTTAAAAAAAATAAAAAAATACTTTTTAAGGAAATAAATAAAGGCAAGTTTCTTCTTGACTTGGTATGTGTGAGCTAATGAGCTAGGTCTTCAATGACAATGGAGGAATTTATTACTCTGAGGTAGTAAGGCAAAACACCTTGCCAAAGGGCAGATGAAAATACTGTGTGAGGGCCCTAACCAGTTTGGCTCAGTGGATAGAGGGTCGGCCTGCGGACTGAAGGATCCCAGGTTCAATTACGGTCAAGGGCATGTACCTTGGTTGCGGGCACATCCCCAGTAGGGGGTGTGCAGGAAGCACCTGATTGATGTTTCTCTCTCATCGATGTTTCTAACTCTCTATCCCTCTTCCTTCCTTTCTGTAAAAAATCAATAAAATATATTTTTTTTAAAAAAAGAAAGAAAATACTGTGTGAAGGAGTAAGAGATCAGAAGGGGAAGGATACTCCCACAGGGTTATGTGGGCTTTGATGAGGGAAGACCAGGAAACACCTGGCAAACACACTGCTTGGGCAGTAGGAGGCCAGGAAGACTTTTCTGACATTTGTCATCTAGATGCCCACCAAGAGACTATTTCATATCAATACTCTCAGAAAAGTACAAAGCCCCTCTTTCTGGTTAATTCTTCTTCTGTAGCCCTCCTCTTACCCACTGTGTTCTGGAAGTGGCCGGTTAAGTAGTCAGGAGCCAAACCTCCAGGTTTGAACAATGGATCAGCCTCAGTCTACCTGTATGGTATGAGGAACCACCCTTAATCACTGTCATGCCTCCTCTGAGAAGCAGATTTACCAACCACACCTACTTCTTCATGTCTGGTATACAGTCGGCGCCCAGTGAATGTCAGCTATTATAGTGACAACATATCGCTGAAAGGTTTTGATGAATTACACATTTAGAAAAATAAAATCATGTTGTATTTTTGCTTGAATATTTTATTAAATAACTTTAATCCCTCAAAACAAAACTAGGCTTATTTGTTTTTTCAGTGGTACGATTTTTTAGAGAAGGGGAACATGGATTCTCTTGTTAATATCCTTTCTCTTCCACATAGACCTCAAGTCAGCCAGTTCACAAGTACTAAGTAATGTACCTGAAAGCACAACACAAAGTCTTCTTGTGACACAGGTGAGCTTGGCAAGATTTTCATCAAAGGAAGAAGGCACATGTGGCATAAGTAAGTCCACTTCTCAGTGTACCAGTTAGATGAAGCTTGGGAAGTGGCTGCTGTGCCTCTGAGTTGCTACTCCAATCCTTTTAGTGAAAGAAAACCCAGTGCTCAGTGCACTGCCTCTAGGTCCAGGCAATATACTTAGGAAGCATCTCAGAGAATGTATGTGAGGAAACCAATCTCCATAAATAAAATGGCATTTCCAATTCACAAGACCTTGCTTCTACTTAAAACAGAATATCAAGTGGGAAAAATCACCACACAGTGCTCTCAAACCTGGCTCAATGTCACAGATGTTGCCCTGCATGAAGCCAGCACACCTGAGTCACACTGCCCAGCCCTGTGGACAGTCCCTACCACTGGTAAGCACTGCACTTCTGTCCTCAGGAAGTGTTTGCACCAGGTCAGGGGACAGGAGCTAACCCCTATCCTTTCACACAGCACCTTTCCTATGGACATGCCATCCTGGTGGTGTTGTTATTAATATGACCACTATCAGTTCCGTCACACAAGTATTCAAAATACACTGGCCCACAACTTGGAAGTTGCTTAACCTTTCTGTTTTCTCCACATTCACTTTATCATCTTTAAGCCACGTCGTTGGTGGGAGATATCCTTGATTGCCAACACACTGTAGGGTACTTCTTGGTTTGGTGTCTGGGATTTATTTGAAGGGAGTCTGGGAGGAAGGGATGGACAAAGCAGCACATGGGTCTTGGTTAAAGCTGGGCAATGAGTATTAAAGAGCTCATTATTCCATTCTCTCTATTTCTGAACATGCTAAAAGTTTCCATAACTAAAAGTGCTTTTAGAGGCCATTTCTGATGTGCACATACTGGTAAAGGTTCCAGAGAAAATAAAACCCTCTCCAAGCCCTAACTCTCCTGTGCTTCTATTTAATTCAGATGTTCGGTTTTCCTACTGTTCTCAGTAAAAACTTCCCACACCTGTTCCAGGACCCCCGATGCTTGGGCCTCCTGCTGTCATCGCACGCACTCTAGCACAAATCAACTGGCCTCCTCTGATAGCTCCAGAGTGTCTCTCACAAAACCACTGTCACAAAGCAGTCAGTAAAAACTTCTCCACTTCCTCAGTGCTACAAACCACTGTGACAGGAAATAACAAAACCTGCACAGGGACTTGCTTCATACTGTCATCCTCAAATCACAGGAGTTGGTTTCATTTGTGACACTAAGGGACTGGAGTAAAGAGGGTCTACAACCCTGCTGAAGAGGTTTTTAAACACCAGTGGCGAGAACTCACCCGCAAGCAATTAAATCTGAACCTGCAGGGCTGGAACCCAGACCTGTACCCACATGAGTCATGTGAGAGAATGGTGTATGTCAGTGTGTGTATATGTGTGAGTGCACATGTGTTTACATGTAAATGTGTGTGTGCATATGTGAGTTTGCATGTGTGCATTTGAAGGTATGTGTTTGTAGGTAAATGTAAATATGTGTATATGTATGTGAGTGCAAGTATGTATATGCAGTGTATGTGTGTGTGTATGTATATGTACATGTATATGTGTGTCTTTCCTTGCTTGTGATTTTCGGAGCTCCACACAAGTCTAATAACGCTGTGGTAAGGGTTAAGCACTGTTGCCCAGGCCATGCATTTAGCTTGATGTTCTAGACATCCTCAGCACAAGCCCTGACCTCTCCTCTCCCAATGCCCGTGGAGTCTAAACCCCCTGACAAGTCATTTTCAGACCATACTGTCAGAAAGCTCGTCCCCTATCATGCATAGGACCTTGCTCCCATTGGCCTTAATTCTAAACAGAGTAAATCTTGTCCCCTTTCTAAATGTTTGAAGAGATGGAAGGAAGCTACACTGAAGTCAGAGTTAAGCTTTCTATTTCATTGTCAAGGAGCTTTTAGGAAACCTGTTTTTAACACCTGAATCAGAGAGGTTAAAGACTCAAGCAAGAAGGGGAACAGAGATGAGGAACATTACAGAAACATACACAAAGTTAACATAGATATGAGAGTGAGGGTTCATTTATGTGTTTTTGAGAAACTGACGTTGCTATAAACAGTTACTCACTCTGATGGAGAATAAAAGATCCTCATTATCCCCACAAAGGGTTTTTCCAGATACCAGATACTCTCTGGGGGATAAACAAGCCACATTGCCCTGCTTTAAAAGATAAGAGCACTTTTCTGGGACACAGCTATTATCTTGATTGTATATAAAAATTCCCCTTTTACTCTACAGCTGGATGCTTTGCCAGTGGCTGGTGTTTTATAGTCCCCATGCTAAGCATTTAAAAAAAATGTCTTTTTTTTCTGTTCAGGAAGCATTTTATTGTTTCTCCCAGTTTAAGAATTTTACTGACAGAAAAATCAACACTTTCAGAAAACCTCCTGAATAGCCTTGCTCAGCTTCTGAGTCTTGGTTTTTGCAGACATATCAATGTATTTCTCTCCAATACAATCATTCCACCCATGACTGACGAGTCAATCTTAACTTTCAATTTCAATTATTTGGCTTTTACTTACGAAGTTATTCAGGACTGTATTTTTTTGTTTGTTTTGTTTTGCTTTTAATTAAGAAGGAATGGCTTCATCTAAAGGAGATGCAGTGGTCACTGTGTATGGGACTTCTCCATGGTGGACATTCATCAAGGTAGAAAAGGCAGAAATAACATCTGGGGTGTTGGTCAAGTGACCATTTTCAGCAAGCAAATTGATCAAGTTGGACGCAAGGTCATGCCACTCAGGCTTTTCTCTTTTTTTTTCTTCTTCTTTTTTATATATTTTATTGATTTTTTACAGAGAGGAAGGGAGAGGGATAGAGAGTTATAAACATCGATGAGAGAGAAACATCGATCAGCTGCCTCCTGTACACTCCCCACTGGGGACGTGCCCGCAACCAAGGTACATGCCCTTGACCGGAATCGAACCCGGGACCCTTCAGTCCACAGGCTGACGCTCTATCCATTGAGCCAAGCCAGTCTCGGCAAGGCTTTTCTCTTTAAACAGAATGCTTTGCAAAGGGATTCAAAATCAAAGCAGCCATTTTGGGTTCCTTCAAGATTTGTGCTACTCTCAACAATTCCTTTCTACTTGTTCCAGTTTATTCTGTTTAGATGCAGCAGAATAAAGAGCAGTGTCATAGCTACCTTTGATACCATATACCTGAACAGGTGGCTGCACAAGCTTGGCAAATGGCTTGGACACAGATGTGCTGAAGCATAGCACCTTTTGAGAGAGCATGGACAGGCCATCTTCTCCTGGTGGGCTATAGGTCCCCTACCTAAGCATTTTGATCTTCCTTTTTTTAAGCAAAGGTTTTGAGCTCCTATCTGCTTAAAGGAAGGAGTGGGCAGTTTCTGGAAGGGATGACCATTGGGGTGCTCCTCCAGCCAGCACGGTGGTCCCCAGCACAGCCCATCCTTCACTGCTGTGTTGGGTAAGCAGCTGCCCTGGGCTTGGGGTAGAGAGTCCTCCTCCTGTGTCAGCACCAACAGAGGGCTCAGAAGTCACCCAAGAGCCCTGGAACCAGCTTCCACACGAGAGATGAGTCATGGCTTCTGCTTTTCAAGGGAAGCAAAAAGCCCAAATTTTAATGTGAAAACTCCTGGTTATTATTTTTTATTATTATTAAATTTATTGGGCTGACATTGGTCAACATGAACATATAGGTTTCATATGTGAGTTTCTAGCTCCTTTTTCCTTTAATTTTTTAAATAAAACTCCTGAGTTTTAAAGGTTGGAAACATGCGTGGGGAAGAATAAAACACAACTGCAAGAGAAACAGAGCCTTGGGCTTTCAGTCTGTGGTTCCACTCCACACAGACCACCTGCAGTCTGAATCTGTCTTCATTCAAAACTATCTGCTCAGGACACCTAATGAAAGTAGACTGCTCAGGAACACCCTTAATGAGAATACTTAGTCCCTGAGTCTGCTGAAATCCAGGACCAGCAATTAAATGAGATCTTAGAATTCCAAAAGGATAGAAAGGAGGTCCAATTAATGACACATTTTCTTAGCTATTGGCTAAGAAAAAGATCAGGGGACTTTGGGAAAATGTCCCCTGGCATTGTGGCATCCAAGTGAGTTCACAGATCTTCACAAAAAAAGTAAAATATTTAACTATGAAAACATCAATCTGAAAAATGACATGAATAGGTTTAAATACAAGAAGGAAAAAGAAGTGGGATATGGCCTGGCCGGAGTGGGTCAGTGGTTGAGCATCAACCTACAAACCAGGAGGTCACCTTCAATTCCTGGTCTGGGAACACACATGGGTTGCAGGCTTGATCCCCAGTGTGGGGCGTGCAGGAGACAGCCAATCAATGATTCTCCTTCATCATTGATGTTTCTATCTCTCTCTTCCTCTCCCTTCCAATAAATAAGTAAATAAATAAGTAAAAAAAGAAGTGGAATATGGAGAAGTAGCAGTAATCCACAAAATGATAAACCTTTATAAAGCCTTTAGTAAAAATCAGAAAGTTGGTGAGATTCCAAAACAATGTGATTCTAATTTGTTCTCTTATAAAATATATACATACAAAAGATTGAAGTGTGTACATCCAATATAATAAAAGCCTAATATGCAAATTGACCAAAGAGTGGAAAGACCAGTCACTATGACTTGCACTGACCACTAGGGAGCAGACGCTCAATGCAGGAACTGCCCCCAGCCCACAGGCCCCAGGCCAGCCAAGGCGGGTGCCAGCAGGGGCCCCCGATTGCCCCACCAGTCATCCCACAGATAGGCCCTGATTGCCAGCCAGGCCTAGGGATCCTACCCATGCAGGAATTTTGTGCATCGGGCCTCTAGTATCAAAATATTATTGTTAACAATTTAATCTTTCTAGCAGTTGTCTGTCAGAGGTAAGATTCTCAATTGCTTGTTTTCTTCACCTCCAGTGCCTAATGTTTCCTATAATGAGTATAAACTACCATTTAAAATAATGATAATAAGCAATTATAAAATTATAAAAGTTACCCTTTCTAACTTGGTTGAAGGGTTGAAGTTTTAATGAGGATGACTATAGTTGCCAGTGGTCTGGTCAGAAAACCTCTAAAGCAGCAATTTTAAACTGGTGAGCTACAAGATTTTCTTTTTTAATATATTTTTATTCATTTCAGAGAGGGAGAGAGATAGAAACATCAATGATGAGAGAGAATCATTGATCAGCTGCCTCCTGCATGCCCCACATTGGGGGTCAAGCCTGAACCAGGCATGTGCTCTGACCGGGAATCAAACCATGACCTCCTAGTTCATAGGTCAACGCTCAACCACTGAGCCACGCCAGCTGGGCCCACAGATTTTTTAAAACATGCAGCAGCTGACTATTTTAGTCAGGGGCACTGACCTCTTTTCCCTTAGATTGTCAAATAAAAAAGTGAGGCCCGACTGACGTGGCTTAGTAGTTGAGCATCAACTTGTGGGACGTGAGGTTACAGTTCGATTCCTGGTCAGGGCCTCGAAACCTGGTCATGCCCGGGTTTTGGGCTTGATCTCCCCCAGTGGGGGGTGTGCAGGAGGTAGCGGATCAATGATTCTCTCTCATCATTGAGATTTCTATCTCTCTCTTCCTCTCCCTTCTTCTCTCTGAAAACAATAAAAACATATTAAAAAAAGAAAACAGGTGCTTAACAAATCTTTTTAAAAAAATTCTGAGATGTTTTACATTCTCTTTTTTGCCTGGAGTTTTCCAAGTCAAATGTGTATCACAGACTCAGCCAGCATTTCAACTCAGACAATCCCCATTTCCAGGGCTCAGGACTGAATAGTGTAGGCCTACAGGCATTGACTGTGTCCCCTGAGCCACTGACATATATGCAGAAGCCAGTAGACTAGGGTTTCCCATGTATACTTCTGTGTGAATTTATTATCAATTACATCATTCTCCCTTTGTGTCTGTACACCTTTAATGAAGTATACTTATATACCTTGATGGAGAAGTTTCTGGTTGGCATCAGTGGAGGGACTGGTAGACACCTTTGCAGGAACACCTGTGGAGGATTTCTTGAGAAGAAAGGTACCAAGATGAGTAGAACCATCTTTCTTATTTTATTTTATTGATTTTAGAGACACATCGATTGGTTGCCTCCTGCACCCCGACCAGGGCTGGAGATTGAACTTGCAACCCAGATATATGCTCTTGACAAGGAATCAAACCTGCGACCCTTCTGTGCAACGGCCAATGTTCTAATTTGGCAACACCAGCCAAGGCTAAAAGAATTTTTTAAAGTGTGTCTTGTAGGCAGGATATAGTTGGATCTTGCTTTTTTATTCAGGATGACAATCTCTCTACAGTGAGTATAATTATTAATATGATTTTATTTAGGTCTGCCATTTCTATTTATCTCATCTGGTTTTTGCTCCTTTGTCCCTCCTTCCCTATTTCCTTTCATGTTAATCAATTTTTTAAAAATTCCATTTTAATTCCTCAATTGACTAGTTCTTTGTCTTCAAATTATATCTTAGTGATTGCTCTAAAGACTACGGCATACATCTTTAACTTATCACAATCCACTTGAATGTTTATTTATATTGTCAGGAGAAAAAAGGAAACTTGCAACAATACAATTCCACTTAATCCCTATCCATATTGTTTTACCTTATACCTTTATGTGTGACAAGCCCATTAGTAGTGTTATTTTTCCTTTAAATACTGACATATCATTTTAAAAAGTTAAGAGAAAGTAAAGAATTAGTCTTTTAAATTTATTGATATCTACCATTTCTAGTGCTCTTCATTCCTTCTTATATAT
>NW_006296430.1:318937-323830 GCF_000327345.1 Myotis davidii
TTATGTGTACTCTTTACTACTATATTTTCTCTGAATTCTTTTGACACATTTTCATTTCATTTTTTGAATATATATATTTTAAAAATATTTTTTTATTGGTTTTAGAGTGGAAGGGGGAGGGAGAGAGACATAGAAACATCAACAATGAGAGAGAATCATTGATCTGCTGCCTCCTGCACGCCCTAAACTGGGGATCGAGCCCACAACCCAGACATGTGCCCTGACTGGGAATTGAACCGTGACCTCCTGGTTCCTAGTTGAATGCTCAACCACTGAGCCACACTGGCCAGGCTTGTGGATATATTTTTAATAGTTTTTTAAATTATGGTTTCCTTTTTAAAAAGCATATACAATTTACCACCTAAATCATTTAAAAACAGGTATTTTCTTTTATTTTATTTTAATTTTTTAAATATATTTTATTGATTTTTTACAGAGAGGAAGGGAGAGGCATAGAGAGTTAGAAACATCAATGAGAGGGAAACATCGATCAGCTGCCTCCTGCACACTCCCCACTGGGGATGTGCCCGCAACCAAGGCACATGCCCCTGGACCGGAATCGAACCTGGGACCCTTGAGTCCACAGGCCGGCGCTCTATCCACTGAGCCAAAGTGGTTAGGGCTAAACACAGGTATTTTAAATCTTTATGCTAAAGCCAACATCTGGTGCCACCAGAAGTTAGTTTCTATTGACTGTCTTATTTCCTAAGGGTCTCACTTCTCACTTCCCTTTTATTCTGCATGTTAAAAACTGGACACTGTAGCCCTGGCTGAATAGCTAAGTGACTCAGTTGTGGGTTCAATTCCCAGTCAGGGCACATACCTGGGTTGTGGGCTCGACCCCAGGTTGGGCGAGTATGGGAGGCAACCAATTGATGTTTGTCACATAGATGTTTCTTTCTTTTTCTCCCTCCCCTCTCTCTTAAATCAATAAAAACATATCCTTGGATGAGGATTTAAAAAAACCAAAACACATAAAACTGAACACTGTGGATAATACATCACAGCAACATTTCATTCTGCGTGGGTTCTGAGGTTAGCGATTTTGTTATCACAGGCAGTAACTTGACTGGTTCCAAACCACAGCACATAGGAACTGATATCTCTGTTCTTTCTTATGGCTTCTCATTTTTTTAACATAGCATCTTTGTGGTGGTCTCTCTCATACCTATGTAATGAGTTGTAAGCAGAGGCTCAGAGCTGAGACTTGGTTTTTCTGTAATTTTCTTGCTTCTAGGGATTCCTTCCCCTTTCACCACTAATTTCCAGATTCTCTGTCCTCTGAAACTTTAAGCCCATAAGGGTTTTACTATATGCCACCTACACTGCACATGGTTTAAAAACACGGTAAGAATTCACAAGTCTGGCCCCACATTGCTCTTCTATCAAGGATGTATTTCTTTTTGGCCTATGCCTGCTTTCTGACTCAGTATCCAGACTCTCCCCACACATACTGTTCAACTGTTGCCAGGGATTTGGGGGAGTTTGCACTCAGAATTTGAGCTTCATGCCTTCCGTAATTTTTTCACTGCCTAGAATTCCTGTTTACATTCCCAGCTGCCTGAATTCTGGTTAGTAAGGCTGAGGTTTTTCTCCCTCTCCCAGTCCCATTTTCTGTAGCCAAGGGAGTTAGACGTCTTAGACCCTTGAGCTAGAAAGCCACAAGTTCCCAATTTTTATCATTTCCCACTAATTTTTGGAGATTAAACATCCCCTGTTGTGCCTGTTTATGGACACGTTCCAGTGTCTTTAAGTATTTAATTTTTAAAATCTAGTTTTTATAATGGTTATAGAATGAGGGTTCCCACCACCCCCTAACAACTCCTCTACCATTAGTGGAAACACCTACCAAAGAGTTTAACTGGTAAATGAGAGAGTCCAGAATCAATCAGGCATTAAAAGGAAGGGTCTTAGCCTCAGATTATCTCTGAGTCCTCGATGCTTAACATAGTGCATGGCACCTAACAGGTGTTTAGTAAACACTTGCTGAAAGATGACTGCAAACATGACTTGGGTTTACTTTTAGTTTACCAGTCATTTACTACTATGTAATCTACTATTCAATGTTACTCAACCTCGAGGCAAAACTAACTTGCATGAAACAATGACAGACCAAAGTTCTTGGATAGTAAAAATTGGAAACAATCTCATAGTCTAAAAGAAAAAAAGAGAGACTTGTTAAATTATGGCAGATAGTAGACTACCATAGGATATGTGAAACATTTTAGAATAATGATTTTATTGGTATGAAGAAATGTTCTGTATGTTAATTTGAGGGGAAAGAATTCAAGTTACAAAATAAAAAACAACCAGATCTGGATATGATTTCTAGTTCCACTATTTAGTACCTACACTATTCACCTTGTGCAATTTAACCTATGATCCCGTTTGTTCACCTGTAAAGTATTGACAATGGTAGAACCTTCTTCATGGGCTTCTTCTACATAACAATTGCTCAAAAAATATTAATTTCACGTATACAGTAAATACTTGTAAAATGTTAAATAAGTAGCCATAAAAATTTTGTTAAAATTAAATGTTAATTTTATATTTATGGTAACAGTATGAGGATTATGTTTTTACTTTGTCTTTTGTGTTTCAATCTTTTTTGTTTTGTCTTTTAGAGAGCTGTTTAAGTATATATAGGTGATAAATGATATGATGCCTAGTATTTGTTTTTAAAATATCCTGGAGCCCTAGCCGGTTCGGTTCGATTCCAGTCAAGGGCACATACATGCCTGGGTTCCAGCCTTCATTCCCAGTAGGGGGCGTGCAGGAGGCAGCAGATCAATGATTCTCTCTCATCATCATTGATGTCTTTCTCCCTCTCCCTTCCTCTCTGAAATCAATAAAAATATATTCAATAAAATATCCTGGATATTACACTTGAATTAAATGTTTATTTAAAAACGACTCCAGAGACAGATGAAACAAGAAAGGAAAAATAGTGACCACTGTTGAAGCTAATTGATGGATATATGGGCCTTTCACTATGCTGTTTTACTTATAAAAATTTTTCCAAACTAAAAGCTAACCAAAACACACACACACACACACACACATATGTATGGCCTCTAAATAGTGGGTTGATGGATAATCCTATATAATAAAAGAGAAACATGCAAATTAACCATCCCTCTGCTATGCTCAAGCCACGCCCACAAGCCAATCAGGAGCAAGTATGCAAATTAACCCAACTAAGATGGCCACAGAGCTGAAGTGAGCAGGAGACTTGGGTTGCCCCTGGCGATGGAGGAAGCCAAGCTTCCCACCTGCCCTGGCTGGTCCTGGGCTCCGCTCAAGGCTACAAGTTTCAATTATAGAAGATAAATAATCCCAGAAAGAAAAAAAAAGAAAAGAAAAAAAGGAGATGCTGGGAGCTTGGGTCGCCGGGGGGCGTGGCCAGCCTGAAAATGGCCATCAGCCCCTCACCCAGGCTGGCCAGGCGTCCCAGCAGGACCCCCTCACCCTGAAGGGGCTGTGGGCAGCCTGAAAATGGTCCTCAGCCCCTCACCCAGGCTGGTCAGGCACCCCAGCAGGACCCGCACCCTGATCCGGGACACTCTTCAGGGCAAACCAGCCAGCCCCCACCCGTGCACCAGGCCTCTATCCTATATAATAAAAGAGTAATATGCAAATTGACCCTAACAGCAGAATGACTGGGAATGACTGGTCACTATGACACACACTGACCACAAGGGGTAGGCCTTCAATCCAGGAGCTGCCCCTTGGTGGTCAGTGCACTCCCACAGGGGGAACTCTGCTCAGCCACAAGCCAGGCTGACGGCTGCCAGCACAGTGGGGGTGGCAGGAGCCTCTTCTGCCTCCTCAGCAGCGCTAAGGATGTCCGACTGCAGCTTAGGCTTGCTCCCCGCTGGCAAGTGGACATCCTCTGAGGGCTCCCGGGCTGCCAGAGGGATGTCTGACTGCCAGCTTAGGTCTGATCCCTCCAGGGAGCGGGCCTAAGCCAGCAGGTAGACATCCCCCAAGGGGTCCCAGACTGCAAGAGGGCACAGGCCGGGCTGAGGGACCCCTTCGAGTGCACAAAT
Organism: Myotis davidii; assembly: GCF_000327345.1. Lineage (NCBI taxonomy): Eukaryota > Metazoa > Chordata > Mammalia > Chiroptera > Vespertilionidae > Myotis > Myotis davidii. The sequence continues at coordinate 322,987 of NW_006296430.1, forward strand.
TTTTGTGCACCAGGCCTCTAGTCTAACCTAATAAAAGAGAAACATGGTAACTGGCGAACAACCGCTACCCTTCCCATTGGCTAATCAGGGCAATATGCAAATTAACTGCCAGCCAAGACGGCGGTTAACCGCCAACAAAGATGGCGGTTAATTTGCATACACAGCCACAATGCTGGGAGGCGAAAGGGATGGGAAATCCAGCTGGCAGGCAAGAGGTGGGGGGCAGGCAAAGACGGCCAGTGATCAGTGATTGCATGTGGATTGGAGGGAGAGAGAGCTGCTTCCCCGTGATCACCATGGCAATGGGGGGGCAGAGAGAGCCGCTGCACAGGCCAGCCAGCACTCCCAGACCCCTGGGGCTGTGGGTGCTGGCTGGCCTGCTACCCCGTGATCGCCATGGCCATCGGGGTCAGAGAGAGCCCCGGCCAGGCCAGCCCGCACCCCCGGACCCTCCCAAGCATGGGTGTCAGCTGGCCTGCTACCCCGTGATTGCCGTGGAAAAAAGACCTATCCAAGGGAGGTTTGCATTTAAAACTAAGTGGGGTGGTCCGGAACTGCGTGGCACTGACAACCAGGACAGTCTCTGCGTCAGTGGCACATCTGCGGCTTGAAGTGTGGGGGGGGAGGGCCAGGCAAGCCAGAGGCTTTGGCTGCAATGGTCAGATAATTTCAGCTCCAAGGCAGGCACAATCAGGGAAGCCATGGGGACCTTAACAAAAAAGGATAAGGCTGAAGAGGAAGGATACTTCCCAGAGTGGATTAAAGAACAGCTGGCAGCCTTGAAGAAACAACATGAAGAAGAGATCACTCATAAAAAAAAGGAGATTGAGCGTCTGCCGAAAGA
>NW_006296430.1:324948-325612 GCF_000327345.1 Myotis davidii
GGACCATCCAGACAACCTTCTGAATGACCTTCTGGACGAAGCCAGGGCTGTGAGGGCCGGCCAAGGTTGTGAGGGCCGGCTGAGGCAGCCGGGGCTGCGAGGGCCAAGCCTCTTGCACAAACTTTGTGCACCCGGCCTCTAGTTTTACTGTAAGAAACTATCTTAGTTTTATAATTGGGGGGTGAGGAGGAGGGCTGTTCTCTCTTTTTCAGTCCTTATGGGCCAGACTGAGCTACTTCTAGCTTCAGCTCTGTCCCCCACCCCACTTGCTGTACAGCTCTGCACCCCACCCTACATCACCTCTCTGGGTCTCAGTAATTCACCTATGAAGAGAGCTGTGTAGGCCTACAGCAGCTTCTTGGATGGTACTGATAGAAATAGGAATTGAGAAAAGGGAGAATTCAGCTTGGTCTGGAGTGAGTAGCTGGAGAAGGTCAAAGGATGAGTCATGGAAGAAGCAGGCCTTGAGTGGGTGGAATGTGGCTGGGCTAGGGGGAGTAAATTCCAGGTGAGGTAACAGCAGCATGAGTGAAACCAGTGGGAGAAAGCTACACCGTTGGATGGCAGTTGGTGTGTACATGGATAGGCACAGCTGGAGCCGGCAGGCAGACTAGTCTTGAGAGAAACAATGAAGTCTGATAGGTAAGTGGAGATCAGATGATAG
>NW_006296430.1:325633-332717 GCF_000327345.1 Myotis davidii
GCAATGGTTACCAAGACAGTGACTAATGTCCTCGTTTTAAGAAAAGTTCATTGGAAGAAACACCGGGTCAGGGAGAATACTTAGAAGAATCCACATATACAGGTTATTAGCAATGAAAAGACAGATTTGAAAGCTACTTAGGAGGGAAAAATAGCAGTTTCAGGGGGGAAGCACTCATTAACATAATGCCTAAAGTAGAGACGAAGTAAAAAACAAGTCTAAGAGGTCCCAACCTTTTTTTAGGAACTACTTTCAGCCTTTCATGAAGAGACAGAGATGTGAAGAAAGAGAGTAAATGGAAAGACAAGGGAGCATACACCCTTCATGCCACAGGAGAGATTTCTGAACCTACCAGTAAAATTCTGAAAAAAGGCCAAAGCTTTTGCCACCTTGAAACCCCTTTTTCTGAGGGATCCCAGAAGCTTTAGCCCAAAAGGAATGGACGAAAATATGGCAGATTGTAAACAAGCATATCAAGATTTACTAACAGATCCCCAGCTACAGGTTGGGACCTCTTATGCTAATATTTCCAGCCAAAAACACCAGCAAGACAGTGGGAATGCAAAACAGCATTCATTTCATGTCAAATGAAGCCTTTAGCAAGGAGTAGGGAAGGAGAGGCAACAGGCATGCATTAGCCTGAAGCCTCCTCTAAGTAACTGGAGGTTAATGGCTGGCACAGAGGCTGATCCGCTCCAGTATGCTTGGCCACATTCTTGGGCCTCCTAGATGCCAAATGCCACTATCTTTACAATGACACTATGATAAATAAAAGCTTTTATAAACCACATGAAGTGTGGTTCAATTTACATTGCATGTTTACTTGTTGGCTGGGGAAATTTTGTCACTGTTAATCATTTACTTTTATACAAAACAACCTTTATTTGTGCCATATGATTAATAATTCTTCTACTGTCATAACTGGCCAAATATATGTCAAAATCACAAGGGTAGCTCTGGCCAGTGTGACTCAGTGGTTGGAGTGGATTACATTCTCCATCAGGGCATATACCCAGGTTTTGGGTTCGATCTCCAGGCCTCAATGCGTGTAATCCATGTTTCTATCTCACATCAGTGTTTCTCTCTCTCTCTCTCACTCTCTTTCTCTCTCCTCCCTTCTCCCTCTTCCTTTCTCTCCCTCTTTTTGTTAGCACATAGCTATTGCTGTCACAATTAAGAATACAGAACAAACCATAAAAATGATAAGGCAACCTATTGAATAAGAGAAAATATTTGCAAGTCATATATCTGATAAGGGGTTAATATCCCAAATATATAACAAACTAATACAACTCAATAGCCTAAAATACTTCAACTAAAAATGGGCAGAGGATCCAAATAGACATTTTTCCAAAGAAGACATATAGATGGCCAACATGCACATAAGAAAATGTTCAATATCACTAATCATTAGGGAAATACAAATGAAAACCACAATGAGATATGACCTCACACCTCTTAGAATGCACATTATCAAAAAGACAAGAAACAGCAAGTATTGGCAAGGATGTGGAGAAAAGAGAACCCTCATGCACTGTTGGTGGGAATGTAAATCGGTGCCGCCACTATGGAAAACAGTGTGGAGGGTCCTCTAAAAATTAAAAAAAGAATTACTTTCCTGACCTGCATGTCTCAGTGGTTGACCTGTGAACCAGGAGGTCACGGTTCAATTCCTGGACAGGGCAATATGCCCGGGTTGTGGGCTCAATCCCTGGTGGGGGACATGCAGGAGGCAGCCAATCAATGATTCTCTCTCATCAATCATATTTCTATTTCTCTCTCCCTCTCCCTTCCTCTCTAAAATCAGAAAAAAACCCATTGCATATATATATATATAAAAGAATTATCTTATGACCCAACAATTCCACTTGTGTGTATTTATCTGAAGAAAATGAAAATACTAACTCAAAAAGATACCTGCATCCCCATTTCATTGCAGCATTATTACAACAGCCAAGATATAAAAGCAACCTACGTTTTCTAAGATGAATGGATACAGAAGATGTGATACATATCAGGAATATTATTCAGACATAAAAGAGAATGAAATCTTGCCACTTGCAACAACATGGATGGACCCTGTGGGCATTATGCTAAGGGAAATAAGTCAGACAGAAAAAGACAAATATCATATGATCTTAAAACAACAAAAATATTGCCCTGCCCAGTGTTGCTAAATGATTAGAGCATCTGCCCTCCCATGGAAGGGTTGCAGGTTCAATCCCGTCCCGGTTGGGGTGCATGCGGGAGGCAACCAATTAATGTGTCTCTTTTCATGAGTGTTTCTTTCTCTCTCTCCCTCACTCCCCTTCCACTCTCTAAAAAAAAAAAATCAACGGGGAAAATATCCTTGGGTGAAGATTAACAAAAAACAAACGAACAAAAAAATCTTAAAAAAATTTTTTTTAAAACCTAAACTCACAGATACACAGAACAGATTATTGATTGCTAGAGGCAGGGGGGAGAGGGTGGGAGAAATGAGTGAAGGGGACAAAAGGTACAAACTTCCAGTTATAAAATGAGTAAGTAATGGGGATATAATGTACAGTGCGGTGACTGTAATTAATAATACTGCATTGTATATTTGAAAGTTGCTAAGAAAGATCTTAAAAGTTCTTATCACAAGTAAAAAATGTGTAACTGTGTGATAATGGATGTTAACCAAACTTACCATAGTGATCATTTCACAACATACATAAATATCGAATCATTATGTTTTACGCCTGGCACTAATATAGTATTGTATGTCAATTATACCTTAATTTTAAAAAAAGAATACAGAACTATTAAATTGACAAAAACTTGTTTTCTTTGTAGTAGTAATAGTATTCATTGTTGGCCAAGTTGGAAATACGAGTGCAATTTAATAATTTTAAAAAGAAACTTGGTGATACAAATAAAAACTGTAAAAATGTTCTCATCACTTGCCTTAAAAATTCCATGTCTAAAATTTATTCTAAATTTTAGAATATAAATACATTTTAGGAAGTTAGTGATATCCATAAAGAGTTATGCAGAAGGTTGTTCATTACCAGTGTTAAATTAATTAAATGATGAGGCCATCAGACTGAGGTAGTTCTAATGCCTCAGCAGCCCATGTAGACAAACTCAAACCTAAGCTGTAAGTGCTGCAAAGTTAAAACACCAAAACTTAAGGACAATCAATCAAAAAAAGTCTTTCCCAGGCCCAACCAGTGGTTGAAGGTTTAATGTCGACCTATGAACCAGGAGATCACAGTTCGATTCACCGTTATGGCACATGCCTGTGTTGTGGGCTCGATCCCCAGTAAGGAGTATGCAGGAGGCAGCCCAGCCAATTGATGATTCTCTCTCATCATTGATGATTCTATCTCCCACTACCTTTTTCTCTGAAATCAATAAAATAATAATATATATAAATGTCTCTCCCTAGCCCCAGGGGGTGAAACACCCCTAAACCACTTCCAGTTAGGTGCTGCCCAATTCAAATCAATTTTGGCTCAAAATCTTAAAATTCTCAATATGCCTCAGTTTGCCTTTTAACATCAGTTATTTGCAATAAATCATAGAACATCTATTTTGAATATGGAATAAAATGCAGATGTTAAAAATGAAAATAGAGAAGATTAAAAATGGTAGCAGAGTAAGTGGATGGTGCACACACATGCTCTTAGTACCAAACGGGAATTACAACTAAAATACAAAACAACATCCTGAATAATCAGCTGAAGACTAGCTGGAGAGAACTCTGATAACCAAGGACGGAAAGTGGAGTCTGAATAGAGTCTGGTAGAAGGAGCCAGGGCTGGACAGGCTCCCACAAACAGAAGCTGAAGTTCCAGAGAGATATCTCAGCTGTGGGGGATCTGGGGTCTAATCTTCAAGCTGGGCCCCCCAGCAGAGAGCACCAGAACTGAGAGAGGTGTCCAAATAACATCTGGCTGTGAAAAACAGCAGGGTTGCTGTCTGCCAGGGAGAGATGGCTGAAAATGCAGGCATACTCTTAAAGGGTGAACATACAAAATTCCATATGCAGCCACTCACCTTTTGTTCTGGCAGGTGGAAGGGCAGAGCAGATTGACCAGTGTAAGCAGAAGCCAGGGTAGGGGGCTCTGTGGTTAAAGCGTAGAAGGAAGACACCCCAGTTTCCTGGCCTGAGTCATTCCCTCACACTGTGGAGGTCATCTTTCTCACACAGTCATTTGCTGTCCAGATGGCTTTGCTGGGGAGAAGACAGTCGACCCACCCTATTGGAAAATCACCTTGCCCCACAGTGTGGAATTTCCGAGGCCCATTAAGAGACTGAGAATAGCCCTAACCAGTTTGGCTCAGTGGATAGAGCCTGCGGACTCAAGGGTCCCAGGTTTGATTCTGGTCAAGGGCATGTACCTTGGTTGCAGGCACATCCCCAGTGGGGAGTGTGCAGGAGGCAGCTGATCGATGTTTCTCTCTCATCAATGTTTCTAACTCTCTATCCCTCTCCCTTCTTCTCTGTAAAAAATCAATAAAATATACTTTTTTAAAAAAAGACTGAGAATAAGAATTAGCCTCAAGGCCAGTGATGGCGAACCTATGACACGCATTCAGAGGTGACACGCAAACTCATTTTTTTGGTTAATTTTTCTTTCTTAAATGGCATTTAAATATATAAAATAAATATCAAAAATATAAATCTTTGTTTTACTATGGTTGAAATATCAAAAAATTTCTATATGTGACATGGCACCAGAGTTAAGTTAGGGTTTTTCAAAATGCTGACACACTGAGCTCAAAAGGTTCGCCATCACTGCTCTAGGCAGAAGCAATTGCCCCACCCCTGTTGGCAAAACTCTTGCCACACCTGTGATGATTGCCTGAGGGCTACTCAATACTGAATCCAATCAGTCTGCAGGCAGAGGGGGGGTCTCTCGAGACCTTGAGTCTTTCTTGATCTAATTAGTCTGAAACAATGTTTGATTCTGTTTTGCAGTAAGGACTGAGAGGTGCAGCAGATCTACCTAATACACAGTCACAAACCCACTCAGGCATCCAAAATGAGGAGATTAAAAAAACACACAACAGCCCTAGCCGGCTTGGCTCAGTGGATAGAGCGTCAGCCTGCGGACTGAAGGGTCCCAGGTTCGATTCTGGAATTAAAAAACATACAACAACCCTGAAATGACAGAACAAGAGAATTTTCCAGAAGAAAAGATAAATGAAATGGAGATAAGAAATTTATCTGATCTAGAGTTCAGAATAATGATGGTAAAGATGCTCAACAGCATGATAAAAGATATAGTAAATATGAAAACAAAAATAACGAACAAGATAGAACAAATAAAGAACACATTAGACAGTGGTTCTCAACCTTCTGGCCCTTTAAATACAGTTCCTCATGTTGTGACCCATTAATATAGAAAATGTGTTTGAGAAATAATGGCAGAAAATTTCCCCAACCTGGTGAAGGAAAAAGTCAGACAAGTTCAGGAGGCACAGAGAGTCCCAAGAAAGAGGAACCTAAACAGGCCAACGCCCAGACATATCATAATTAAAATGCCAAAAATCAAAGACAAAAAGATCATCTGAAAGGCAGCAAGTGAAAAGCAAACTGTTACCTGAAAAGAAGCTCCCGTAAGGCTGTCATATGATCTCTCTTCAGAAACTCTACAAGCAAGAAGGCAATGGCATGAAGTACTCAAAGTAATGGAGAGCAAGGATTTGAAACCAAGATTACTATATCCAACAAGGCTATCATTCAAAATAGACGGTGAAATAAAGAGCTCCCCAGACAAAAAAAAAAAAGAAGGCTAAAGAAGTTCATCACCATCAAGGTAGAATTAAAAGGGATGATGTAATGAGAAGAAATAGAGAGAGAAACCTAGGCATACAGAATTAAAATGGCAATAAATAAGTACCTATTAATAATAACCTTAAATGCAAATGAATTAAATGCTCCAATCAAAAACATAGGGTACTGAATGGATACAAAGCATTACCCAACTATATGCTGGCTATAAGACACCACCACAGAACAAAAGACTGACACAGGATGAGAGTGAAGGGATGGGAAGGAATATTCCATGCAAATGGAAAGGAAAAAATGTGGTGGGGTAGCAATACTCATATCTGACAAAATAGACTTCAAAATGAAGGCCATCACAAGAGACAACAAAGATCATTACATATACTAAAGGGATTGATCCAATAAAAGGCTATAATGCAGGTAAACATATAAGCACCCAATATAGAAGCTCCTCAATATATATAAAAAACTTCTAGAAGACTTTTAGGGAGAGATCAACAGCAATACTGGCATAGTAGGGGACTTTAACACCTCCTGACTTCACTGCATAGATCTTCCAGACAAAAAATTAACAAGGAAACAGTGACTCTAATGGACACACTGGATCAGATGGACTTAATTGACATTTATAGAATATTTCACCCCAAAGATGCAGAATATACAATCTTCTCAATTGCTCATGGGTCATTCACAAAGGTAGACCACATGCTAGGACGCAAAAAAAGCCTCTACAAGTTCAAGAAGATTAAAATCATAACAAGCATCTTCTCAGATCACAGTGGAATGAAATTAGAAATCAACTACAATAAAAACAACCCAAAACATTCAAATACATGGAGGCTAAATAGCATGTTATTAAACAATGAACGGTTACCAATGAGATCAAGAAAAAAATTTAAAAAAATTCTTGGACAAATGAAAACGAACACACAACAACCCCAAATTGCTGGGACACAGCAATAGCAGTCCTGAGAGGCAAGTCATAGCACTACAGAACTACCTCAATAAAATAAAATAAAATTAATAATAAATTATTTAACCCTACAACTTAAAGAATTACAAATAGAACAAGAAAAGCCCAGAGTAAGTGGAAAGGAGGAAATAATAAAGATTAGAGCTGAAATAAAGGACATAGAGACAAAAAAAAGAAAAAATACAAAAGATGAGTGAAACCAAGAACTGGTTCCTTGAAGGGATAAACAAGAAAACAATCTGGACAGTGTAGATGAAATGGACAAATTCCTAGAAAAAATACAATCTCCCAAAACTGAATCAGGAAGAAACAGAAAACTGAATAGGCCACTAACAACTGATGAAATAGAA
>NW_006296430.1:333138-338098 GCF_000327345.1 Myotis davidii
ATCGGATCTCAGTATATTAAAAAGATCATAAACCATGACCAAGTGGTAGTTATTCCAGGGATGCAGGGCTGGTACAATATTCACAAATCAATAAATGTGATACATCACATAAACAAACTGAAAGACAAAAATCACATGATCATATACATAGATGCAGAAAAAGCATTCAACAAAATCCAACACCTAGTTTTGATAAAAATCCTCACCAAAGTGGGAATGGAGGGAGTATACATCAATATGATAAAGGCCATATATGACAAATCTACAACCAACATTATGTTCAATGGGCAAAAACTAAAACCATTTCCCCTAAGAACAGGAACAAGACAGGGATGTCCACGTTCACCACTCTTATTCAACACTAGGGGACCAGTGCATGAATTTGGGCACCTTGAAAAGAACTATGGGCCATGAGGCTGCTGTTTTTATCAAACACTCAAAGAACTAACACCTATACTCCTCAAACTACTCCAAAAAATCCAAGAGAAAGGAACATTTCTAAGCTCTTTTTATGAGGCTAGCATTATCCTAATTCTAACCAGATAAAGACATTTTAAAGAACATAGACATTAAAATCCTCAACAAATATTAGCAAATTGGATCCAGCAATCCTATATAATAAAGAGCTAATATGCTAATTAGACTGAATAGCCAAACAACCACCCGGACAACCTTCCGAATGACCGTCCAGATGACCCTCCAGACGAAGCCAGGGCTGCAAGGGCCGGCTGGGGCTACAAGGGCCGAGTCCCTTGCACGAATTTCATACATCGGATCTCTAGTATATTAAAAAGATCATAAACCATGACCAAGTGGTAGTTATTCCAGGGATGCAGGGCTGGTACAATATTCACAAATCAATAAATGTGATACATCACATAAACAAACTGAAAGACAAAAATCACATGATCATATACATAGATGCAGAAAAAGCATTCAACAAAATCCAACACCTAGTTTTGATAAAAATCCTCACCAAAGTGGGAATGGAGTAAAACCTCTCAGCAAAGTGGGAATAAAGGGAGCATATCTCAATATGATAAAGGCCATATATGACAAATCTACAACTAACATTATGTTCAATGGGCAAAAACTAAAACCATTTCCCCTAAGAACAGGAACAAGACAGGGATGTCCACGTTCACCACTCTTATTCAACACTAGGGGACCAGTGCATGAATTTGGGCACCTTGAAAAGAACTATGGGCCATGAGGCTGCAATGGGCACAGGGGTGGGTCTCGGCCCATCCTCCATGTCCCCACCCAGCCCCTCCTCCATGGCCCTGGTCCCATCTGCCTTCAGCCCCACTCCCGCAGCTGCTGCTCCAACGTGCTGATGGCACCAGCCCCGCTCTCACCCACTGACAGCTCAGAGCAATTGGGGCCGGCACCGTCAGTGGGTGTGAGCAGTGGGTGCAATCGCCCCTCAGGAGCAGGGGGAGGTGGAGAAGACCTCAGGAGCAATCAGGATTGGCAGCTGCCACTCACATCTACTGACGGTGCTGGGAACCAGCAATGAATGCAAGCGGCGGCTCCGGGGCCAGCGCCGGCAGCAGGTGCGAGTGCTGGGCAGGACCGCAGCTCATGGGAACAAAGAATTTTCAGTAATCACCAGAAGCTCGCCCCAATGACAGCGACCAGCACCCCGCCTTGGTCTAGCGCCCCCACTCACTTGCTCCACTATCCCACCGCAGCCTACACCCGCCATGTTCCACATTCTGCCACCTGCTGCTGAAGCCCGCCATGTTCCATGTGCACCCCCTGGTGGTCAGCGCATACCATAGTGACCGGTTGTTCAGTTGTTCCTCCGTTCGGTCTATTTGCATATTAGCTTTTTATTATATAGGATGGTAAGGGAAGTCCTAACCACAGCAATAAGACGAGAAGAAATACAATGCATCCAAATTGGAAAGGAGGAAGTAAAACTCTCATTATTCACAGATGACATGATATTGTACATAGAAAACCCTAAAGACTCCACCAAAAAACTACTCAATTTAATAAAGGAATCTGGCAATGTAGCAGGATACAAAATCAACACCCAAAAATGGATGGCCTTTTATACACCAACTAGAGGCCCTTGCAGCCCCAGCTGCTGCCTCCCGCTGTGGGGTGATTGATCGTGAAGACCATCCCCCATCACGGCCGCCCACCCGCTGGTCGTTCCAGAAGGTCATTCTGCCGTCTGATCTAATTAGCATATTAGCTCTTTACTATACAGGAGAATGAATTCTCAGAAAGAGAAACTAAACAAACAATCCCATTTATCATTACAGCAAAAACTTTAAAAAACTTAGGAATAAACTTAACAAGGAAGTAAAAGACTTGTACTCAGAAAACTACAGGACACTGAAAAAAGAGACAGTGGAATACATAAACAATTGGAAGAATATTCCGTGTTCATGGACTGGTAGAATAAACATCATTAAAATGCTCATAATACCCAAGGCAACTTACAAATTCAATGCAATCTCTATTAAAATACCAATAGCATATTTCACAGATTTAGAATAAATACTCCAAAAATTTATATGGAACCTAAAAAGAGCCTGAATAACTGCAGTAATCTTGACAAAGAAGAACAAAGTTGGAGGAATCACAATACCAGATATCAAGTTATATTACAAAGCCACTGTAATCAAAACAGCCTGGTACTGGCACAAGAACAGGCACATAATTCAATGGAACGAACAGAGACCCAGAAATTGAATCAAGCCATTACACTCAATTAATATATGACAAAGGAGGCAAGAGCATACAATGGAGTCAAGATGGTCTCTTCAATAAATGGTGGTGTGAAAATGGATAGATATATGCAAAAAAATGAAACTAGACCACCAACTTACACCATACACAAGAATAAACTCAAAATGTATAAAAGACTTAAATTTAAATGTAAGTCGGGAAACCATAAAAATCCTAAAAGAAAGCATAGGCAGCAAAATCTCAGACATCTCTCATAGCAATATGTTTGAGGATACATCTACTAGGGCAAAGGAAACTAAGGAGAAAATAAACAAATAGAACTACAAAAAAATAAAAAGCAGCAAAAGAAAGCATCAACAAAACCAAAAGGGAGCCAAATGTATGGGCAAACATATTTGGCAATGATACATCTGATAAATATATTAAATATATTATTATCCAAAATATATAAGGAACTCATACAACATAACAAAAGGAAGACAAACAATCCAATTAAAAAATGGGCAAAGGACCTAAATAGACACTTCTCATTAAGTGGACATACAGATGGGCAAGAGACATATGAAAAAATGTTTAAAGTCACTCACTTTGGTTTTAGTCACTCACTTATGTAATAAAATATCATCAGAAAGATGCAAATTAAAACGACAGTGAGGTATCACCTCACACCAGTCAGAATGGCTACCATCAACAACTCAACAAATGACAAGTGCTGGCAAGGACTGTGGAGAAAAGGGAATCCTAGTACACTGCTGGTGGGAATGCAGACTGGTGCAGCCATTATGGAAAACAGTATGGAGTTTCCTCAAATAATTAAATATGGAACTGCCATTTGACCCAGTGACCCCACTTCTAGGAATATATCCTAAGAAACCCGAAACATCAATCAGAAAGAATGTATGCACCTCTATGTTCATAGCAGCATAATTTACAATAGCTAAGATTTGGAAACAGCCCAAGTGCCCATTAGTAGACGCATGGATAAAAAAGCTGTGGTACATTTATACCATGGGATACTATGCAGCATTAAAAAAAAAGAATCTCTTACCCTTTGAGATAGCATGGAGGGACCTGTAGAGTATCATGCTAAATGCAATAAGTCCGTCACTTGATCTCACTCATATGTGGATTCTACTTAACAAAATAAATTTATGAATGGAGTGGATCCAGAGACAGGGAAGCATGGAACAGAGTATGTAATCTTGGAGGGAAGGGGGAGGGGTGGGTGGGTGAAAGGTAATCAACCAAAGACCTGGTATGCATATTTGCATAACCCATGGATACAGACAATAGGGTGGTAAAGGCCTGGGGTGGGGCAGTGGCAGGCTAGTGGGGTCAATGGGGGAGAAGGGAGACATATGTAATGTTTTCAATAATAAAGATTTTTTTTAAATATATTTTATTGATTTTTTTTACAGAGAGGAGAGGAGAGGGATAGAGAGTTAGAAACATCCATGAGAGAGAAACATTGATCAGCTGCCTCTTGCACGCCCCCTACTGGGGATGAGCCCGCAACCCACGTACATGCCCTTGACCGGAATCGAACCGGGGACCCTTGAGTCCGCAGGCCGAGGCTCTATCCGCTGAGCCAAACCGGTTAGGGCCAATAATAAAGATTTTAAAAAAGAAAATATTTAGCCCTGGCTGGATAGCTCTGTTGGTTAGAGCTTAGGCCCCATACATCAAGGTTGCAGGTTCAATCCCCAGTCAGGGCACAGACAAGAGCAACCAATGAATGCATACATAAGTGGAACAATAAATAGATGTCTGTGTGTGTCTCTCCTATCCCCGCCCTTCCTTTCTCCCTCTATCCCTTCCCTCTATCTCTAAAAAAAAAATCAATAAAAATATTTTTTAATGAAAATATTTATAACAAAATGTTTATCCTTTTACTTATTTATCAGATCTTTTTTTATCAGATCTTTATTTATCAGATCAGTTTAAGCAGCAGTTCTCAACCTGTGGGTCACAACCCCTTTGGCAGTCGAACGACCCTTTCACAGGGGTCGCCTAAGACCATCCTGCATATCAGATATTTACATTACGATTCATAACAGTAGCAACATTACAGTTATGAAGTAGCAACGAAAATAATTTTATGGAGAAAAACACACGGAGAAACCAAGATGGCGGCATAGTTTAATGCCAGATATTGCTGCCTCGAACAACCAATTCAAAGTACACCTAAAAGACGGAACGGACATCATCCAGAACCACAGGAGGGCTGGCTGAGTGGAAATTCTACAACTAGGAG
>NW_006296430.1:339191-345531 GCF_000327345.1 Myotis davidii
CACGGATAAGAAAAAGCTAAAGGAGTTCATCACCACCAAACGAGCATTATATGAAATGCTGAAAGGTATTCTTTAAGAAGAGGAAGAAGAAAAAGGAACTCTCACCCTTTGCCACAGCATGAATGGAACTGGAGAGCAGATAAATACCACATGATCCCACTCATTTGTGGAAATATAAGGAACAACATAAACTGATGAACAAGGACTGATCCAGAGACGGAGAGGCATTGATTGGACTGTCGGGCTTTGGAGGGAGGGTAGGGAAGGGTGGGGGTAAGGGGGAAAGAGCAACCAAAGGACATACATGCAGGCATAGAGGCCTAACCAATGGACAGGGACAACGGGGAGGGGGGTTGAAGGCATGAGCGGGGGGGGGATGTGGTGACAGGGACACATATGTAATATCTTAATCAATAAAAAACATATTAAAAAAATGAAAATAATTTTATGGTTGGGTCACAACATGAGGTACTGTATTTAAAGGGCCAGAAGGTTGAGAACCACTGTCCTAGAGAATGGTGACCAAAACAAAGCCACTGCCTCATGGGGCTTGAAATCTAAAAGTTGAGATAGATATTAAACAAAATCACAACTACTTAGTAACACATTCTGATGAATGCTATGAAGGGAAATTTACAATGTAATGAGAGAGGATAAAACACGAGGATCTGTTTCAGTCTCAGGGATCAGAAAGGCTTTGTGAGACCACAACATCAAGACAAGCCTTTGAGGAAGAATGGGCATTACACAGACGGGGGCCAGTGTAGAAAGTCTGGGAAAAGGCAGTAAAGCTGGATAGGACAGAGCATCAACTGCAGGAAAAATGATGTGACCAGAGGCTGCAGGGTGGACCCTGCCTGCCCAGCCAAGAACTCATCCCAAGTACAGTGGGAAGGGTTTCCAGAAGGGAAATGACAAAATCTTTTCCATTTCAGGATGATCACTTGGAGGGCTCTGGGCAGGGAACAGATGGGGACAAGGGCAGGAGGAACAGTCAGGACACGACCATCTGGATGAGTGAAGGTGGAGGCGTGGTGTGAGACAAAGGGAGGTGGACAGGTGCCAGACACACTGGAAGTGCACTGACTGGGTCTGGTGGTAACTTAGATAACAAAATATACATATGCATATTTTGTATCGGAAGAATTAGGATTATATTGTATATATTGTTTTGTGATAAACTCTTTTCCACCTGTCACCATTGGTACATTCCTCCTCACTTTCTTTAATTTCCTTTCATTAGAAAAAATTTTGGCCTCTTTTACACCAAAATGTGGTCATACCTGGGCTAACAGAATTATAGGCAATTTTTATTTTCTTTTTATACTTTTCTATATTTTCCAAATTTATACAATAACACATATTACTTTAATAATTAGGGAGAAGTGGGGTAGGGGAGTATGGTACAAAGGTATGACTTGTTTGTGTTTTGTCAAAGTAATTTTAAATCCTACTTTTAAAGGTATACAGTTTATCTTTTGGCAGGGCCAAATTTAAGTTGCAAGTTAAAAAATAGGAGGGGAGGAGAGGCAAGGAACTGCTACACCCAAAATCTATTGTAATATAATTTCCTGTGATATTACTGACATTCCTAAGCTAAAGTGTTTCTTTTTTTCCTTCTCTTATTAATATTCAGGGTAGCAATAGGTGTTCAGTAACACTGAAAAGTCATTCCTGTCCAAGAGGAACGACTTTATCTTTTTCATTAGCAAAATGCTTATATTACAGTGAAATAATCCTAAGGCAGGATCTTGTCATTGAAATAAAGGAAGAGTGGCTAAATGTTAGCCTTTCTCACAGCATCTCTAGAGTGTTCCTGATAGTGCACACTGTTAGAGCTAAACAAAGTAAATGATGCAAAGTCATATTTCTGTCCGTGCCAGCATCTGACGAGTGAGCTGAGGATTCTTCGAGGGTCGATCCATGGACCCATCTTTGCAAAGCTCTCTCTTCACCTCTGACAGAGCACATCTCAGAGGCACTTGCCCCCACCCCCAACCCCAGCACTTTACACACAGGAGAATGGGCAGGGAACAGTAATCTGCCAACAAGGGCCCCTTTGGAGTTAGAAATAAATGACTGTGTGGAAGGAGCAGCACATATGCAGCTGGAAGAATCAAGAAGACCCTGTGGTAACAAGAATTTCAGTTGAACCACAACAGATGCCCAAATCCAGACACAGGAAGGTGGGAAGCAACATAACCAGCCAAAAAAAAAAGATGTCAAAAGTTCTTCACAAGAAGCCTTTGGGAGTGCCTGGGAGCAGGCCAGGCCATAGGGCACAAGGGAAAAGTGAGAGGGCTCCCCAGGAAGGACCAGCCTGGTGGCTGCAGGGGGCCAGAGCTAGACAGCAAGAAGTACCAGAGAATAACCACCAGGGGATGGGACACACATCAGCAAACAAAGCACTGACGATGGCCGCAGTAGTCCACAGTGAAGAGATAAGCAGCATGCATGGGCCACATTAAGGGAGCACTGCTGCCCTTCCTGTCACATGCGTGAGACAAGCACATGTAACCAGCACTTGCTGGGGACACAGGTCAGTAACAATGGGGGCAGGGCAGAGCTCCAGCTACCTGTGTGATCCCCGAAACCAAGTCATAGTTGCATCTGAAATGCTGAGAGGACCACTGGAGTCCATGTCAAATCACTGCTATATGGTTTCAGTGAGGCCAGTGCTCAGAACCACAACAGCGCTTGGCCCGAGGGCTGTTCAAACACCATGCATGAGGTGGGGGATCTGAGGGCCCAGAAGACCTCACCCCTCTGCAGGTCTCCTTTATTTGGAAAAAAGTTGAGGAATAACATATGACTAGAGGCCCGATGCACGACATTTGTGCACTGGGGGTGGAGGTGGGGGGGTCCCTCAGCCCGGCCTGTGCCTTCTTGCAGTCCAGGACCCCTCAGGGGAACAGGTTTAAGTCAGCAGTCGGACATCCCCCAAGGGGTCCGTAGCGCTGCCTCAGAGGCAGGAGAGGCTCCCACCACTGTTGCTGCACTTGCCAGCCGTGAGCCCGGCTTCTGGCTGAGTGGTGCTCTCCCTGAGAAAGTGCACTGACCACCAGGGAGCAGCTCCTGCATTGAACTTCTGCTCGTTGGTGGTCAGTGCACACCATAGCGACTGGTCATTCTGCCATTCGGTCGATTTACATATTAGAGTTTTATTATATAGGATAATTGAGAATCTTGACTTTCTGCACCTTTTAGCTTGAGAATGCAAAGAATTCACCCCCTTTCCCTAATACCCAATCACCCTAACTTAACTCAGTGCTATGACCATTGTTCTCAGGAAACCTGCCTTTGAATGCACATCCTGACCATTGACTTTTTCCTTCTGCTACATTTGTTGTAATAAATCAGTTTATTTGTTTACATTTCTTCCTAACCTCACTCCATTAGAGATTTAAATCACTTAAACACATACAATATTACATCAGAATTAGGAAAATTAGATTAACACAGAAATTCTAGACCAGAGAAATGTAGTGTGTCAGGCCAGGGCTCTAAAGAGTCTGCAAAACTGCCAGACTTAGCACTCCTCATGCAGATCAGTGAGGGAAGCTCAGGGAGGTCAGGATGTAGGTTGTCCACAGAGAAAAAGCATATAGCAACTGCTCAAAGCATTTCCTAGTGCATCCGACTGAAGGAAATCTCTCACCTGTCTTCCTTCAGGGGACATACGTGGTAAATTGCTTTGTTATTCTAAGGGTCTGAGAGCCACTGAATTAGCTCCTGGCTCTCCTAAGCCTCACCTTCCCTGCACACACTGTAGTCTGAGTGCAGTGAGCACCCTCACACCTGTTAGCCCTCAACCATGGACTGAGAACACAAGTCGCATGCTTCTGAGAAGCAGAATGTTACATATTTTAATATCACTGCAAAATCAAGCGAGTGATTTTAAAACTTTGTCAGGAAGAAAAAGAGGGAAAACCTGATAATTTGAACATTTGAGACCATAAGGATGAACAGAAAAAGTGAAACTAAATGCTTTAAAAAGTCAAAGCTGCCCTGGTCAGGTAGCTCAGTGGGCTGGAGCATCATCCTGAAGCACCAAGGTTTCAGGTTTGATCCCCGGTCAGGGAACATACAAGAAGAAACCAATGTATCTCTCTATATAAAAGCCTAAGTGACTGTTATGACCGAACGACCAGAACAACTGGTTGATCAGTCACTATGACGTTCACTGACCACCACAGGGCAGATGTTCAATGCAGGAGCTGCCCCCTGGTAGTCTGTGTGCTCCCAAGCCAACCTCCTGTGGCCCCTAACCCCCCATCGCCAGCCAGCCAACCTCCCCTATCCCCCTGGCTGACTAAATTCCCATGGACTCTCCCCACCCCCGTTGGCCAACCTCCCACAGCCCTTTGCCCTGGCCGGCCGACCCCCCAAAATGGCCCCAATCAGGGGGCTGGCCAGCCAACCTCCCACGGTCCCTCCCCCCGGCCAGCTGGCCCCCCAACTGGCTAGCCTACCTCCCACAGTCCCCCCACATGGGCCCCGATTGGGGTGCCAGCCGGCCAACCTCTTGGGGTCCCTCCCCATGGCCAGCTGGCCCCCCCGATAGGCCTCAATCGCTGGCCAGGCCAAGGTATCCCCACCCATGCACGAATTTGTACATCGGGCCTCTAGGACATAAATAAAGTGGAACAACAAATATATGTTTCCCTCTCTCCCTTCCTCTCTCTAAAATCAATAAAAGATAAAAATCCTATGTAATCAAAGGCTAATATGCAAATAGACCGAACAGCGGAACAACCGAACTAAATAACCTGTCACTATGACGTGCGCTGAACACCAGGGGGGTGTGCGGAACATGTCAGGCATTGGCCGCAGCAGGATGGTGGAGCAGTTGAGAGGGGGCACCACACCAAGGTGGGGCGC
The DNA here is from genome assembly GCF_000327345.1 of Myotis davidii. Lineage (NCBI taxonomy): Eukaryota > Metazoa > Chordata > Mammalia > Chiroptera > Vespertilionidae > Myotis > Myotis davidii. The sequence continues at coordinate 344,073 of NW_006296430.1, forward strand.
CAGTCGCTGTCATCAGGGTGAGCCTCTGGTGGTCACTGAAAATTCTTTGCTCCTGCACGCCATGGTCACGCTCAGCGCTCACACCCACTGCCGGCCCTGGCCCCACTCACACCCACTGCTGGCGCCAGCTCCAATCGCTCCACGCTGTCAGCATATGGGAGCAACAGCAGCAGTGGCAGGAGCGGGGCTGCTGGCAGACAGGGGACCAGGAGCCGTGGCAGGAGTGGCTGGGCAGGGGCACGGAGGATGGGCCAGGTCCTGCTCCTGTGCCTACCACAGCCTTGCAGCCCACAGTTCTTTTCAAGGTGCACGAATTTGTGCACTGGGTCCCTAGTAAATAAAATAAAAAGTAAAAGCTAAATAGAAGTTATTATTTATTTCAGTAATTAAAGTGTCCAATGATACTCTAACCAAAATACTTATCTTTCCACTTCCTTACATCTATATTTAAATAACAGCTCCTTCCTTAAGGATTAGTCTATTGGCCTTGTTTTTTTTCCCACAAAAATTTTCATGTCTTTAGTAATTTATGTGCAAAACATTTATGAACATTGTATCATTTGACATCTACATTATGTCATTACATAGAAAATACTTATAAAGTCCTTTACTTTTCCAGAAATTGCTATTTAAAAATATACCCATACCTGCTATTTACATAGGTGTAATTTGCTGGGTAAAAAAGTCCCTGAGCTATATGCTTAAGAATCATGTATTTTTCTTACATAATTTTCATTGTAACAATTAAAAAAAACAACAACTCATCTATAAACACTCAAATATATTCAATAAGACTTAGTCCAAATAAAATGGAAAAGTGTGTTTGTATGTATGCATGTGCAACAGACAGAATACAGCATATGAAAGTGTGCATCACCACTAAACACCTATAATGAGGAAAACACGGAGTCGATCTATAACAGGGGTGGGCAAACTTTTTGACTTGAGGGTCACAATGGGTTCTTAAACTGGACCGGAGGGCCGGAACAAAAGCATGGATGCAGTGTTTGTGTGAACTAATATAAATTCAAAGTAAACATCATTACATAAAAGGGTACGGTCTTTTTCTTTTTTAGTTTTATTCATTTCAAACGGGCCGGATCCGGCCCGTGGGCTGTAGTTTGCCCACGACTGAATAATCTAATCTAACAAAAGACAGAGATGCAAATTGACTGTACCTTTGCTATGCCTTAAGCCACACCCACCAGCCAATCAGAGCAACTATATGCAAATTAACTCAACCAAGATGGCAACCGGCAGCCACAGAGCTGGAGCAAGCAGGAAGCTTGGTTGGCTGGGCTATGGAGGAAGCCAAGCTTCCCGCCTGCCCTGAGCCAGCTGTGGCCTCCACTCATGGCAACAAAGTTTCAATTATAGAAGCTAAATAAATCCCAGGTACCTGCTTCCAGTCAGCTTTGTGTGTGAGAGGGGAGCTCCTCAACCCACTGATCGGCCCTGC
>NW_006296430.1:346000-354602 GCF_000327345.1 Myotis davidii
AGGGGTCCCAGCGTGCGGGAGGGCACAGGCCAGGCTGAGGGACAGCCCCCCCTCTTCAAGTGCACAAATTTTTGTGCACCGGGCCTCTAGTAATCTAGAATAATAAAAGCATAATATGCTCATTAGACCAGATGTCCTTCCAGACAACCTTCCAGATGAAGCTGGGGCTGTGAGGGAAGCCCGGATCCCAGGTGCCATAGGGAAGCAGGCGCAGGCAGCCAGGGGAAGGCCTACTCTTGCACAATTTTTGTGCATCAGGCCTCTAGTTGCTATATACAGTTTAAAATGTTACTTAGACTCAAACTACAAGAGAGCAAAACCACCTCAATTAAAAGGCACTACAATGGAAGACAAAGGGGAAAAGCTCCAATAATAGGAATTCCCTGTACCTATTATATTGGAATTGGAACAATCTGCTTTATTCAAGATACTAGTATATACTGCTTTAGAGGTGCTGCTGATCTTTTCCTCTCACATTATCTGGGTTCACAGAGTGAGTGACTTTCTGACTAGAATTCTCTGAAAGCAAATGCAACCTCTATTCTACCAAGAGTCTGAGTTGGAGGATAACTGTGAAGGCACAGCTATTTTAAGTTTTATAAAGTAACACTATACACCCAACTGACTGAATGATTTCAAGAGTATTAAAATACGGTAAACAGAGTCTTTTCTACTATCAATTAACATAAATTAAATGATTATGGGAACTTTACTGGTGTTGTGATCCTCAATTTAACTGTACTTGTATTTTACTGTATTAGAAACAACACCAGCTTTATTTCTTGCACTGTAATCATCACTAATGGATTTTACCACAATGAGATCCCACCTGTATTTTTGATTATTTGTTTGAGTTGTTTCTTTTTGTCAGAGCTGAAACACAACTGCAAAGAATACCCAGCTCTGAGTACCTCTTTTGTTTGCAAGTGATTTGCAGAAGAGTTTTAGCTTTACTGTTGTGTTGCAAGTCTCAGCAATGTCAGTCCAGTAGAGGCAGTACCTGACAGCATATCTAACTTCATATATTCAGAATGAGAAAGGTCATGCCTTTGCTGTCAGCTTCCACTGCTGGAATACTCCACACTACATCATTCATGACCTTGGGCTTCATAAAAGCAACTCTCAACATAACAATGCTCTCTATACACAAGTTAGTCGCAGTATATCCCAAAGTGTCAAGGAAGGCCCTACAAAATACGTGGTTCATTTCATGAACATAACATCAGAGAAATGTAAATTCTCTAGGTAAGTTCTACATTAATAAACTGCAACAGGAGGGTTGAGATTACTTTGGGACATAACAGAGGGCAGTTAGCCTTTTCCTGTGACTGTGATGCCAGGAGTGCATACTCAGAATATTTCTAAGAAACCAAAAGTGCTGAAGCCATCCTGATGTGCTTAGACCATGAAATCATAATTTTCCAAGGCAGCAAAAATACCTAAGTTATTTCCAAATTTATGCAACTGTGACTTTTCAGATGATGAAGCATAGTAATCCCGCCTTTGGAAAACTGTTTGAAACTGCTGTTTGAACTACTCTGTTATTCTTAGACAGTCTCTTATTCTGTAGGTCAACTCTTATTTTTAGACTATAAAATAACTTTGTTTTTTTGTTTGAATAGAAAAAATAAACTTAACTGTCTGATCTTGCAAGCTAGCCATCTAAAGGGGTTGGTACACTGATACTGATATTTATTCACATATTTGCCAAGTGTTTGTTCATCCATGCTTACAGGTGTCTGTATAGATATGATATGGTACTCAAAGTTACAAGTTGTCTGTATAAATATGACAGGTGTTTGATTAGATACAATATGTACTCAAGATTATCAGCTGTCTTACACAAAGAACTAGAAGGATATAAAAAGGAAATACTCCCTCCTGTGTTTGTTCAGAATTTGACAGAGGTAATCTGATCTGAACCTGCACGCAATAAAGATGACTCCTAACTAACTGGCTCATTAGGTGTCTTGTCCAGCTCACTGATTTGTGATAAAACAATGACAGATGGTAATTAAGGACTTGCTTTCAGTAGTCATTTTATAAAGGAACTACATTTTTACTAGTTACATTTTACTAATTACATTTTTACCTTGGCTCAACCCTGGTTCCATTTTATTTGTATATACGTTTTATTTTTACTTTTCAATTACAGCTTGATTTCAATATTATTTTCAATATTGTATTAGTTTCAGTTGCACAGTATAATGGTTAGACAATCATATACTTTAGAAAGTGTCTGTCCCTCCCGCACAACATTTCTAGTACCTACCTAGCACCTATTCCCTATGCTCTACTTTACATCCCTGTGACTACTTTGTAATGACCAATAAAAATATGGAACACTTCTGTCTGCTGGCATGGCTCAGTGGCTAAGCACTGACCTGTGAACCAGGTCTCTGTTCGATTCCTGGCGAGGGCACATGCCCAAGTTGCAGGCTCTATCCCCAGTAGGGGGGATGCAGGAGGCAGCCAATCAATGATTCTCTCTCACTGAGGAGGAAACTGGTCTTGAAAGGCCTGTCAGGCCATAAAAACTGTGAACAATGCACTGCCCTGAGGGGAGGGGGGAAGGTCATTATCGCTGGCCTCAGTACAGATCATCGGATATGGCCTGGGGACCCCCAACACCTGGGGAACTTCCTGTAAGCCCATGAAAGGGGGCGGAACCATATCTGCAAGACAAAGACCCCAGAAGGTTATAAAAAGTGAAGCCCTCTGCATGTTTCTTCACTCTGATTTGGAAATTATTCCCAGAATCCACTAGTGTTAATAAACGGGGTCCCTCCCTTTCTCTAGGAAGCTGCTTGGTATTTCTTTGGTCTTCTGTAACATCATCATTGATGTTTCTTATCTTTCTCCCTAAAAATCAATAAAAATATATTTAAAAGAAAAAGAAAAAAATAGAATTTTTTTCACAAATTTGCATGTCATCCTTGTGCAGGGGCCATGCTAATCTTCTCTATTTCATTCTAATTTTAGTATATGTGCTGCTGAAGTGATCACTGGTTCCATTTTATATGGGCCTGCCCCTCAACCTGGGTTTTATTTAGCTTTGTGAACTGCTAACAGTATCATAAAGGTATAGCTATAAATTGTGTATTTATGCATGATCAGTACCACCTCCACTAATGTGTCCCTTATTTTTAAGCAACTGAGAAATCAGCCTGTGTCGCCACCATTTCAAAGATTTCTCTAATCTTTCTCTTAATATGCGAAGTTAGATGTAATATAGTTGCATCTCCTATAATGGCATATCAACTGTTTTTTAAATAGCAGAAAACAGTCAAGGATTGCCATTTGTGTTAATCAAGCTTCCCCTTTTGCACAAACCAAAAACAAGGTAAGGGAAACCATTCTCCTCTTCCCTATGACAGTGCAGAATAAGCCCAACTAAACCCCACAGAAAGCTCCATGTGAGAGCCCTTCTCAAGGACAAAACGGGACATACACGTGGCCCAATTCAGAAACTTCTGGATCTCGCCTGAATAGGAAAAGCAGCTAAAAAGACCCTTTGAGGGGGGTGCGGGGGGGGGGGGGGGGGGCAGGGGGGGGAGACCCTTTTGGAGAGAACGGGTCTAATTTGGATAACTTGGAAACCCTCTCTGAATAGTGAACCAATCAAAGCACCTTACTGTGATGGCCACACAGTCCCTGGGATCTCACCCACCTGGTCACAGCCAGCGTTCACCAGCTCCTGCAGCATCTGTCGGTTCACTTCTGCAGTGGACTGGGGACCTGATTCGTTGGCGAAAGGCAACAAGGAGTATCGGATCTCCCTCAGGGCTTTCTGGTACGGGCCAAACTTTGGGGCAGTTCTTGGCTGCTGCTGACGGGCAATATCCTTGCCCCCCAGGGCGCTGCTGTCCAGGGAAGTGTCACTTGGTCCCACAGGTGGCCCGTGAGTGGAAGACTTCGAGGGCTGCTTCAACCCCTCACGAATCTCCTGCAGTCGTTGCCGACTGTTTCCAGAGTAAGTCGTGGCAGGAAAAGTCTTTGGCCTCATTTTAAGTCCAGTTTCTTCTTACCATAAGTACAATCTTCTTAAAGGGTTTTATTTTTAAAAACTGAACAGTATCAGTTAGTTGTAAACATAGTTTCAAAACAATTTCCTTTAAAACATTTTCTTTCCTTCAATTTTTGTAGTTCCTATAGAGAACCAAAAGTTTCCAGAGCCTTCAATTTGAAGATCATCACTATCTGAAAAAGATGGGAAGACAATGTTCATTTGTGGTTTTCACATAAAACTTTTCAGAAATGGACAATCATCTTGAAAATATTCCACTTGGAAAGATCAAGAAAGAAACCATTGAAACAGGAATTTTAGGGTAATATAGGCAGGCTTAGGGAACTTTTAGAACTGGGGTCCATGGAGAAAGCACAGGGCTACAGACTGGAGGAAGGTACATTTCCATAACACAAGGAAGCCAGGTGCAGTTATATTTACGTAAGACAAGGAAGCAGTAACAGGTACATCTCCATAACACAAGGGAGAAGCAACAGGTATATCTACATAAGATGGGAGTAGCCAAGAGGTCTATATTTACAAAATAAAAAAGGAGGAAGAAAACCCAGAAGGAATGAGAGGACAATGAGGGAAGATGGCTTCAGGAGTAACTATAGTAACCAATTCAAAAGGGAATATTGACCAATCAGAGGGGATATCAGGACACAGGAACTGCAGCCTTTATAAACCATGGAAACAGAAAGTCTGTGGGACTCTATCCCCCTCCCCACGTGGGAGTCTGTGCTGTGAGAATCTTTCCCTTTCCCCACGTGGGAGTCTGTACTTGTTCTTTAATAAATTTCCACCTTTACTATACCACCTTCTTTCCGTGGATTCATTCTTCGACTCCGGCAAACAAAGAATCCGGGTTCCAGTTCAAAAATTCCATATCACCATCACCTCTCAGAAATTACAAAGCTTTTTGACTCCAGTTAGAGCATGTGATATCCACGGCTGTCCCAAGATGTTTCCTGGACTATGTAATCTACAATAAAACCAATCTCCACAAACTGATACTAATAAATATTCAACTCAAGGCAAGAATACTTCATTGTTATATATTTCATTTCTAAATCCACAGCTTGAGTATCTGGGTAAAACTTTCTTACACAGGTGTTGAATTTCTGGCTTGTTCCTAATAAATCAGGAGTGGGGAATCTTTTCTGCCAAAGGCCATTTAGATATTTATAACATAATTCAAGGACCATATAAAATTATCAAATTAAAAGTTTGATCAAACATTTAATTCTCAACCCTATGTTAGGGGTAAAAATATAATACTGGGGGCTAGCTATGGTTATGGGAAATATTAATCATGCTCTATTAACCATTTGTACACCATAAGCGTCTATAGACATAAGTGGTGGATCTTTTTAAATTAAATTAAAAATATCTTGGCAGTTAACTGGATTAACCATGATTGCTTTGTTCTGGTTAAAGAAAGGACATTCTAATTTGGCTGGAAGTTGTATGCCCCCGAGACCTGGGAGTTAACCTTGGACCTGGGAGTCAACCTTGGAATTTGGTTCATTCTCATTCAACCTGCCTATTATCATGGTAAGATTAACCACCTCCTTGTCCAAACAATGAAGTCCCACTCCAGCCTGCATAGTCTACTTCCCCATGCCTGTAATATCCTACTTTCCCATGTAATCTTTGTCCTACCCTATATAAGCAGCTGGCCTATGGGGGGCTGCAGAGCAGATTTTTATGAATGACTTGCTGCTCTCCCATACTGCTGACAATCCTATATAATAAGAAAGAAACATGCAAATTAACCATCCCTCCGCTATGCTCAAGCCACGCCCACAAGCCAATCCAAGTGACTATGCAAATTATTTGACAAAGATGGTGGTTAATTTGCTTACTCAAGTGCCAAGCGCCTCAGGAAGCAACGGCAGCCACGGCCGCGGGCCCCCAGGACCTTCACCAGCCCCGGGAGGTGCGCCAAGACACGTCCATGGGCTCCCAGGATTTTCTCCGGTTGGGGAGTGCCGGGGTCCAGCCCCAGCAGGTCCAGGGGTCCCCAAAGGTGTGGACGGAGTCGGCGAAGAAGGAATGACACGGAAACAGCGTTCAGTTGATCAGCAGTCTTGCCAGGATCTCTAGTGCCAAAGGTTAGGGCGTTTCTTATCTCCATTCCAGGGAGTAAAGATTATGTAGCTTAAGCATGATTGTTCCTGGTTAAAGTGATTAATTACCCGCCTGGCAGTTAAGAGGTTTTATTCCCTCCCTAACTTCAGGGGAAAATCTCTACCTGGGGAAACAACCTTTCTCGGAGAGGTGACCTTGGACCGGCTCCAGGCAGGGGAGCTGAGGCCACCTGCGCCTAGCCAAGCCCGCAGGCTCCTGGGACCTTGCTGGCGGACAGCAGGAGGTTTGGAGGACTTGGCAGAGCAGGAGGCCGCTGGACATAGAGCGAGAGAAAGGGCAGCTTGGAGGGCGAGGCTCCCTATGTCACCCCAGTTTCCCCATCACAACTGTGGAAACTGACAGCAGGGAGGAGAAAGTCCCACTCCCACCGAATCAGCCATTGGTCAGGCAGCTCTCAGCAGCCTGATAGCCAGGATTCTCATTCACCTGCATCTCAGACTGACAGTAGGGAGGTGGGACTATGTTTAAAGAAGAACTGTTGATACAACATAGCTCTGCAGCCGAAATATGCCGGCGTTATCGACAGAAAGTGTCTGCAGAGCAGCGTGCATCTGATCTTGAAAGAAGGCGGCGCCTGCAACAGGATGTATCTGAATACCAGCTACTGGAAAAACGTCGCTCGGATGCGGAAACACTCTGGCGTTATTGACAGAAAATGTCTAAACACCAACGTGCCTTTGAAGTTGAAAGAAGGCGGTGGTGACGACAGAATATGTCTAGAGAACAGTCATCAACAAGTACTACGAATACCGGTAGGAACTGCCTTCTCAGCGAAAATGGAGTACATGACAATGCAATCCTCACAGTTGTGATGGAATGACTGTTTGATGTGAATTTTGCTTATCACTAAATTTCTCTGATGAAAAACCATCGGATGAGAAATTTACTAGACGTTGTAGCAAAGGGAAAGTCTGTCCAAATGATATACATTTTCCAGATTACCCGGCATATTTAAAAAGATTAAAAACGAAGATTCTGACAGTAAAAATTTCATGGAAAATATTCGTTCCATAAATAGTTCTTTTGCTTTTGCTTCCATGGGTGCAAATACTGCATCACCATCAGGATATGGGCCATACTGTTTTAGAATACACAGACAAGTTTATCACCGAACTGGAACTTTACATCCTTCGGATGGTGTTTCTCTTTAGTTTGCTCAACTCTATATTTTGGATACAGCCAAAGCTACAAGTAAAAGATTAGCAATGACAGAAAACCAGGGCTGCTCAGAAAGACTCATGATCAACATCAACAACCTCATGCATGAAATAAGTGAATTAACAAAATCGTACAAGATGCTACATGAGGTAGAAAAGGAAGCCCAATCTGAAGCAGCAGCAAAAGGTATTGCTCCCACAGAAGTAATAATGGCCATTAAATACGAGCGTAACAGTGATCAGGTAGATATAATTCTCCCCATGTAACTGAGGTTGCTATCATATTCAGAAATGAAGATGGAAAACCTCCTTTTGAAAGGGACTTGCTCATTCACTATAAACCAGATCCCAATAATCCGAATGCCACTAAAATGAAGCAAATCAATATCCTGTTTCCTACATTAGATGCAATGACATATCCAATTCTTTTTCCACATGGCGAAAAGGCTGGGGAACAGATATTGCATTAAGACTCAGAGATGACAGTGTAATCGACAATAATACTAGACAAAATGTAAGGACACGAGTCACACAAATGCAGTATTATGGATTTCATTTCACATTCAATCCTATTTTAAATGCAGGAAAATTAACTCAACAGTTTATTATGGATTCGTATTCAAAACAGGAGGCCAATCAGATAAATTTCATCAAAGCAAGCCAATCTAAGTTGAGAGCTGAAAAATATAGTGGTTGATGGATTATCTCAAATCTAGATCTGAAAAATGACAATGTGCCAATTGGTAAAATGATAATACTTCCATCATCTTCTGAGGGTAGTCCTAGAAATATGCAGCAGCGATATCAGGATGCTATGGCAATTGTAACAAAGTATGGCAAGCCTGATTTATTTGTAACCATGACATGCAACCCCAAATGGGCAGATATCGAAAACAATTTACAATGCTGGCAAAAAGTTGAAAACAGACCTGATTTGGTAGCCAGAGTTTTTAATATTAAGCTGAATGCTCTTTTAAATGATATCTGTAAAGTCCATTTATTTGGCAAAGTAATAGCTAAAATTCATGTCATTGAATTTCAGAAACGTGGACTGCCTCACGCTCACATATTATTGATATTAGATAGTGAGTCCAAATTACATTCCTCTAATTAATTCCCTTTCAATGTGCACGAATTTTGTGCACCGGGCTACTAGTATTGGAATAAACATGCATAAAGAATTCAACCCTGCCGAAACCGGTTTGGCTCAGTGGCTAGAGCGTTGGCCTGCGGACTGAAAGGTCCCGGGTTCGATTCCGGTCAAGGGCATGTACCTGGGTTGCGG
>NW_006296430.1:355044-356352 GCF_000327345.1 Myotis davidii
TCTCATCGATGTTTCTAACTCTCTATCTCTCTCCCTTCCTCTCTGTAAAAAATCAATAAAATATATTTAAAAAAAAAAAAGAATTCAACCCTGTCTCTGCTTAATTGGCTCAAGTAGTGACAGGCAGCACAGACCCACTGATAGTCCGGTTACACTAATGCCTTGACAGAGCCAGACCAAATGATTTCATGGGTTTATACAGCCACAGGCTGGATGTTCCCACCCCTATATAAGCAATCAATGTCTGGTTCATACCGTTGTCCTTTATCCTGGGGTTTCACCAATCTCTTACCCACCTAAACCTGTGGTTGTTCTATCTCTTTGGAAAGGTTTCCTTATAAAACCCTCCCAAATTTCCTGAAAGATACCACAAAATTATCACATTGAAGATGTCCTATATTGCAACTGAAAATAGTTCCAGCACAATGTATCAGAAGACTTTTAAGGTGTGGACGAAAGGGGTCATATGCTAACCTGACTAGTTTAGGGAAGGCCTGCAGGGCAGTTGTACAGACTCAAAGACCTAAAATAACCACAAAAGATGGTCTGAAGATTAAATATTTAATTGCAAACAGGTTATGGTGGGTAGTCATGTCCTAGGCCAGTATTTTCCCTGACAAAGATCAACTTAAATCTTTACTGAGCCCATTTGTCTTTTTGCCTCTAAGTCTTAGAGTCTAAGATAACATATCTGTGAAATGACAGGGTAACTTGTAACTTCCCTTTTTTCCAGACCCCTCAGGGCACAACAAATGGCATCAGGTGGGTTTTCCCCGCTTTGGTTTATCCCACCTCCTTAATCTATCACCAATGACTTTCAATTACATCACTTTCCTTTGTATAAATACAGATGTAACCCGCCATTCTCCAGAGCAGTATCTCAACTCGTTGAGATTCTGCTTCCCAGCATATGTCGACAGTTTGGCTCAAATAAACTCATAATATTCTTTACAGGTTTCAGTGTTTTTTTACATTGACAAAGGTAACTACTTCATTGATTGTTTGTAAATATGTCAACTTCTTGTCACCATTTTTTCCTAAATATCAAAGTAAAGATACCTTTCTTGTAGAAATTGACAATTATATAGTAAAGACAGGTGGGTGTTTTCTTAGAGTGACCAGACTAAGAACAAATTAAAGTTGTAAGCATAGATCAGCAATGACTTCAGCATTTTCCAACAGTGATTATACCAGCCATGGGCAAACTATGGCCCGCGGGCGGGGCCGGCCCATTTGAAATGAATAAAACTCAAAAAAAAAAAGACCGTACCCTTTTATGTAATGATGTTTACTTTGAATTTATATTAG
>NW_006296430.1:356842-358213 GCF_000327345.1 Myotis davidii
ATGGGAAAAATGTAAAACACTTTTTATACAATAAACTCACTTGTATTGCTTTGCAACAACAAAAATTAAAAAATACCAATTGTTTACATAAATTTGTTTTAATTAATTTTGTGAATAAAATTGGCATTGTTTTCACCGTTATTTAACAGAAAAAAAAGATTTGAAATATGTAATATTATTAGAACAATTAAAAATCGTATGCTCCGAAAACGCAACGTGCTTCACAGTACGCACAAATTCTAGTGTTTTGGAGCAGCATTATTACGCTCTCCGCAGTCTTGGCATAAAAAAAAAACAGGAGCGCTATCGCGCTCTTCGCATTTTTGGAGTAACATAAGAAGAGCGCGATAGTGCTCCTTAGCAGTCAAACGGTTAAGAACCCACTGTGGCCCTCGAGTCAAAAAGTTTGCCCACCCCTGGATTATATCAACCTTCCACAGGTCCAATTCACTGTATGCTGTTGTTCTTGCATTCAGAAAATAAAATCAAGACCAACCATTGACACTGCCCTTAACAGTCAACAAAGTATCTAGCTCAATTTGCTTATCTGGTGACCTTGGGCAAGTCATCTAATCTTCTACACCCTCCCTCTAAAGGAGATAACACTTGGTAAGGACACCCAGTGAGACAATGCCTGTGTCTTATTCAAATTAACTGCCACAACCTGAGCTCTGAGGCTCATAGGTTGTAAAGGCAATAGCCTGCATGCCCTCCAGGCTCAAAGAAAAACTGACCCAAAGAGCATTCTTTTTTTTTTTCCCAAAGAGCATTCTTTAAAGAGAGAATGGCCCAGCTGGTGTGGCTCAGTAGTTGAGCATCAACCTATGAACATGGAGGTCACAGTTTGATTCCTGGTCAGGGCACATGCCCGGGTTGTGGGCTCAATCCCCAGTAGGGGGCATGCAGGAGGCAGATCATCATTGATGTTTCTATCTCTCTTCCTCTCCCTTCCTCTCCGAAATCAATTAAAAATTATATGTTTTAAAAATAACAAAATCATTAAAAAAAATAATAATAAAAGGAAGAAATTTTAGAACTATGAAAAGAAACTGCTTCAGACATTCTCATGTGGAGAAAAATCACGATAACTAATATTTAACCAGTATTTACTGTGTCAGGCTTGTTCTAAGAGTTTTATGTGAATTAACATAAATATATCTATTACATAACCATATACAACAGAAAACCCCAAGAGATGACACTGAAACCACTTTTTTAAAGGTGGTGATGAAAGGGCGAGTCGTCGCCGGGCCTATGTGGGCCGGCCGCCGGGCCCCATGAGGCACAGCCTGACCACGCTGCTGGCGGCCTCGGGCACCGACTCCCCAGCCCACGGCTGGAGCCCGGCGCAGGCCGCCCCCCGCCCCCGGA
>NW_006296430.1:358384-364682 GCF_000327345.1 Myotis davidii
TACTTTCAGCAATAAAAATATATTTTTGAGCTCTCTGCCACTTGCTGCTGTGCCAGTAAGGGGGGGGCAGGGGAGCCAAACTAGGTTTGAAATGAATGACTCTTTGCTTTTGCATCGAACTCGCTGGCTCCCTGGTGGGTTTTTTGGGAACCTTGAAATCTGGGCACAACAGTGAAAGGAGTTTTTAGGGGTAAAATAGGCAGGTTTAGGGAGTTTTAGAAATAAAGTGGGTCCATGGAGGGAGGACTACAAAGGTGAGGGCCATGGAGCTGCCAAAAGGCATACATTCACAAAGAAAAAAAGGTGCCACAGGAGGAAGACACCCATTCACAGAAGATAGGGAAAAGCCACAGGGGATAGAAAAATGCTGACAAATGGAAGAGGAAAACAGATTTTCACAGGAGATAGAGAATTCTACCACTTGAAGGGGGAGACAAAGAAGGGGCCCCATGTGGGGTTTGAGCTTTGAAGCTGCTGTAGTGACCAATCAGAAGGGAGTATCAGGACACAAAGAACTATAGCCTTTATAAACCTTATATAAAAGGGCTTAGTGGGCTACCCCCTTTAGGACCCCCTGCCTATGTGGGAGTCTGTGCTTGTTTCCAATAAATTTCCACCTTTTCATATACCACCTTTTGTCTGTGGCTTCATTCTTCGAATCCACCTGGACAAGAACCCAGGAAAGAAATCACCTTTGCATCCTGCTCAGAGAAAAACCACTCAACTCAGTCTCATTTCAGTGGGAGGATGGAGGGTCATAACCATCTCCTTTCTTAAGGTAGCTCAGAAAAGACTGCCTTCATTTAGAAAGAAAATACCAGACTAAATAAATTTTCAACACGAAACCCATATTTTAGTGCATGACATCTACCATATTAAAGTCACTGAAAGGACTGTTGTAAGGCTATGCAGATAGTGAACTACAGATGCAGGAACTGAGCCCCCTCGTTCTGTGTTGGCCATGGGCCAGAACCCTAGAGCTCTGCTTAATTAGTGTAAAATGGGACATATTGCAACCACTCATTTTCAGTGACTTCCTGGTCTAAGCATCTCATTTTCTGAAACCCAAGGTCACATTCCAAGAAAACACATTTGGAGATTCCTGAGTGATGGTGTCTGAGAACTGAGGCACAAGGTATGGCTTCTCCTAGGGCAGTGGTCAGCAAACTGCGGCTCACGAGCCACCTGCGCCTCTTTGGCCCCTTGAGTGTGGCTCTTCCACAAAATACCGACTTCCACACATGGGCCACGAAGTTTCAATCACACTGTACATGTATTTTGTGGAAGAGCCACACTCAAGGGGCCAAAGAGCCGCATGTGGCTGTGAGCCACAGTTTGCCAACCACTGTAGGAGAATTTACAAACATATCACTTGTATCCTAAAACAGAGAAGAGATAAATCTTCACAATAAACAAAGCAAAGGAGTGGCCTGACAATAACCAAATGCATTCATCTCCACTCCCCTCTCCCCAATCTACTCATCTACCCCACCCACATGCTATCTGCATACCAAATGCCTAAATCTCAGGCACTGCCCGAGATAAAGAATAAAACCTTGCCTTTAGCAAGTTCACAGTCAAGAGAGAAGTAAAGGTGCAGTGGGCAAACAGCTTCAAAGAAAAAGAGATGCCTAAAAGGAGAAAAAAACACACAAAACATTTAACAGATGGGAGAATAAAGGGGAAAGTCAGAAAACTGTTTGAAGCAGAGATAACCAAATATGAGGATAGGAAGAATAAATTCCAGCCAGAGGGAACAGCATATACAAAACAGCAGAAGAATGTGAAGACTGTAGGCACCACACATCCACCAGATTTAGATATGTGGGGTGGGGGCTCTTCCTGAAGAGTAGAGAAGGGATGAGAACAGGAGGTACAAAGGGGCTGGATTTGGAAGGCTCTCCAAGGCCATGTGAACTGTCTGGACTCAGTGCAGAAGATGGGGAACCACTGTCTGTAGTTAAGCTAAGGAGTAATATGGCCAGAAGTACCCTTTAGGCCAGCCGTGGGCAAACTACAGCCCTCAGGCCGGATCCGGCCCATTTGAAATGAATAAAACTAAAAAAAAAAAAAAAAAAAAAAAAAAAGATCGTACCCTTTTATGTAATGATGTTTACTTTGAATTTATACTAGTTCACACAAACACTGTATCCATGCTTTTGTTCCGGCCCTCCGGTCCAGTTTAAGAACCCATTGTGGCCCTCGAGTCAAAAAGTTTGCCCACCCCTGCTAGTTGAGTCTGGAAACTATGGGGAAGGTGGCCTGGAAGGGACAACCATAGCACTTTAGGTAGATGATGAAACCTGGATGAGGAGCAGCAACCCCTGGGAGCAAGAGGGGTTGTACTCAGGAACTAGTTACACTTTGACCTGGGGTCTGGACTTAAACACATAAATGGGGAGCCACCAGCATATGGGACATTTACTCAGCTAGTAACCTAGTTACAGAGCCATGAAATGGAACAGTTAGGTGAGAGAGGAAGAGTTCCTGTCCCTCCCAACTGGCATCTCTTAGAATAGCAGTCAATGGCCGAGTGACACCAGCAGACTAAAGAGAAGGAGCTAAGAAAGGGCAAGGGCCACAAGAGATGGCCCACATTAAGAAAAAAAGCTGTGAGGAAGTCAGAGCCAGGACATGGGATAGCCTCACTGACAGACACAAAGAGAATCAGGGGCAGCAAAAGAAGCTTGATCGATTTTAGAGAGGGGGAGGGGGGGAGAAATATCAATTTGTTGTTCCCCTTATTTATGCAAATTCATTGGTTGATTCTTGTATGTGCCATTGTGAGGGGTGGGAGGGAGAAATAGAATAGTGGAGACTAACTATAGTTATGAGAAAAATTAATCATCCTCTGTTAACCGTGATCATTTTGTTTTGATTAAAGAAAGCACATTCTGACCTGGCTGGGAGTTATATACCCCAGGACCTGGAAGTTAACCTGGAAATGTGGTCCATTCTTCATATCTGAAAACTGCCTGGAAAGATTTGCAACCCCCAAGCCTGCATTGTCTGTCATCTGTAACCATTATACCCATTATTATTCTTGTTGCCTACTTCCCCAAGTAATCTTTGTCCTTCTACCCAATATAAGCAGCTGGCTTATGGGGTGAGGAGCAAAGCAGATTTTTATGGACGACCTCCTGCTCTCCCATGCTGCCAGTAATACTGGAAAATAAAAACAATCATATACGATTCAACCCTATCCCTGCTTAATTGGCTCAAGTAGTGACAGGCAGCTTGGACCCACTTATTGTCCAGTTTCACCCTGATGGGTAGTGAACCCTCAATCTTGGTGTTATAGGGACAACACTCTAATCAACTGAGATACCAGGCCAGAAACATACTTTTATTTTTAAATGTACAAAACATAAATCAACAAATGTTCACAAAGAGCACACTCTTACAAACAGCATCTGGGTCACAGAATCTACCAGTACAATCCCAAAGCCCCCACCAACAGACCAACACTTCAGTGAACCACCCTTACAATTTCTAACACCAAGGGTTAGTTTGACCAGTTTTTTTAACTTTCTATCCATGGACCTACATGGTCTATATTTTGTCCCCTTGATGTAGTGTATTTTATTTTTTTTGTTAATCCTCACCTGATATTTTCCAATTAATTTTTAGAGAGAGTGGGAGGGAGAGACACATTTATTGGTTGCCTCCCGCACACGTCCCAACCAGGGCCAGGGATAGAGCCTGCAACCAAGGTACATATCCTTGACCAGAATCGAACCCGGGATCCTTCAGTCCACAGGCCAATGCTCTATCCACTGAGCCAAACCACCTAGGACCACACTGATTTTTTAAAATATGTTTTTATTGATTTCAGAAAGAGGAAAGGAGAGGGAGAAAGGAATAGAAACATCAATGATGAGAATCATTGATCAGCTGCCTCCTGCACACCCCCTACTGGCGATTGAACCCGTAAGCCTGGTAAGTGCCCTGAACAGGTATCAAACTGTGATCTCCTGGTTCATGAGTCAATGCTCAATCACTGAGCCACACCAGCTAGGTTGTGTCCCATTGATTTTATTCAATACCATGTCTGGTTATTTATACATGTGGTGTGTGGCAACAGTTTGCCACTTTTCATTACTGAGTAATATTACATGGCATAACTATACCATACTTATTTATCCATTCTGCCATAGGGGGACATTTGAGTTGTTTCTGGTGTTGGGCTACTGCAAACTGTGATTCTGTGAGAAGTTGAGTAAGTGGTCAGCTCCAAGATCTTGCTTCATCACCATATCAAATGCTTACTGTGTAGTTATTGGCAAAGCCCCTGATAATTCATGTGGTACCTTTGTGGGATTATAAAAAGGTACTCCTTCCTCAAGTAAATTGTTTTGCTACCATATTATTGTACAATATGAGGAGCTCTTGCCCTGGGGAGCCCTGGGGACAGCAGCCTGGCCCACTCTTAGACATACCCTGATACCACATGTCACAATACATCACACACACACCAGATGAGAGGGAGCAAATAAAGTCTAAATCAAATGGAGAGTAGGAACTAGACCTTTGAGGCACAGGAGAAAAAGTAATGAATGGCCTTAGTACGGTCACACAGGGGAAGTGTGATCACATGTGCTCTCCAGACATGTCACATGATACGTGTGCCACTGATTCTCTACTGCTGCTCAGGTCTTTTGTGAGTGGCTCAGAGTCTCCAAGTGGGATGAACATGCCCTCACACAAGTATCTGTATGATGGGAAGCATGCCTGTTTACATGCAGGGTCCTTGAGCAGTGCACAACCTGAACAACTTCACAGGTGACCCTGTTACTAGGTCTTAGGGATACAGAAAATAATGACCAGCCTCTGACTTTAAGGAGCTCACAGTTTAACATGGGGAAGGCAGACACATAAATACATTATTTAAATATAGTACAAGTGACAATAAAATTTTGCCCAAAGAATTATGGGGTCTGAAGTAAGAGTAGTAGCTGGAGGATAGAGAGAAGTAGGCAATTCAGTAGTGCTTAAGAGGTGAAACCCACAGAAGCTGGTGGTGTACACTAGAGATGGGCTTGAAAGATGAAGCCCAAGTTTCTAGCTTATGAGCCAGAGCTGATGGTGGTGCCTTCTTTGAGCCAGTGGGGACCTTCAAGAGAGCAACCAGAGTGTGGATGGAGGAGGGCAGCTGTTGGGAGGTGAGGACAAGGCTGGGGGAGGCTGATTCAGACGATGGCTGTTTCAGAGCAAAAAAACCAGCTGGAGGTTGGGAACCTGACTTCTGCCAGGCTCTGGCACTAGTTCAGTGTGATATGGGCTGGTACTGCACCTCTCTGGAGATTCAGTTTCCTGCTTGCTGACAAGCCTTGCTTTGTGTATTTGACAAGGCTGCTCTGAAGATCACAGGTGCGTGTGAGATCACGCTCATCTGTAATGCACAACACACTGGACAATGATTAGAATTACTAGTAAGTTCAGAATTCAGAATAAAAAAAGGCTTTAATAAAGTCAGGAGATAAGAACAGGGCAAAATGCAGATGGGCTTAGTAGCCTGGCTGATGTAGCAAAGTGGTTGAGTGTTGACCTATGAACCAGAGGCCACAGTTCGATTCCTGGCCAGGGTACATGCCTTGGTTGTGGGCTCAATCCCAGTAAGAGGCGTGCAGGAGGCAGCCGATCAATGATTCTCATCATTGATGTTTCTATCTCTCTCTCCCTCTCCCTTCCTCTCTGAAATCAATAAAAATATATTATAAAAAAAGTTAAAGTATCTGCAGAAGTAGCTCATTCCAGGCACACCCCCTGAACCTGTCCCCAAGGCCCCCTTTTCTCTGACTTCTTAAAAAGCCAAAGCAGCCCGCCTAGGCTCTCCTGCTACTTCTTTTAATGATCTTCCTGTTTCACTGTCCTAAGTATATGTTTGCTGTTACCATTAAATTCTAACTTACTTTACTACACTTGTCTCCTGATTGAAATCTTTCTTTCAAGAAGACAAGAATGGAGTTCTTTTGGGGTTAGACATAGAGGGAGAGGGAGGAGAGGGAGAGGGAGAGGGAGAGAGAGAGAAACGTCGATGTAATAGATATATTAGATTAGATTGTTTGCCTCCCACACACCCCTCGACCCGGGGCGGGGAGCGAACCCACCACCCAGGTACTTACCCTTGACCAGGAATCAAACCCGAGACCCTTCAGTGTGTGAGCCAATGCTCTAACCACTGAGTGACACTGGCCAGGGTGATATTGGCAATTAAATGAACTACTGGGAGAACACAAAATAGGGAGAAAAGGAACTCTCTGCTCTAGGTGCCAAGTTCTTCACATTGACAAGCACA
>NW_006296430.1:365026-373237 GCF_000327345.1 Myotis davidii
CTTGACCTTGACCAGGAATCAAACCCGAGACCCTTCAGTGTGAGGGCCAACGCTCTAACCACTGAAAACACTGGCCAGGGCTCCCCAACCCTTTCTTATTTCACTGTCCCCAGCTTTAATAAATGTCCTCTAAAAAATTTTTTTTAAAAAGGTAAAGTATCTTTTTCTTTACTTGAAAGAAAAGCGGAGAGGAAAAGTTTAAGTCGTTAGACTTACTGCTTGAAAGTTGCCTGCAACTAGGTCCAAGGTGCTCTGTCCTAAGCAGCATTTTGAGCTTCAAGGAACTACCTGCCTCCCAAACCAGCGGTTGCCAACCGGTGGTCCATGGACCACTGGTGGTCTGTGAGGTCCAAACAGTTGGCAACCGCTGTCCCAAACGCCCAGAACCAGGTTCAATCTGAGTGACCCTGGGCAAGTTAAAGGCACCAAATTCTCCCTTACCTCTGGAACTTGACAAGACTGCTCTCTCCGCTCAGAACAAATTCCCCTCCCTGCTGGACTCATATACTCCTAGAATTATCAGCTTAAAAGCCCCTTCATCAAAAGGGCCCTCCTGCTCCCCCATCTCAATGGCCCTTTTCACTCATACCCACGACCCCACAACAGCACTATTACAGTGTGACGTGACTGACGTGCCTGTTTCCTCTTCAATCACCAGAACTGCAAGCTCTGTGAGGCCAGGAGCACCTACTCGATGCCTGTCACACAGGCCCACAGGCCCAGAATGCATATTAAATGAATACATGAAGTCACCTACCCCTATTATCCTGAACCAGTGATGAACCCTGCCACCAAGGTGGTGCAAAGGTGATGCTGCCTGGCTGAGTGGCTCATCCTATATACCAAAAGGCAGAGAGCACATGTCTAGGTTGCGGCTTCCATCCCCCATTGGGGTGTGTATGGGAGGCAACCAATCAATGTTTCTCACATTGATGTTTCTTTTTCTCTCTCTCTTAAAATCAGTTTTTTTAAAAAAAAGGTGATGCAAGAGAGCACTGAGTACTACATGATTGTGTATGGGCAAGGCACTCAGGAAGTAGCTATGCTCTTTCTGAAGTTAAGATGCAGAGAAACAAGATGGCAGCATAGGTAACCAACCGCCTTTACTCGCCGCCTCCCACAACTACATCAAAATTACAACTAAGATACAGAACAATCATCATTCAGAACTGCCTGAATTGAAGTCCTACAACTAAAGAAAAAGAAAGTACACTGAGACTGGTAGGAGGGGCAGAGGCATGAAATGGTCTGGTCCGATACCCACATGTACTGTTTTTGTTTTTTTTTTAATCAGGAGGGACATCGTCTCTGCAGAGGCCACCCATGAGGAGCAAGGGCTCCCAGTCCCACACCAGACCCCCAGGCCAGGGTGCCAGAGTTGGGAAGAGAAGTCCCTGCAACTATGGGCTGTAAAAACCAGCGGGGATTGGGGCTGAGTGACACCGAGGCTACTGGAGACCCAGGTGCTCCTTTTAAAGGGCAGGCGCACAAACTTACTCAGACTCGATCCCTCTGAGCTCCAGCACTGGGAGGCTTTAGGGGACTCAGACACATACAGGGAGGAACTGGACTGTCTGGCATAAGAGCAGGAACTCAGGGGTGGCTTTTTCCCAGACAGGGATGCTCGTAGGGGTCATTGTTCCTGTGCTGGGACCTATGCCCCCACCTCCCCGACCCCCACCCCTGTTCCAGGGCTGACTTGCAGCCATATCTGAGTCTCCATCAGCCTGGCTCATACTGTTTGCTCCACCCTGGTGATTCCGAGACCCACCACATCCAATTTGCAGTCCCACCCAAGCTGTTTGCAGCAGCTTTTCCATATGAATAGCCTGTTCTGGCTCAGGCTTCAGACTTTGCTGAAATCTCTCAAACAAGCTGCAGCTGGTGTCAGGGTGTCCCAAACCTACTAATAAAAGGCCCAAGACCTGGCACTAGCACCAGTCCTCTTTGTTTCACAACTGGTCCTCACCTGGGCACCTCTCAATACAAATAGCAGCCATCTGCAGATCCTTCTATGGCTCCTGCCAGGTGGCCCCAGGCAGTGGATGACTTTGCACCTCTGTGGAGGCCCTAGATCCAGTGCACCTGGTGAACAATTTCAGACCATACCAGATTACAATTCCTCACATCCACAAGCGACATACTCAAGAGGCAGATTCAGTGATCACCAAGTCCTGCTCCATAGGGGGGTTTCTTGCACAGCAGCTCTCCCACTGTATTTGCATCTGGTCCTCACAGCCAATTGGCCTGGAGGTCAATTCCTCCCAGTGGCACCAACAGCAATCAAGGCTCAACTACAAGACTGTGCACACAGCCCACAAAGGGGCTCCAGCTCAGGTGACTGGAGAGACTGAGCCATTGGGCCCTAAAGGACACCTAATAGACAAGGCCACTCCACCAATTCCAGGAGATATAGCAATTCTACCTAATACAGTATGTCAGTGGTTCTCAACCTTCCTAATGCCTCGACCCTTTAATACAGTTCCTCATGTTGTGGTGACCCCCAACCATAAAATTATTTTTGTTGCTACTTCATAACTGTAATTGTGCTACTGTTATGAATTGTAATGTAAATATCTGATATGCAGGATGTATTTTCATTTTACAAATTGAACATAATTAAAGCATAGTGACTAATCACAAAAACAATATGTAATTATATATGTGTTTTCTGATGGTCTTAGGCAACCCCTGTAAAAGGGTCGTTTGACCCCCAAAGGGGTTGCGACCGACAGGTTGAGAACCGCTGGTATAGAGCATGGTGATGATTGCAGCAACAATGTGAATGTATTTCATGCTAGTGAACTGCACATGATTAAAATGATAAATATGTATGTTTTACCATATGTGTATTTTACCTTGATTTAAAAAAGGAAAATAAGTTGCCTACCTATTCACATCTAGCTAACTAGTGTTTGAACAATAGTTTCCTTTACAAACATAGCTAAATGATGAAAAGACTGGACCTAGGGACTGGGTTCAAAGTTCCCTGGCAGAGTGAAGCCTAAACTGCCGTGTATTGCACACATCCTCCCCAACACACTGTCATCTCCTCGTGAGGACTCTGAAACACATGGGGAGCGGCTTCTGCAGAGTTCCACTCTAACAGCCCACATGTCCCACAAAAATTCCAGTTATAAAAGCCAACCTGCACAAGTGACACCACATTTCTGTGCTATGTTTATGTTTATGCCTGAACTGAGAAATACCAACTGCATGCTCCCCTAAACAGAATCTAGGTCAGATATCCTGGTGTCTTTTTTCCCCTTTCAACACTTCATAATAAAAAATTTCAAACAGAAAAAATATTTTTTTTCAAACATACAGAAAAGCTGGAAGAATTATTCAGTGACACCCCATAAACCCACCCCTGGGAGGAATCCTTGTGAGTAGGGAGGAAGAGGATACCATGCCTGTTCTCATTTTCTTTCCATCTTCCTCCAGTCTTATAGGATGCACTGGTCCTAGGAATACCAGAGGTACTGTTCCTGCCCTTTAAAATATGTAAAATAGCACCTATGGGCAAACTGTGCCCTTGCCCAAATCATTTGGAAAGGATGAAACTTTCCTCTTCTCATAAAGAATGGAAGTATTTCCTCAGCTTGAGATCTTGTATTTTAGACTTTAGTTTTAAGACAGTGGCTTTCATGGCCAAATTAAACTTCTGAAAG
Organism: Myotis davidii; assembly: GCF_000327345.1. Taxonomy (NCBI): domain Eukaryota; kingdom Metazoa; phylum Chordata; class Mammalia; order Chiroptera; family Vespertilionidae; genus Myotis; species Myotis davidii. The sequence goes on from NW_006296430.1 coordinate 368,698, forward strand.
GTTTTTCATGAGAATACTCATCAGTCAAATTAAGATTGTAGCTAGAAATGAGCTACTCTGACACACTACTAAATTATTTTAATAAGAGTTAACACATGGACATTTTCTTTCATCACAAATTGTATAAATATGACCATAAGGCCTCTTTGATGTGAACTTTAAAAATACAGGGGTATTAAGCAAAATAAACTTTGGACATTTCTTTGGCATCAACTAATTTAAGTATACTTTAAAATTTATTTTATTATTTATCTATTTTTCAACATCATTTTTTCTTTAATCCTCACCCAAGGGTATTTTTCCATTGAATTTTAGAGAGCGGGAAAGAGAGAGAAATATCACTAACATATCGATAGTGGTTGCCTCCCACAATTGGTTGCCTCTTGCACTCGCCCGGGAGCCTGCAACCAAGGTAAGTGCCCCTGACTGGAATCAAACCCAGGACCCTTCAGTCCGCAGGCTGATGCTCTATCCACTGAGCCAAACCAGCTAGGGCAAGTATACTTTAGCAAAAATTTCATGACACTGGAATTTTAAAATGGTAACAGAACTCACAGAACAAAAACACTTCACTTTCATATCTGGAGCTGAGACAGGTACTAAATCCTACACTCAGCATATATAGGTGGCTTAGTATATATAGGTGGCTCATATATAGGTGGCTTAGTATATAAAACAATGTGAGAGCAATATGTTAAGCATCCCTTAATTTGGCCGTACCCACTCCAATCCCAGTTCTCAATCCAATCCTAGAAAATGCTATCAAATGTTCAAGAACCTTTATTCTAATTTCCCCTAATGATTCACGAACCCACACCAGCTGCCAAACACAATCAAGCACCAACCAAGGAACAAACCAAACCTGTGTATTACAGGACCTGTACTGACACCCGTTGGTATTTTTAAAAACATAATTTCTTGGACCTAAAATTCCATTTATTCTTTAAATAACGTCCTTACTATAATTACCTAGCAACGATAAACTGAATCAGGATGACAGACCAGGCCTCCAGCCAGATGCTGGCCTGTCAAGAGTCATAAGCCACTAGGCTGATGTACCTCGCAGGGCTATCCAGGCCCGAAACCCTCCTAATGAGGATCTCTAGGGAAATCAGTGATTACATTCCTCTGGGAATCCAGGAAAACTCTCCAATGAGCAGTGTCATCACACTGGTGTTTTTTTTCTTAATATATTTTATTGATTTTTTACATAGAGGAAGGGAGAGGGATAGAGAGAAACATCAATGAGAGAAAAACATCGATCAGCTGCCTCGTGCACACCCCTTATTGGGGATGTGCCCACAACCAAGGTACATGCCCTTGACCAGAATTGAACCTGGGACCCTTCCGTCTGCAGGCCGACACTCTAGCCACTGAGCCAAACCGGTTAGGGCCACATTGGGTTTTTAAGTGTCATATGTGTATCAAATACTCTGCTGGACATTATGGGGTCTCATCCAGGTAGGACCAGTCTCACCTCTAAATTAAACTTACAATCTAGGGGAAAAGCAAACCATCACATTCTCCATTACCTTTGTACACGATATCCATATGATATAGGGTACAGGATGGGTCTCCTTATATTCCACTCCATAACCCAGAAAGGCCTCCCTCCTGTGCACCCCCTTCCCTCCAAATTTCGGTATCCCCCAGATAGGAAGTCAGAACAGAGGTAATACTGTAACTTTCCAAAGAATCCCAGTGCATGTGCCTAGTTGGAGAAAACCTAGAGAAAGGAGTATTCACCAAAATTGGAAAGGTTAAAGGGATGTGATTTGACAGAGGAAGTGTGAGGCTATTCTTGGAATCTGGATCTCCTGGTAAAAAAGGCTCAAACAGAAGAGAAAGATGAACAGGCAGATAATGTTGGAGAAGATGCAGGTACTGAATCCCCTTAATGAAAACACTGGAGTGTGAGACTCCTGAGGTATGATGAGTTAATTAGTAATGGAACATGCTGGTCCTTAGCTTTTCATGCTCAAGATAACTGCCTGGTGGCAGAGGCCTACGCTCCAAAAGGAAGCCCACACCATTCAAAAGCCAACTTACATTCTTTTTTTTCTTAAATATGTTTTTATTGATTTTAGTGGGAGAAGGAGTTAGAGAAACATCGATAACTGCCTCCCTCATGCACCCTAATCGGGGATTGAACCCGAAACTTGGGTATGTGCCCTGACCAAAGACCAAAACAGTGACCTTTTGGTGCATGGGACGATGCTCAACCAACTGAACCACACAAGCCACGGCTCAACTTAAATTCTTAAGATCCTCAGGCCCAGCCAGCCTGGCTCAGTGCCTATATAGGAGGCTTATGTAAAGCAATGTAAGAATAATATGAGGTTAATTCAGAGGTTATAGCATATGCCTATTTTACAGACTATAGCATAGGCCTATACCACAATATTGTACCCATTAGTTAACACTACATACAAACCACTGCTACTAAATATGAGTCTTCATTTAGCCTACAGAAAAATTCCAATGAATGTCAAATACTGGCACATGAACAAAAAGTATACAATTAACTTTAATCACCTGTCACACCCTAGCCAGTTTGGCTCAGTGGATAGAGCGTCACCCAGGGACTGAAGGGTCCCAGGTTTGATTCAGGTCAAGGGCACGTACCTTGGTTGCAGGGTCAGTCTTATATCTGTTTTTTTCTCTCTCCCCCTCCATTTCACTCTGTCTAAAAGAATCAATGAAGCCCGGCCAGTGCAGCTCAGTGGTTGAGCATCGACCTATGAATCAATCCATCACTGTAAGGATTATCAAGGCCAACCCTTCATTCTGTTGATTAGGATACTTTGCTCTTTGTTACAGCAGATTTACAGTCACGACAAAGTAAATGCACTGAATTATCTTCTGTATTTCAAGCCCACAGTTTAAAAGCAATCAATAAGAAATACTGTTTAAAACTTTCATATTATTATAATCATAAAATAAAATAAAATATAAAAGCAGCTTTTCAAAAACTGTGCTGGTCTGGATTTAACACTTCCCAAAATTCTTCCTGTGTGTTTACAGCAAATTTATCAGCGTCAATTCTTTCCCCATCTCCACACACACACACAGTGGGATTTAGGAGCCCAGGGCTGGCTATTTACAAAACAGCATTTGGAATACCCCGGCGGTGTGATTCAGTGGTTGAGCTGGACCTATGAATCAGGAGGTTTGATTCCTGGTCAGGACACATACCCGGTTGGTTGCGGTGGGGGGCTTCAGCCCCAGCAGTAGGGTGTGCAGAAGGCAGCCAAACGATGATTCTCATCATTGATATTTCTATCTCTCCCTCTCCTTTCCTATCTCTGAAATCAATAACAAAATATATAAAAAACAGATAAATAAAATAGCAAGGCATCTTATTGTAAAAGCACTCCCCTCCCATCAAAGGAAAATCCCTCCCACCAATCTTTGTGATTTGCTAAGAAAAAGAAAGAAATGTGTACAGCTCCAATTTACATTTGTGTCCAACTATTTCAAAGTGGACAGAGAGGCGCTAGAAGAATCCCTTTCCAGTTCTAAAATGCCATGATTCTAGAAATTTACTAATAATTTTGCAAAACGTCTTCTGCTCAGATACCACTTTATATTGCTCGGCTGTTGTAGGTTTATTAATATTCAGCAACTTTAATTTCAAAGGAATGCTGATTTACTCATTAAACAGCACTTTATGTACCTGGATAATGAGACCAAATTGTCTGAAGCTAATAGTGTCTTGTTAATTATAACTGAAAACAGTCTTTGTTAAATAGTATCTGCATTCTTATTTTGGAAGATTTTTGTTACTTCCTCATTACAACAGCTAAAGAAAAAACATAAAAGATAAAGCAGCGTTGTCTATTGATTTGGCACTCAGAAACGATGATCCATCACGCAGGGATTGAAGCAGAGATTTCACTAAAAATATGAAGCCAGATTTAGTACAAATTTCCTGATAATCAGCCACCAGCTAGTTTCCCCATTATTGAAAGGCTCTTCAACTACTAAGTAAAAATTTCAGGAGAATAGCACCGCAGGGTCCTTGGGTTTTACCTGCGGCAGGGACACTGTGGTTTACAAGTGAAGGTTAAATCATTTTAAGTCCGGATTCTTCTGACATTCAGAACACTCTCACTTACGTCCCACATGAGGGTGAAAATGCCAGTTTTATTTAAAACTGCCAACATAAATAGATCCACAAACAACGTGTACTTCCACGATTGTCCCAGCAAGAGGGGACTTGTCACCGGAGGGCTGGGAGCGCAAGGCGGCGGCCGCAGACCCGGGACCCTACCCCGCGCAGGCAAGTGTGCTCGGGGCCGGGGGCCCGCCACCCTGAGGCTGGGACCTGGGACCAGGTCGGGTCAGAGCAAGCGAGCACGTCCCCGACCGGAACGCAGTTCCTAGCGCTCCAGGCGAGAAAAAAGGCGAGGCTAGAAGGGGAGCGCAGGGGAGTGTGAGCTCCTCGGAGCCCGCCCTCCCCAGTCCTGGGGGCTAAGTCGTGAGAGGCCGCGTCACTGTGGCCAGCCCGAAACCCCCGGAGCCCGGGCGGCCGTGAGGA
>NW_006296430.1:373918-379586 GCF_000327345.1 Myotis davidii
GACCCAAGTGGGACATTCGCTACATTGTTGGCATTCCACGGGCGTCACGTGACAGCGCGTCACGCTCTATCTGCCCCGCCCGCACTTCCTGGTCCGGCCGCCACCTGCGGCCCGGCGCTGTCCCCGCCCGCGCGGCGCGCAGTGAGAGTTGGTCGCTGTCCCTAGGCCACGGTCCTCTCACCCAGCCTCGGTGCGGACTGGAAGTCAACAGGCCTCGGGGAGCCATCAAGTCGGTGTCAGCCATCGAAAGTGAGCGCAGACACAGCTTTCAGGCCAGGGTATCAAGCCACAGAAGAGGACGTGAGATAAACGCCCAAATTCAATCGGTTTAACTCAGTCTCGTCCAGTGCCTTTCGCGTTTTGTGTAGAAGTATTGTGTGAGGTACACAATGGTGTAGTGATATTCGCCAGCAAGTGACATCTCAGCTGCTGAGCTGTCTTTGCACTGGGAACATTGGAGTTGGTGCTAGGACATGTGCAGGGACAGGGAACAGCAGTCACACTGGAAGCCAAATCCTCAACCTAATATCACACTGTGGCCCCAGATGCTGAGGACTAATATCATTTTAAAAGCCAACTCAATTTCCTTTTTCATGCACCCTTCTGAAATGTTTAAATGTTAATCTCGAATGATTAACATTTGAATAGTGAAGGTCATTTTCTAGGAATGACTTTAGCAACCTTTCCAGTCCGGAAACCCCATCTAGATTTTCAGCCTCTACCTTTGCTCTTCCAGGGAACCTCCTCACACCAATCTCCTGTTTCCTCTCTCCTTTGAGCTTGGATTATTAGATCATTACTGTGCAGCTCAGAATTCAATTTCATTTTGCAGTCTTATCCTGTACTTTCCCAGGCATCCTGCATGGTATTTGGAGTAGAACAAGTAGGGAATGTTCTGTAGTGGGGGTCACTTTTGCACTCATCTAGTGTATCTTCTACTCACACACTGAGCATATGTTCTCCACCCCTGTCCCAAGCCACAAGACAAGCTGCCAATTTTCCTTTGTGTGTGTTTAAAGGTCCTGCCCTTGCTCTGTCTTCAAAGATGTAATCATAAAACATTTTTTTGTCAAATGAAATATTGTAAATAAAAATAATTTAATTGACTTTAAGATGTATGTGTAAAACAATAAAATGTTGCAATGACAGTAACCGTTTATAGCATTGCTTGCAATAGTAAAAAATCAAGAACCTACATGTCCAGCAGTAGAAAATAAGAGGAAAATGAAAGGTATTCAAATGATGACACATGAAATAGCTTGATACTTTCCAAAGGATAAATGATTGCGGATAAAATTCAAAATAATTGCAGAGTGGAAAAAAGAAATTTGCAGCCTTGACTGGTGTGGCTCAGCAGTTAGCATCGGCCCATTCATGGAAGGATCGTGGTTTGAGTCCCAGTCAAGGGCACAGGGCACATACCTGGGTTGCAGGTTCAATCCCCACCCAGATCAGGCAGGTGAGGGAGGCAAACAATCAATGTCTCTCTCACAAAGATGTCTCTCTCCCCTTCCCTCTCTCCTTTCTTTTTTTTTCTTTTACTTTTTTTTATAAGTGTAAACTCATTTATTACATAAAACAACCCTAAAAAGAAATTACTATTCCCATTTTTACATATGAGGAAACTGAGGCACCGAGAGGTTAATCAACTTTCTCAATGTCATACAGTATTTCTACCATTTCAGTCATAAACTGAAAGGTTTAGGACACACAAAATCAGTAGGTAATTAAACACTGAAGAATACTACCCCTTCCATATCCCACGAAGCTTAATAGACTATGACCTGATGTTTTACAAAGACAAAGGGAGTCTGTGGAGCTCTTGAGTGGCTGAAGCTGGTGGAGTTGGCATCAGGAAGGCGAGAACCCCAGCAGGTCCAGGGGTTCCCAAAGGTGTGGACGGAGTCAGCGAAGAAGGAATTACACGGAGGCAGCATTCAGTTGACCGGCATGATTGGGTTCTCTCGCCTGGTTCTATCCAGGATCTCCAGCCAGGATCTCTAGCCAGGATCTGTAGCCATGTTCTCTCACTAGGTTCTCCAGCCAGGTTTGGTCGCCAGGTTCTGTAACAATCAAGATCATCTCAATGTGGCATGAGCTCTGTAAGTTCTACACCTCATCTTGGGAGCTTTGTTCACCTGGATGTGCTCAATGACCAGGGAATCTACAACTAAACCCTTAAGTTCAGCATTGTTCTCTGTATTTTTAAGTATATGCAGCAAAAATTCAGCACTCTTTTTGGGCCACTGACCCTGTGTCCAGCCCCACTGTTTGGCCCGGGCACACTTAACCAGTTCCACCACTATAACAACAGAATAACACATACTGCTTCTGTAAAGTGACACCCTTCAGATACTTACTGGCTTTTCAAATTTGCATACCCTTGGTGGCCTGAGCAGTTTCACAAGTGTTCTTAAAGTGAATATGAAGATTTGAGCCTCTTGATTTGCATGATTTTGTGGGGTTTTCGGGGTCAAGTGAATAGCAAACCATTTTCAGAGGTCACTTGTGGCTGCTTTGGGGAAGAGGGTCCCTCCCTACCTCCTTTCCACTCTCTGAAAAGCAATGGAAAAAATATCCTCGGGTGAGGATTAACAAAACAAACAAACAAGCAAGTTGCAGAACTAGATATACACTAAGATACCATATTTATAAATAAACAAAAATCCCACAGAATCCATATGAATCCCATACTTTTTGTAAGTATCAGCATGGATTGAAGGTGTACACACTAAATCCATAACAGCTATTGGCCATGTAAGAAGGGAAATTAAACTGAGGAAAGAAAAATGCAGATTTTAAACTTCATCTTCAATGCTTTATTTCTTTTATCCAAAAAAGTGAAGCAAAACTGTCAAAATCTTGAAATTTGATTCTGGATGATTAGGTTTAATAATGTGTGCTGTTATTCTTTGTTCCTTTTAAAAAATATCTTTTAAGCCCTGACTGGTTTGGCTCGGTGGATAGAGCGTCGGCCTGTGGACTGAAGGGTCGCAGGTTCAATGCCGGTCAAGGGCATGTACTTTGGTTGCAGGCATGTCCCCAGTAGGGAGTGTGCAGGAGGCAGCTGATCGATGTTTCTCTCCCATTGATGCTTCTAACTATCTCTCTCCCTTCCTCTCTGTAAAAGATCAATAAAATATATTTAAAAAAATATATATCTTTTAAAATATTTCAAATATATATATATGAAACAAATTGGAAATAAGTTTAGAAGCTTGCTTGGGGAAACTGTGACATACCTATATAGGTATGTGATTATGAATAATGATTCTGTGAATAAGTGTTTATTAACATGGTGTCATTCCTTCCTTTGGGCTTTTTGTTTTTTTAATTTTGTGAGTGCCTGCTATGATCCATGGGCTAAACCAGGTACAGGGGATACCATTGGTGAGCAAAACCATATAATCTATTTCTTGGTGGGATTTACGGTCTGTTCAAGAAAAAAGCAAGTGACAGTACCTAATTTTGTGAAACAATGTAAATATATATTCCAGAAAAGGATGCAGCCAAATGTTAAAAGGGATAAAGGGGTATAGTGATTCTGGGTGATTTTAAACAACAAAAATTATGTTGAAATTAAATAATCAGTAAATAAGTACATCCACATAATGCATCCAGCTGAGAAGGGGGAAAAAGAGAACACAAGGCCAGGTGAGTACAAAGCCTACAATAGTGGCAATGTTACAGTGTATAACTTAATTTATTAAGATAGCATCTATTTGTGTGTGAGGATGTGTGTGTCTTTCTCTAACCCAGGTATTGCCCTAAACTTGTGTATTATCTCATTCAATCCTCTAGACAACCATGTTATTAATCCCATCTTATAGAAAAGGACCCTAACACATGGACAACTGAAGCAACTTGCCCCAGATCAAGGATCTGGGATTCGAACCTTCATAGATATATAACTCCAGAGCTTGGAAACACTGAATTATAGGCTCTCTAAAGGGAATCTCCACAAAGTGTGGATTACAATCTATACTAATAAAGGAGTGAGATGCAAATTGACCATACCTTCGTGACACCCACCAGCCAATCGGGAGTGAGTATGAAAATTAACCAAACAAAGATGGCAGGTTAATTTGCATATGCAGGCACCGAGCGGCGGGGGGCGGGGGCGGGATGCTTGCATCGTCACCATGGCAATGATGCAGGTGTTCCACATGGCCCCAGCTGCTCCAGGCCTCTGGGCAGCGTAGGAAGGTGGAAAGGCGGCTCTGGCCAGAGCGAAGGCGGTGCGGCAGCCAGGGGAAAGAAGGTCCATTCGTGCACGAATCTTCATGCATCAGGCCTCTAGTGTACTTATAACTAGGAAACTGCAACCAAATTTACCCCTTTATACTTTGAGGGGAAAGGAGTGGTTTTTGTGGAATGAGGAAGAGATCAGCTCAAAGACTGTATCTCTAGCACCAGTCAGAGCAGAGATGATGCTGGGGCTATGGGCTCAGGGACTCAATTTATCAGTGATGGCTACTTCAACCATTAAAAGACCTTTTGCTTCTTTAGTTCCTGGACATGTCCCAAAAAGTTTATATTATTGAAAGTCAGATTTATGGAAAAGTGGATTACTATTATTTTTCAGAGAGTAATAGATGAATAGGCAGTAGATGAGTAAACAAATGTTTTCTATCTTGTATTTTTTGTCTTTTTCTTTGTTGTTGTTTTTTAATTTTTATTTATTTCAGAGAGAGAGAGATGAAGGCAGAAGAGAGTGAAACATTGATTTATTGTCCCACCCATTCGTGTACTCACTGGTTTTTCTTTTTTTTAAAGACAGAGAGAGAAAAACATTGATTTGTTGTTCCACTTATTTATGCATTCATTGGTTGATTCTTGTATGTGCCCTGACCCAGGATTGAACCCCCAACCTTGGCATATCTGGACAATGCTCTAACCAACTGAGCTACCCAGGCTAGTAGGGCCTAGTTTTGTTTTTGTCATTGACTTTTTAAAAAATATATATATTGGAGAGAAACTAAGATGGCGGCATAGGGGAACACTGAGATTGCTGCCTCCTACAGCAACTTCAGAAACGCAATAAAAGGACAGGACGGTCAACATCCAGAACTACAGGAAGGCTGGTGGAGTGGAAATTCTACAACTAGAAGAAAAGAGAAAACCACATTGAGGGTCAGGAGCTGGGGAAGTAAAGTGCAAAGGTACGGAGGCTCGAGCGTGCGCGGAAAGGGGCTGGTACCTGAGGACACGGCTGGGGAGGGAGTCACAAGCTCCCGACTTCTCTGAACTCCGGTTCCGGGAAGTCTCTGGGGACCCAGGACTCATATGGGGAGAAACTGGACAGTCTGGCAGCAGGCAGAACTCGGAACTTGAGGGCAGCTTTCCCTCAGAGGTCCTTGCAGCAATTACTGGGACACTGAGACGTGGGGCCTCTAAGGGCAGGGCTCAGGATCAGCCATAGTTGTTTGCTCCACCCTGTTGATCCCCTGAGACTCTGCCCCACCCAAGCTTCGGCAGAGGCTTTAGCATATGAATGCCGTGGCCCTTTGCCATCTGAAAATTACCTAACAAACTGCAGCTGGGTCAGAGAGACTCAGAACATCCAAAAGAAGGTTCAAGACCCCACAGCAGCTTGCATTGCTTCACAGCTGGGCCTCATTTGGGCACCTCCAAACCCAAACAAGGAAGGGGAATCTGAAGATCTCTC
>NW_006296430.1:381816-382580 GCF_000327345.1 Myotis davidii
GGTCCAATGGGGAGCGGGCCTAAGCCATCAATCAGACATCCCCCAAGAACTCCTGGACTATAAGAGGGCGCAGTCCGGGCTAAGGGACCCCCCCGCTCCCAGAATGCACAAATTTTGGGCCTCTAGTATTGAATATTATCAAAAGAAAAACTTAGCCCCTTCTCATTTTTAAAGATAAGTTAGAGGCCAATTAAATATAGCTATCTGACACCAGCATTATATATATATATATTGATTGATTGATTTCAGAGAGGAAGGGAGAATGAGAGAGAGATAGAAACATCAATGATGGGAGAGAATCATCGATCGGCTGCCTCCTGCACGCCCCCTACTGGGGATCGAGCCCGCAACTCAGGCATGTGCCCTTGGCCAGAATCGAACCTGGGACCCCTCAGTCTGCAGGCCGACACTCTATCCACTGAGGCAAGCCAGCTAGGGCTTGTCATTGACTATTAGCATGTATTTTTAAAAGCCTTTATTTAATAGATTTCACCACTAGGATTCTTTTGAAAATAATTTTAGCCAAAGCTGTTGTGGCTCAGTTCGTTGGAGCATTGTCCCATACACTCAAAAGGTGGCAGATTCAGCCTGGCTAGTGTGGCTCACTCGTTGAGTATCGACCTATGAACCAGGAGGTCATGGTTCAATTCCCAGTCAGGGTATATGCCCAAGTTGCGAGTTTGAACCCCAGTGTGGGGCATGCAGGATGCAGCTAGTCAATGATTCTCTCACATCATTGATGTTTTTAACTCTCTCTCCCTCTC
>NW_006296431.1:0-1175 GCF_000327345.1 Myotis davidii
GTGGCTCCTTTGGCTGTGGCTGTGCCCACAACCCCAAGTACTAGGAGTTGGTAGCTGGGCCCCTGACGTGAACTCCCCCCGCCCCCCGCCCTGCGAAGACTCAGAACGGGATTGAAACTGGTGCAGGGCTCGCTTCCTGAACTTCTCTTTTTTCTGGGTGGTTTCTCTGTCAGGGGGCCAGGGGGAGTCCAGACGCAGCAGAGGGCCCCTCACGTGGGTGTGAGGGTCGGGGTGAGGCAGGCATCCAGGGCCCAGGGGACAGAGTGAGAACCCGCTGTCACGGCTCTGTGCCCCATGGGGCCAGGCTCTCCCCGAGGCCCCTGGCTTCCCCAGCCTTGTTGACACCTCTCCCTGCCCGGCCAGCATGGGTGTGGGCACAGGCCGTCCAGTCACAGTCTGCAGCCCAGCCCAGACTTGCCCTGTCCACCTACTGAGGCGGCTCCCAGGAGCCAGCCATCCTCAGGGCCCTGCCTCTGCCCTTCTTCCTTCTCTGGCTCTGTCTGTGGCCTGATCATTCCCCAAAGGATGGTGCTGACCATGGTCAGAGGGAAGCGGCCCTCCAGGCTCAGAGTTCACAGCGGGCACTGGTGCCCAAAAATGCCCCTCTGGCTGGGATTGCGTGCAGCCCTCCACCACTCTGAGGGCGCGGATCCACCGCAAGGGACTTGGACCCTCAGTGCCTATGCCTTGTGCTGCACGCAGCTCAGTCGTCCTGCAAGTCCGATGTCTGGCCTTGGTTTGGGGTGCTGGGAGGCACCAGAGCTCCCACCTCTGAAGTGCTGGGGGCCAGCAAGGCCATGGGAAGGGGCCAGGCACTGCTTCTTTCAAGAGTCCATCCGTGGGCAGGACTTGAGCCCTTCAGGCTGGCAGAGCATCTGCAGGGCCCAGTGCCCAGGTGCCCCGGAGCACCCATCCTGTTGTGTGTCAGCCAACAGCCCTCTGGGTCCCTCCCCCTATCCTGCTGTCCAGTCCTCTCACCATCTCTCATGGTTTGTGATTTTTGTTGCAGAAGACCGGAGAAAAACCAAGCCACACTTAGAGAAAGGGTGTTGCATTTTATTATTAAATTCTGCGCAGGCCCAGAGTAAAATGTGTCTTTCAAATTCTGAGCCCCCCACATGGAGGAAACTCCTCTATTTATACTTTTTCCAGTCCTTTGTCTCCCAACTTTGGAA
>NW_006296431.1:8202-12520 GCF_000327345.1 Myotis davidii
GTGGGAGGCAGCGCTCTAACCACTGAACACACCGGCCAGCACGGTCCCTCATTTTGATATGAAATCCGTATATATGTTAACCAATTCTTTTCTTTTCCCATCCTCCTGTTCTGCTACCATTTTACTTAAGATGCATTCATGTGAGTTGCTGTGGCTCAGGGTTAAGCGGCAGGCTGTCCAAGACTGGCCATTTTCCAACGAGGACAGAAAAGGGCAGCACCCAGGGACAGTGAACAGGGAATACTGGGCTTCGTTCCCTCTTTGGGGAGGAGGGCTGGCACGTTTCAGGCTGCCTGTGATATATTTCACTCTGTGGAGGGGAAGGCCGTTTGGTCCTTTATTTGCTAACAGCAGTCCAAGGAGCCATGTGTGGTGGGCTGTGATGAGTTTGGTCTGTCATCTGAGCTAAGCTCTCACTACACTTCTCGGGACCCTCTTCCCGGGAGGACCTCGAGGAGGGTTGGTCATGACAGGAATTCACATGGTGCTTGGAAAGCAGGACGGAGTGGCCGTCCTCAGGGCTGGAAGGCGGGAGCCAGGCCCTGTGAGGAGCATGCTTGCTGCCACCGGCCTGAGTACCAGGCTTGTCAAGCCCTGATTAAGGTGTGGGAGGGCGTGTGTCCTATTGTCACAAATGCTAGGACAGATGTTTCTGCTCTGAGAGGGGGGCATCCCGGGGAGAGGCTGTAGTGATGGGGAGCTCAGGGCATGGGGGGCCCACGAGACCAGCACCCGCCTCTGGCAGACCAATTCCCGCAGTGTGTGGGGCCAGCAGGTGGGAAGTAATGCTGGAGGCGACCCCAGCTCTTGGAAACCACCTGACAGCTTCCTGGTGCTGGCTGGGCTGAGGTCCAGGCAGGGTCCGGCCGGGAGCCAGAAAGCTGTGAGGGTCAGGTGTGCATTGATGACAATGTGTTTCATGCCCGGTGTCAGGGGCTGTTTTAATTTTTTAAAATGTTTTTATTGATTTCAGAGAGGAAAGTAGAGGGAGAGAGAGATAGAAATATCAATGATGAAAGAGAATCATAGATGTGCTGCCTCCTGCACACCCCACATTGGAGAGGGAGCCCACAACCCGGGCATGCGCCCTGACCGGGAGTCGAACCGTGACCTCCTGGTTCATAGGTTGATGCTCACCCACTGAGCCATGTCGGCTGGCTAGGGACTGTTCGATAAACAGACAGAATGAGAACAGAATGAACTTCAAGAACCGACTCCCGGCCCAGCCAGGCACCCACACTCTCAAGGGAAGCATAGGCCACAGACTGTGGTGTCCGGTCTCCCTTTTGGCCGCACAGGGGCCTGTGGATGGGGCTCCAGGGTGCAAATCCAAGGGCAGAGGGAAAAGTCAAGACCTGCTCCCTTGGGAACAGACAGGAGACAGCTTCGACCCAATGGGGGGCTCCTGAGTATAGGGTGGGGCTGGAGGGCGGGGCTCAGGGTAGAAGGCCCAGCAATGATGCCTTTGAGGCTCTGAGACCCTCAGCTCCTACCCCTGATTAACCGACAGGTATAAGCATCCTACCTGCCTAGAGGGTCCTGTCTGCTCGGGGTCATGAGGAAGTAGCCGAGAGCTCTGTTCTCTTAGAGGCAACTTTCTAGGTGAAAACCAAGAATAACCGAAAGGTAAAAGTGAGCCACGGAGGGCACTGGAAGGAGGCTCAGGGGAAGGTCTGAGGGCTGGGCCTTGCATTAGGGTGTTGGGACATCACGCAGACCTGAAGGGGATGATGGGGGAGCCTCATGGCCTGGGACAGCTTATGAGGGGACAAAGAGGGATGGAGAGACAGGAGGCCAGGGCAGCTGGGCCCCACAAGGACCCCATTCTGATTTCTGATAAGATATGAAGGCCTTTGGGGCTGTGGGGAGCTGGGGTCTCATCTGAGATCTTGAAATAGGGCTCCAGGTGTTGGGCAGGGAGACCCTGAGGTTGTAACCCTCTGGCACGGAGACCGCACGACCAAGTGAGGAAACCAGGTGGGGAGCTGGCCAAAACGGGAGAGGGTGGAGTGGCAGTAGTGTGCTCCTTTTCCTCGGCTGCTGGGGCAAATGCCCCCCTCACCCGACCCCCTAGTCCTCGCCCTGCCTCACTGGGCAGTGTTCAAGGTGTGGTTGGGCCCGCCCCTCTCCCCTCCCACAGGCTCCAGGGAGAACCCAATTGGTCTTTTCCAGCTTCTGGGGTACCCACACCCCTGGGCTCCTGGCAGTGCCCTGTGGCTGCCCCCGTGGCTGTCCCCAGTGGCCCTGCCCTGTGATAGCACCTGTGGTTTTCCCTAAGTCTGTCCCCCCTGGCTGTCCCTCTTGTCTGTCCCCCGTGGCTGTCCCCTGTGGCTCCCCCCGTGGTTTTCCCCCGTGACTGTCCCTCATGGCTATCCTTCTTGTCTGTCCCTCATGGCTGTCCCTCATGGCTGCCCCCGTGGCTATCTCTGTGGCTCTCCCCGAGGCTCTCCCTCATGGTATCCCCTGTAGTTTTCCCCGTGGCTGCCCCCGTGGATGTCCCCCATGGCTGTCCTTTGTTTCTGTCCCCTGTGGCCCTCCTCATGGCTGTCCCCCATGTTAGCCCATGTGGTTTTCCCCCTGGCTGCCCCCGTGGCTGTCCTTTGTGTGTGTCCCCCATGGCTGTCCCTCTTGTCTATCCCCCATGGCTGTCCTTGTGGCTGTTCCCCATGGTTGTCTCTGTTGGCTGCCCCCCATGGTGTCTCCTGTGATTGTCCCTAGTGGCTGCCCTTGTGGCTGTTCCCATGGCCATCCCTGTGGCCATCCCCCATGGCTGCCCCCGTGGTTGTCCCCACACAGCTGGCCATGCAGCGGTAAGTGCCAGCTTCTCTCTGTGATGACACTGCCCAGCGAGAAGAACAGCCCTCCCATCTCAATGTCCTGACTGACAGGTTCCGGGAATGTGCATGTGAAGCCTGTATGTTGCCTGTAGGCCAGCACATGTGTGCCTTGTGTGTGTGTGCAAACATGTGTGCATGTGTGTGAACTGTGTACAGGGGCATGCTGCATGTGTGCACTGTGCGTGTTGCTTCTGTGTGAGCTGTGTGTGCGTATACATCTGTGCACCTGCAGAGTGAGGCTGCCTGTGTGTGTTCAAGGTGGAAAGGGCCTCCAGCCCAGTCCACTGCATGGACGGGCCCCTGGTCCTCCGTGGCAGCCCTGCTGCGGGCGGCCTCTCAGCACCTGGTGCCCGGCCAGAGGCAGATCCTGAGGCCGGGACAGAAACAGGAGGCAGGTGCCGGAGCCAGAACTGCTTACGGGCTGGCCGGTGTGGGAGTGAGGATGCAGCCAATCAATGATTCTCTCTCCTTATTGATGTTTCTATCTCTCTCTCTGAAATCAATAATAATAACAAAAAGGTTAAAAAAAAAGAAAGAAGAGGAGATGGGACACGGACACGCGGAGGGATGGCCACGTGAGGACCCAGGGGGAGGTGCCCGTGCACACGCCCAGGAGAGAGGCCTCGGGGAGCCAGCCCGCAGCACCTGCCCTGGGACTCACGCTCCAGGACAGGGAGAATCTCTGGGTGCTGTTCCCGTTTCCTGTGGGTGCTGACTGACACCCCACACAGTGTCTTGTTTCTGGCCATGGCCATCCTGCCCCAGCCCCAGATACCCATGTGGTTCCCAGGGCCCCCTGGTTTCTGGGTCGCCTTCCTCACCCGCTGGGCTGGATGCCTGGGAAGGGAGCAGGGGTGGGATGGGGAGGAGGGGAAGAGTCGGAGGAGGGCAGGTCCTGGCTCTGGGAGTTCGTGACCCTTCCCCCCCTTCCCCCCTGCCCCTGGCACGCCTCCATGGGCTGTGGACTCACGAGGCGCCAGCACTGGAGATTCCGTGAGGCAGGGATGGGTAAGGAGCTTTTATTGTCATAGAACACACGCACCACACACAGCGCACACACCAGTACAGACAATGAACGGGATCCAGAAAATTAAACAGAAAACGAAAGCGGGCCAAGCTCAAGGTGGCGTTTCCTAGAATCATCTCTGCGCGTCCCTTGTACCACGGGGCCCTCCTTCCAGTCCGGATGTGCTGACATGCGCTCCCTGGGGTTCGGGGTTCTCTGTCCAGGGCTCTCAGCTCTCAGCCCTCCTCCCAGAGCAGGGCTACCTGGGAGGGCGAGGGGGCAGGACTCAGGCCTGTGCTCCCACCTGGGCCCTCTGGGCACTGCCCCTCCACACCCACGTCCCCCTCTGTCCACGGAGGCTGGGTCCCAGCTGAAGGGACCTGGTCACCAGGCCCTGCCTCAGGGGCTTGTGGGCCGAGGCCCACCCTCCCTGGGTTTTACCGCCCTGCCCACGGGCCCGTAGCAGCCCGACCCA
>NW_006296431.1:12751-15866 GCF_000327345.1 Myotis davidii
TCTCAGGACGGACTCGCACGTGGCCCAGGCAGTGACGTCCTGGGGAGGGACACTCCGCCCGGAGGCCTTGGTGGCCACATGACCCCGGGCGGTGTTTTGGTGGCTGCGAGGAGGGGCCGACAGGCATCTGTCAGCTCAGGTGGGAGCACAACCTACTGTCCACTCAGTTCTCCAAAAGGGCAGGTCCTGGGTGGGACGCAGCCTGTGATGGCTCTGAGGCCAGAGGGTGGGGTGCTGGCTCAGGAGGGCCGGGGCTTTGAGGGTGCAGAGGTCAGAGGCCAGCGAGGCCAGAGGGAGGAGGGACCGGGCCAGGTCAGCCTCTGCCGGGCCTGGGCCAGGAGGGGCCAGCAGGGTGGCGGCATGTGGCAGTGAGGGACATTGTGAGGGACAGTGAGGGACACAGTGAGGGACACAGTGAGGGACAGCGAGGGACACTGTGAGGGAGAGTGAGGGACACAGTGAGGGACAGTGAGGGGCAGTGATGGACAAAGTGTGGGACACAGTGAGGGACAGTGAGGGACAGTGAGGGACACAGTGAGGGACAGTGAGGGACAGAGTGAGGGACAGTGAGGGACACAGTGAGGGACAGTGGCAGACAGTGAGGGGCAGTGAGGACACAGTGAGGGACAGTGAAGGACACAGTGAGGGACAGTGAGGGACATGGTGAGGGACAGTGAGGGACACAGTGAGGGGCAGTGAAGGGCAGTGAGGGACAGTCAGGGGCAGTGAGGGACACAGTGAGAGACAGTGAGGGACACGGTGAGGGACGGGGGGACACAGAGTGGGACAGAATAAGGGACAGTGAGGGACACAGTGTGGGACACAGTGTAGGACAGTAAGGGACAGTGATGGTCACATTAATGGACATTGACGGACAGTGAGGGACAGTGAGGGACGCAGGGAGGGACACAGTGAGGGACACAGTGTGGGACAGTGAGAGACAGTGAGGGACAGTGTTGGACAGTGTGGGACAGGAGGGACAGTGTGGGACACAGTTAGGGACAGTGTGGGACAGTGAGGGACACAGTGAGGGACAGTGAGAGACAGTGAGGGACAGTGTTGGACAGTGTGGGACAGGAGGGACAGTGTGGGACACAGTTAGGGACAGTGTGGGACAGTGAGGGACACAGTGAGGGACAGTGAGAGACAGTGAGGGACAGTGTTGGACAGTGTGGGACAGGAGGGACAGTGTGGGACACAGTTAGGGACAGTGTGGGACAGTGAGGGACACAGTGAGGGACAGTGAGAGACAGTGAGGGACAGTGTTGGACAGTGTGGGACAGGAGGGACAGTGTGGGACACAGTTAGGGACAGTGTGGGACAGTGAGGGACACAGTGAGGGACAGTGAGAGACAGTGAGGGACAGTGTTGGACAGTGTGGGACAGGAGGGACAGTGTGGGACACAGTTAGGGACAGTGTGGGACAGTGAGGGACAGTGTGGGACAGTGAGGGACAGTGTGGGACTTTGAGGGACAGTGACTGACACAGTGATGGACACAGTGAGGGACAGTGAGCGACACAGTGAGGGACAGTGAGGGACAGTGAGGGACAGTGACGGACAGTGAGGGACAGTGTGGGACATTGAGGGACAATGAGGGGCAGTGAGGGGCAGTGTGGGACATTGAGGGACAGTGACAGACACAGTGAGGGACCCAGTGAGGGACCTGGGACAGTGAGTGAAAGAGAGGGACAGTGAGGTACAGTGTGGGACATTGAGGGACAATGAGGGGCAGTGAGGGGCAGTGTGGGACATTGAGGGACAGTGACAGACACAGTGAGGGACCCAGTGAGGGACCCAGTGAGGGACACAGTGTGGGACACAGTGAGGGACAGTGAGAGACAGTGAGGTACACAGTGTGGGACACAGTGAGGGATATTGAGGGACACAGTGTGGGACAGTGAGGGATAGTGAGGGACAGAGAGGGACAGTGTGGGACACAATGAGGGACAGTGAGGGACAGAGAGGGACAGTGAGGGGCAGTGAGGGACACAGTGAGGGACAGTGAGGGACAGTGAGGGAGAGTGTGGGACATTGAGGGACAGTGACGACACAGTGAGGGACACAGTGAGGGTCAGTGAGAAACACAGTGAGGGACAGTCAGGGGCAGTGAGGGACACAGTGTGGGACACAGTGAAGGACAGTGAGGGACACAGTGAGGGACAGTGAGGGACAGAGAGGGACATTGAGGGACAGTGAGGGATAGAGAGGGACAGTGAGGGACAGTGTGGGACAGTGACGGACAGTGAGGGACAGTGGTGGACAGAGAGGGACAGTGATGGACAGTGAGGGTCAGAGAGGGACAGTGAGGGACAGTAATGGACACAGTGAGGGACACAGTGATTGACAGTGAGAGACAGTGAGGGAATGAGAGGGACAGTGAGGGACAGTGAGGGGCAGTGAGGGACAGAGTGGGACAGTGAGGGACAGTCAGGGGCAGTGAGGGACACAGTGAGGGACAGTGAGGGGAAGTGAGGGACAGTGAGGGACAGTTAGGGACAGTGAGGGACAGTCAGGGGCTATGAGGGACACAGTGAGGCACAGTGAGGGACAGTGAGGGACACAGTGAGGGATAGTGAGGGACACAGTGTGGGACATAATAAGGGACAGTGAGGGACACAGTGAGGGACAGTCAGGGGCTATGAGGGACACAGTGAGGCACAGTGAGGGACAGTGAGGGACACAGTGAGGGATAGTGAGGGACACAGTGTGGGACATAATAAGGGACAGTGAGGGACACAGTAAGGGGCAGTGAGGGACAGGATGGTCACACTAATGGACATTGATGGACAGTGAGGGACATGAGGGGCAGTGAGGGACACTGAGGGACACAGTGAGGGACAGTGAGGGACAGTGAGGGGCACAGTGAGGGACACAGTGAGGGACAACATGGGGACAGCATGGGAAAAATGTGGGATGCATGGAGATGATGTGGGCACGGCCTGTGGATGTCGTAGGGTGCGTGGGCACGAGCGGCATGTGGGAATGGCATGGGGATGGTGTGGGGACGGCGTGGGGACAGCGAGGGGATGGCGTGGGGACGGTGTGGGGACAGCGAGGGGACGGCATGGGACGGCGTGGGGACAGCGTGGGGACAGCGAGGGGATGGTTTGGGG
>NW_006296431.1:15916-16813 GCF_000327345.1 Myotis davidii
AGGGGGGATGGTGTGGGGACATCATGGGGATGGCGTGGGGACAGCGTGGGGATGGTGTGGGGCACGTGGGGCGCGTGGGGTGCATGAGCAGCCCACCTTGAATAGCGTGACAGTGGCGCTGTAGCACACGCTGAGCAGAAAGAGGGTGATGAAGATGGAGATGGTGGTCCACAGCCCATCCAGCTCCCCGTCCTGGGCTTCCGCACAGCTCTCGTCCAGGAGAAGCTCTGCACAGGGAGGGGGTTCAGTGAGGGGCCATGGGGGCAGGTGTGGGGCACCCTGTGATGGGGGTCCTGTGCCAATCGGGGGGCCCATGGTGCCCGGCTCCCCCATCCTCCGTCTCAGGCCCAGCTCTCAGCCTGACCCGGGCTGTCCCCTCCTCTCTGCCATCTGCACAAGGCCTTGGGGGACAAGGTGGGTTGACCCACAGTCCAGCCTGCTCTGTCATGCACCAGCTCCTCTGCCTGCTCCCCCTGGGGTCAGAGGGCAGGAGGGCCCTGCCTCGGGGAGGGCCAGAGCCAGGTCCGAGTTGGGAGTGCAAGACAAGTGGGTGGGCCCAAGGCTAGTGGGTGCGTGGGGAGGACTTCTGTGTGTGGGGAAGGTGTGAGTGCCTGGGAAGGGGGAGGGGCATCTGGGCTGGTCAGTGTGTGGATGAGCTGCTGAGTGACCCCGGGGGCATTGGGGAGAGTGGGGTTAGGCTGGTGCGAGGGTTCCCAGAACCCGATCTCTTCTCTGGTTTGGGCCTGTGCAGGGTGCATCATGGGAGGCCCCACAGTGCAAGGCCTGTCTCTGTGTGCATGTGCATGAATGTGTATGTGTGTGTGCATGCATGTGCATGTGTGTGTTTGTGTGTTTGTGTGTGTGTGTGTGTGTGTGTGTGTGTGTGTGTGTGTGTGT
>NW_006296431.1:17442-18648 GCF_000327345.1 Myotis davidii
TGTGGTGGGGAAGCCACCCCTGGCTGAGGCCTGCAGCCCCACCAGCTCTGGGTCGCGCCCTAGCGGTGCCGACCAGCCTCTGAGCCTCTGAGCCAGCCTGACCTCTGCCCCGGAAAGAACCACGACAGTGTCGCAGGGTCCCAGGGCCGTGCTGGGTGCTTTATTGAATGCTGGGTGCCCGAGGGTATGTACATGCGGGGTCGCTGGGCGCCGGGCGCGCTGCTCATTTACCCGGGTTCCGGGAGATGGTCTTCTGGGCGTAGTGGTTGTGCAGGGCCTCGTGCATCACCTCGCACGTGAAGGGGGCCCCCCGCTGCCACCGGGCCTTGTCCACGGTGAGCTTGCTGTACAGGAAGAAGGAGCCCTCCTGGTCCTTCTGGGGCGGGGTCGAGGAGTACTTGGTCTCGGGCTCCGGCCGCCCGTTGCTCTGCCACTCCACGCTGATGTCCGGCGGGAAGAAGTCTTTGACCAGGCAGGTCACGCTGACTTTGTCCCTGGCCAACTCGTCCGAATGTGGGCCCAGGATGAACACAAGCGGCTCCCGGACTTGCCCTGTGGGATGAGGTCAGCACAGACAGTCACTCCCAGGTGGAGGGCTGGCCCCCCAGCCCCGGGCCTGAGCCCACCTGTCTGCTCCCCACCTATGGCCTTGGAGATGGTCCTCTCGATGGGGGACGGGATGGCCTTGTTGTTGACCTTGCACTTGAACACTTTGGCCTTCAGCCAGTCCTGGTGCATGATGGGGAAGGTGTTGACCACACGGTAGGTGTTGTTGACCTGCTGCTGCTGCGCATCCACCATTTCCTTTTTCATCTGTTTGTCGTCCACGTACCAGGTGAACTCGACTTCAAGGTCATCTGGGGGCACGTCCACCACCATGCACGTGACCTCGGGCGTCCGGGAGATCATGAGGGTGTCCTTGGGTTTTGGGGGGAAGATGAAGACCGAGGGCCCTCCACAAGCTGCGGGGAGACAGTGCCCAGGGGTCAGCCCTGGGCAGGCCTTGCCTGGGCAGGTGCTCCCCATGGGCCTCCTCCTGGTGTGGATACTCACGTGGGCACGTACTAGGTGGGCTGGTGGGTTTTTCTTCAATTACGGGCACTGCAGAGAGAGCAGGCTGAGGGTTACCGGGGCCCTACAGGGCACGGCCTTGGGCAGGGGCTTAGGTCAGGGCCAGAGTTTGGCAGGTCTGTGGCCAGCACCAGC
>NW_006296431.1:19333-21380 GCF_000327345.1 Myotis davidii
AGGGCCCCGGAGCCCACTGTCCTGTCGCCCTGCCTGGCCCTGCCCTGGGCGAGGAGGCCCTTCCTCAGGTGGGTGGGCCTCTGTCCACAGCCCACAGCCCTCTGCCCTTCTAGGTCAGCGCTGCAGCCTAGGTACTGCCTGGTCCCCACTCCTGCCTGGAGCCCTCTGTGGGAGGCCTCCCCCCTCCTCACTGAAGCCCCCAAGCCCAGGCTGGACCTCTGCACCCAGCAGTGTCTCACGCTTGCCCCTTCTCCCCCTCCCCTCACTCCCAGCACTGCCCCCTCACTGCCCCAGCTCCTGCCTAGTCCAGAGATCTCCTGCCAGGTCCTTCCTCAGTCAGGCCTACCCAGCATGGCTTGGAGCCTGGCACAGGCCTTGGTAGCCTTCTGCATAGTGTCGGTGCCCTGGACCCCTGTGTGGCCCCCTCAGCTCAGCCCCAGGGCCCTGCTCCGTTGTGCCTCCCCACTCCCTGCTCAACCCCCACCTCATCCTGGGCTCCTTTTAGCTCAGGCCCTGCCTTACCCCTGAGCTCCCTCCCAGCTCAGCTGGACAAACTCTGCCTGCTGCTCAGGGCTCCCACCCAGTGGCACCCTCCCTCTCAGTGCCCTGCAGGTCCACCTCTTCAGATGCTCCCCTCAAGCCTTCCCTGCCCCCCACTCCCAACCAAGCCTCTTCCTGGACATTCAAAGGAGCTCAGGCCTCTGTCCTCCAGTCTCTGCTTTTGCCCATCTGAATCCCATTTCTGCCAGCTCTGGCCCAGCCCCCTATCCTGGGCCTCAGCCCTGAAGCCGGCTAGGGGCTCAGCTTCCTGCACTCAGCGCAGGGCTGCTGTGTCCTCCCCTGACCTGCACCTGCTTCTTTTCACTGAGCCTCTGTCCAAGAATGCCCCCTCTGCCTACTGTCCTATGAACCCTCTCTACTCACCTGCTCACCCCAGCCTGTTTGTCCCCTGAATCCCGGGCAGCTCCCTTCCGTCCCACCTGCCCACTGCTCACCTGCATAGCTCTCTCCGATACTACCCAGCTCCCTCCCCTCCTGCCTGCCCCCTGCTCATCTGCTTAGCGCTGCCAGCCCCCACCCAGTTCCAGGGCAGCTCCTTGCTCCCCTGCCCTCCTGCCTGCCTCCTGCTCACCTGCATAGCTCTCTCCGATACTACCCAGCTCCCTCCCCTCCTGCCTGCCCCCTGCTCATCTGCTTAGCGCTGCCAGCCCCCACCCAGTTCCAGGGCAGCTCCTTGCTCCCCTGCCCTCCTGCCTGCCTCCTGCTCACCTGCATAGCTCTCTCCGATACTACCCAGCTCCCTCCCCTCCTGCCTGCCCCCTGCTCATCTGCTTAGCGCTGCCAGCCCCCACCCAGTTCCAGGGCAGCTCCTTGCTCCCCTGCCCTCCTGCCTGCCTCCTGCTCACCTGCATAGCTCTCTCCGATACTACCCAGCTCCCTCCCCTCCTGCCTGCCCCCTGCTCATCTGCTTAGCGCTGCCAGCCCCCACCCAGTTCCAGGGCAGCTCCTTGCTCCCCTGCCCTCCTGCCTGCCTCCTGCTCACCTGCATAGCTCTCTCCGATACTACCCAGCTCCCTCCCCTCCTGCCTGCCCCCTGCTCATCTGCTTAGCGCTGCCAGCCCCCACCCAGTTCCA
Source organism: Myotis davidii (assembly GCF_000327345.1). NCBI lineage: Eukaryota > Metazoa > Chordata > Mammalia > Chiroptera > Vespertilionidae > Myotis > Myotis davidii. Next base: position 20,969 of record NW_006296431.1, read on the forward strand.
GGGCAGCTCCTTGCTCCCCTGCCCTCCTGCCTGCCCCCTGCTCACCCGCATAGCTCTGCCAGCTCCCACCCAGTTCCTCGGCAGCTACTTGCTCCCCTGCCCTCCAGCCTGCCCCCTGCTCACCTGCATAGCTCTGCCAGCTCTGACCCAGCTCCCTGCCCTCCTGCCTGCCCCCTGCTCACCTGCATAGCTCTGCCAGCTCTGACCCAGCTCCCTGCCCTCCTGCCTGCCCCCTGCTCACCTGCATAGCTCTGCCAGCTCTGACCCAGCTCCCTGCCCTCCTGCCTGCCCCCTCATCACCTGCATAGCTCTGCCAGCCCCCACCCAGCTCCTGCGCAGCTTCTGCACTTCCACCTGCCCCCTGCTCATCTGCATAGCTCTGCCAGCTCCCACCCAGTTCCAGGGCAGCTCC
>NW_006296431.1:21457-23165 GCF_000327345.1 Myotis davidii
CTCCCCCCTCCCTGCTCAATCCCCTCCTCATCCTGGGCTCCTTTTAGCTCAGGCCCTGGCTTACCACTGAGCTCCCTCAAGGCTCAGCTGGACAAACTCTGCCTGCTGCTCCGGGCTCTGAGCCCAGCAGCGCCTGTCCTCTCAGTGCCCTGCAGGTTCACCCCTTCAGCTGCTCCCCATAAGGCTTCCCTGCCCCCCACTCCCCACCAAGCCTCTTCCTGGACATTCAGAGGAACTCAGGCCTCTGTCCTCCAGTCTCTGCCTTTGCCCATCTGAATCCCATTTCTGCCAGCTCTGGCCCAGCCCCCTGTCCTGGGCCTCAGCCCTGAACCCGGCCAGGAGCTCAGCTTCCTGCACTCAGCCCAGGGCTGCTGTGTCCTCCCCTAACCTGCACCTGCTTCTTTTCACTGAGCCCCTGTCCAAGAATGCCCCCTCCGCCTACTGTCCTATGATCCCTCTCTACTCACCTGCTCACCCCAGCCCTTTTGTCCCCTGAATCCGGGGCACCTCCCTTCAGTCCCACCTGCCCCCTGCTCACCTGCATAGCTCTGCCAGCCCCCACCCAACTCCTGGGCAGCTTCTGCCTTCCCAGCTGTCCCGTGCACACCTACATAGCTCTGCCAGCTCCCTTCCCTGCTGCCTGCCCCTTGCTCACCTGCATAGCTCTGCCAGCCCCCACCCAGCTTCCGGGCAGCTCCTGCCTTCCCACCTGCCCCCTGCTCACCTACAGTTGTTGTCCATTAAGTTCCTGGCCTGCTGTAGCCACTGCCCCTTCTACTCTTAGATCCCGTCCCTACAGGTCAATGAGCTCCACCTGCGCTCCATGTCTCCCCACAGCTGCTGGGCTCCGTCCAAGCCCAGTGCCCTCAGCCCTGTAGCTCCACTCCTGGTCTCATTCCTTCCTGGCCGGTACTGGGCTTTGCTCCCTGGAGCCTCCAGCCTCCCGCCCTCTCCCCCACAGCCTGTGCCCACCCAACCCTCGCCTAGAGGAGACCCCTCTTCACTCTTGCCACCTGCAGCCCCTCTGGACCTTTGCTCTTTCCAGTTGCTGGTCAGCTGCCCTGTGCCCGGCAGCCGCTGGCCTGAGCCCTGGACCCTGTCACCTGCCCACACCCAGGAGTTGCCCGCTGAGCCTGTGCTGCCTGTGCTCTGGGCACCGAGCCCACATCCACCTCCCGCTGGGCCCGCCACTGGCTGCCCTCAGCCCCGGGCCCCATGGCCTTCGCCTCTGACTCAGCCCATTGGCCCCAACAGGTCCCTCACGCCGCCTGGGGGTCCTCTTCCTCCGCTGCACGATTCCAGCCATCTCGCTGTGTCCCCAGCTCAGACACCTGTTCGCTGTGTCCCCAGCTCAGACCCCTGTGCATCCAGTCATGGTCCTGCCGTGTCTGCCCCAGCCCTGCCCTCCGGCCCGGGCAGCCCTGGCTCCTGCCCTCCTGCTCGCTATGTTTCTCTCAGGCTCTGGCCCAGCAGCTCCCATCACTCTGTGGGTCCCCAAGGGCCTGCTCTCCCCTCAGCTCCTGGGGCCAGTTCCCCTGCCCCTCCTTGGCCCTGCTCTGTGGGGACCTGCCTCATCACGGGTGGGGTCTGGGGAGGCAGTGCCCCCGGCCTGACTGCTCTTGCTCCCTGTGCATGTTGCTCCTGGTGGCTCTGGCTGTGCCCAAAGCCCCAGGTCCTAGGAGTTGGTAGCTGGGCCCCTGAGACGTGA
>NW_006296432.1:0-203 GCF_000327345.1 Myotis davidii
GTGCACTGGGCCTCTAGTATGCATATAAATTCCTCGGTTAATCACTCCCTACCCAGCCCCACCCACATCTTCCCTCTGAAATTTGACAGTCTGTTCCATGCTTCTATGTCTCTGGATCTATATTGTTCATCAGTTTATTATGTTCAATAGATTCCATATATGAGTGAGGACATGTGCTATTTGTCTTTCTCTGACTGGTTTAT
>NW_006296433.1:0-1033 GCF_000327345.1 Myotis davidii
GCCCTGAAGGTGGGCACTGGTCTCAGCCCCATCAGATGCCCACCTTTGCCCACACTAGGGCCTCCGACCTTGGCACTGTGCTCTCATGGCCTGTGTGTCAGGGATGGGCATGCAGGGCCTTGAAGGCTGTTGAGCAGCATCCCTGGCCTCTGCTCCAGGCTGAGACATGAAGGAGGGGAGGCTGGTGACCAGGTGAGGCCACAGGTTGCCATGTGACATGTTCATCTCGCAGAATCACAACTGGGGAGGTCCGCCCCACGGCCTCTGCTGTCCTGTGAGAGGCCCGTCACCCTGGGAAGCCTGTGCCTTCCTCTGATTTGGGGAAGGAATGCTTCAGGATGGGGAGTTGGGGGGCTACCCTTGTGAGTTCACAAGCCACTGTCTGCTGTCCACCGCGTGGGAGCGGGAACGGCGGTGGTGCCTTGGACGGGGCGTTGGTTCCCAGGATGCGTGGGCAGACGCCCGGATTTCATGGGCGAGCTCCACGTGAGACCGGGGGTGCACCCTGAGGTCAGACTCCAGGGCCAGGGATGCAGATGTTCGGACATCCGCAAATTATTTCACTGTAACAGCAGATGGACATGTGTATTTGGCCAGGGACGCACTGAAACTCTTCACATATTTCTCTCACATTTTTTTTAAAAAGTCTATTTGGCTTGTGGTTGACCATTTTGTGTCTGAACAAGCGATTTCTGGTCCCCGTCCATGTCCCCTGCCCCCGGTGTCTCTCTCCCACTCTCGGCACTGACTTTGGGGACAGACACGAGTCGATAACAGTTCCATTGACTCATCCACTTTGTTGTTTTGTGTTGTCTGGTGTTTTCCTTTTGTTCATCCTCATCTAGGATATTTTTCCATTAATTTTTAGAGAGAGTGGAAGGGAGACGGAAAGACAGAGAGAAATATTGATGTGAGAGAAACACATAGATGGGTTGCCTCCTGCATGAGCCCCAACCAGGGCCCAGGCTGGGGAGGAGCCTGCAACCAGGACCCTTCAGTCTACAGGCTGACGCTCTATCCACTGAGCCAAATC
>NW_006296433.1:1766-2494 GCF_000327345.1 Myotis davidii
TTTTTCTGGCCCATTTATTCAATACAGAGAGGCTTACATTTGCAAGTACTTGAAAGTTTATATTTGTATTATTTACTAATTATTGTATTCTTTATTTGTATTACAACTGTAAGCTTACTTTTGCTGCCCCTGTATGCTGATCTGAGGCCTGCCTTTCCCTTTTGTTTTTTTAATTTTAGTATATTTTATTGATTTTTTACAGAGAGGAAGGGACAAAGGTAGAGAGTTAGAAACATTGATGAGAGAGAAACATCAATCAGCTGCCTCCTACACATCCCCCACTGGGGATGTGCCCGCAACCCAGGTACATGCCCTTGACCAGAATCGAACCTGGGACCCTTCAGTCTGCAGGCCGATGCTCTATCCACTGAGCCAAACTGGTTTAGGCATGTGTGTCATCTTCTTAGTGAATCACCGTGAGGCTGTGCACACCGAGCTTCCATTTCTGCTGGCACTTCCAGGCGGACAAGATGTGACCGTCCAATGAGACCCTGCAGTGTTCTGAGGTCTCACTGCCCCTGGGCGGGGTCCAGCCTGGACACTGGGGCCCTGAGGATCTGCTAGAGCCCCCTGCCCCTCCCCACAAGGAGACAGGGATGTCGCTGGACCCCGGGATGGCATGAGTCTCTTTTCCCCTGACCCTAGGCTCTCCGGGGGAGCTCCTTGCACCCCTGGGTTCTGGCTCCCAGAGACATGTGCCATCTGGGCATAGAGATTTGAAGCTGATG
>NW_006296434.1:0-1049 GCF_000327345.1 Myotis davidii
TATCAATCCCCAGAAGGAAAGTAGGGGAGGGCAAGGGGAAGGGGAAGAGATCAACCAAAGGACTGTATACACATATATAAGCCAAACCAATGGACATGGACAACAGGGGCATGGGAGCATGAGTGTGCGGGGGGGGAGGGGAGTTGGAGGTTAATGGGGGGGATGAGGACACATTTGTAATACCTGAACTAATAAAAAACAACAACAAAAAACACTTGCCAAAGGGGAATGCTGAGGCTGAAAGGATTGAGAACCAATCAATACTCTGTTGAGTTCTGGCCTCCTTTCATGTAGACTCCCCATCATAAGGTGCCCGTGGAGGACCCCGCTGGCTTCAGAGGGGATGCTCCCCATGCCTGCACCTCTGCTCACAGGACAGGCTTTGCTATGGTTGGAAAGTGCCAGTGAACTGTGATGTTCAGTGTTTCTCTTCGCAGCAATAGCCTGGGGTAAGTTATGTTTGTCCTGAACATACTTAATGAACTCTGATACGCAAGAGGTTCGCAAAAAGTCATGGCTATTCCCACGCCTGTGTCTGGTTATCCCATCTGGATGATGTCGGGCTAAGTGAACATTCCCAGGCAGCAGCCGACCCTGCTGTGTTTCATCATAAAATGTGTCCCTTGTAAGTTTGGGGCTTTGACCTGCCCTCCATTCACCCACCTTAGCTTGATTTATTTTTAACAATATATTATATTATAATATATATTATATTATATTTATATTTTTTAAAATCCTCAATTTTTTTTTAGAGAGAGTGGAAGAGAGAAGGAAAGAGAGAGAGAAATATCAATGTGAGAGAAGCACATTGATTAGTTGCCTCCTGCACATGCCAGGACCAGGGTCTGGGGCCAGGGAAGAGCCTGCAACTGAGGTACGTGCCCTTGACAGGAATCAAACCTGGGACCCTGGGGTCTGCAGGCTGATGATCTATCCACTGAGCCAGACTGGCTAGGGCTACTGTTTATTTTGTTTAAAGGAGAAAATAAAATATTTGAAATTATTGGAGAAATTAGTAAAGGGTTAAAATGTATATATTTAGTTTTATA
>NW_006296434.1:2371-4426 GCF_000327345.1 Myotis davidii
TCCTTCTCTCTCTCTAAAATCAATAACAACATATCCCCAGGTGAGAATTAAAAAAAAAAGAATCAAGAAATACAATAAAAATAAAACCCTCAAGAGTTTCAGTTTTCTGAAAGCAACAGGACAAGGCTGTTAAAAACATTCATGTGCAAGTTTTTGTGGACATGTGTTTTCATTTCTCTTGGGTAGATACCTAGTTGTTGAACTGCTGGGTTATGTGGTCACCCTATTTTTAACATCCTGAGAGACCGCCAAGCTGTTTTCCAAAGTGCCATTTCTCATGGCCACCAGCAATGGGTGAAGGTTCTAATTTCCTGCATCCTCGCTAACACTTGCTACTGTCTGTCCTTTTAAGTATAGCTGTTCTAGGGGGTGTGACGTGGTATTGCTGTGGGTTTTGAATAGAATTTCCTACTAATGATGCTGAACACCTTTTCACGTGCTTATTAGTCATTCATAGACTTTCTTTGGAGAAATGCCCATCCAAGTCCTTGCTGAGCCTGCTTTTGATGCTGCCCCAGGTTCTGGGCAGTGAGCTGTGAGTACTAGTGCCCTGGGAAATGCCTGCTGTTATGGAGCTCACTCACTGTATCCCAGGTAGATATGAATGGTGACCGCCCTAGTGGATAGAGTATAGGCCTGTGGACTGAAGGGTCCCAGGTTTGATTCCGGTCAAGGACACATGCCTGGATTGCAGGCTTGACCCCTAATGGGAGCCATGCAGGAGGCAGCCAATCAATGATTCTCATCATTGATATTTCCATCTCTCTCCCTTTCCCTTCCTCTCTGAAATGAATGAAAAAAATTATAATATTCATCGTGACCTTACACATTATCCATTCAGAGCCCAGAGACACATACTGTCTACAAAAAGAGACCTCAGGACTCACTGTATCCCAGGTAGATATGAATGGTGGCCGCCTGGGCCGGTGTGGCTCAGTGGATTGAGTATCGGCCTGTGGACTGAAGGGTCCCAGGTTCGATTCCGGTCAAGGACACATGCCTGGATTGCAGGCTTGATCCCTAATGGGGGCCATGCAGGAGGGAGCCAATCAATGATTCTCATCATTGATATTTCCATCTCTCTCCCTTTCCCTTCCTCTATGAAATGAATTAAAAAATATAAAACATTATAATATTCATCATGACCTTCCTTACATATTATCCATTCAGAGCCTAGAGACACATACTGTCTACAAAAAGAGACCTCAGAGGTCATCTTTGTCACCTTCCTCAATTTACACGAAAAGATATTGATGCCCAGTGACCTGTGGGAGGTCACATAGCTACTTAGGGGCAAAGCATACATCCCCACACCCTTCTGCCCAGTTCCACACGTGCACCTCTGGACGCTGCGGCACACCCCAGCCCAGCTTCAGTCCCCTGCCCTTTCATTTCGCCTGGAATGGCATTTGGTAGCTTCCTCCTCCCATTAAGCCTACCCACCCCTTTAAGACCTCAAGATACCAACTCACTGTGCTCTCTTCCAGGAAGCCCTAGCTTTCCCTTCAGGGATGCTTGTCATTGCTCCTCCCCATGTCATTATTTAAGTATTCCCCTGTGCCTAGCACTGTGCTCGGACCTACAACTCTGCATTTCAGAAGAAGGGCAGGTCAGGGGATTTTCTTTGCTTGCATGGGGGGTGGTGGCCATGCTGTATAACTCAGCCGCTAGAGCAGGACTGGAATTCACATGCTACTGAGCTGGGCTGAAATGTCTTGGAAATGCGATCAATGTACACGTGCACCACAAAGATGCAAGAACGTTTATAGAGAGAGAACCAGCATCCATCAACCACGAGGAAAATGTAAATACACATGTACATTTTACACCATCAATTGTTATTAGGGAAAGGGGAACTTTGCCCTATATTTTGGAAGGGAGCAAAAGTTTCTGATCTCTTTAAAAGGTCTGCCCACTTTTCCTCATTTATAGAATATCTGCCCACCTCCTCCATTATGGATGCTAGCTAGCGACAAGTGTGCGGGGAGTCTGAGATGGGGAGTGGGAACAATCAAAATGCCTCCAAAAAGGAATGCCTGGTTGTATGGGCCTCAT
>NW_006296434.1:5540-13459 GCF_000327345.1 Myotis davidii
TATCAAGATAAAAAGATTTAGGTTTTCAAAATAACATGTAAGTAATTCTACCTGGAATTTAGGTATTTAGTAATAAATAAGTAAATCTATAATAATAAAAGTGTAATGTGCTAATTAGACTGGCCATCCTTCCGGATGAAGCCCGGGCTGCCCCCAGCCCTCAGAGCCCCTTGCATGAATTTCGTGCATAGGGCCTCTAGTACATAAATAAATAAAATGGCAGACCTGTTCCCACCAGTTTTACGGCCTGTTCCTACTGGTTTATCTGAGATTTTGGGCTCTTGGTTAAAACATCCTTATCATTTTGTAGGCTGTGCCAAGACAGGCATTTGGCTCTAGCTAAAATTTACTTTAAAACCAGCCAAAAGATTCCTGTGTAGTTAAAATAAGTGAATTGCTTTTCCAAGAGTCAAAGAATTCTTGGAAATTACTTCTTGGGACAATAGAATGTGAGTCCTCCCAAAGAGCCCTCCCCCAAAACCTTTGTTTTTAGCATACCATATACTGACTTTCATCTAAATTCAAGCAACGACATCATTTTTACATATGCTACGTATTGTTCACAGGCATAGCAAATTACAGATAATGAATTCATTTAATCATCATACCAATCCCGTGAAGCAGGTATTATTAGAAAACTGAGATAAGAAAAAGTTAAGTAAGTTGCCCAAGGCCACACAGCCAGTAAATAACAGAGGTGGGATGCAAGCCCAGGCAATCTGACTCTAGGATCCACATTCTAACTGCACCCTTTCTCTATGTTGGCATACTCTGTAATTCTTAGTCATTTCTGCCCAAATTCCAAATTCCCTTCATATTACAAATTTTCCATTTGTGCTAAAATTTGGACACCCATAATGCCCAAAATCCTAAATGACAAAGGGCTAGCACCTCTGACTCTGTTGCTCTTAGGGTGAGTATTAAAATGAAAAGAAAATATATCACTGATTAAGAGCAAGGACCTGTGGGTCATCTAGTCTTGGGCTCCAGTCCTGGCTCTATTCTAAACTGAATATGAGATCTCAGTCAATTACCTAACTTTTCTAAGCCTCAGTTTCTTTATCTGTAAAATGGAGCTACCAATATTTGTTCCTTCTCACTTTGTTCTGCTTGAATATTAAATCATAAGCAGAAAATACTTGGGAGCTTAAAATAGGTTTTAGAATACTCATTTCTCAGGGTTTTTGTCATTATTAAATAATATAATACATGTGATATGCTTAGCATGGTGTTGCCATAGTTTGTGTTTATCTAGATCAGTGGTTCTCAACCTTCCTCATGCCGCGACCCTTTAATACAGTTCCTCATGTTGTGGTGACCCCCAATTTCATTGTTACAAATTGAACATAATTAAAGCATAGTGATTAATCACAAAAACAATATGTAATTATATATGTGTTTTCCGATGGTCTTAGGCTAGATTAGCAGCTGAGCCCTGGTCAGTGTGAAAGGGTCGTTTGACCCTAAAGGGGTCGCGACCCAGAGGTTGAGAACCACTGATCTAGATGCACAGAAATAAAGAATAGGGCTTGCTTAAGGCAAAGATAACACTTTTTCCTAAGGAAGTTATATGCCTGGACTGTAACTACTCACCATGTGAGGAATTTATGATCAGATCACCCTGTGAGGTTACTTTTGGTTACACTTATGGCATCTCCTTTTGGACCACAATAGTGTGTTTAGAAACATTATTCATAATAGTCTCAAGTTGAAACCAACTGAACTGTCCATGAACAGTAGAACAGAAACATAAATTGTGGAATATCTATAGAATAGAATGCTCCCGAACAATGAAAAAGAACTACTGATTCTATGCACCAACACGGTGAACCTCCCACACATAATGTTGATGAAAAGAGGTAGGCACAGAAAAAGTTACACTCTAGTTTCCGTTTATATGAAGTGCAAAACAGGTAAACTCATCTACAGTGTCCACAGTTAGAAAAAGACCTTTCAGAAGGTTGCTGACCTGGAGGGGGCGGGGCACAAGGAAGCTTTCTGGGGCGCTGGAAAGGCCCTATATCTCGATGTGGGTACTATTTACACAGATTGCTGCATATGTAAGACTTCATCAGACTGTAAGATTATTTGTGCATTTTATTTATTTTAAATATATTTGTAGTGGTTTCAGAAAGGAAGGCAGGGGGAGAGAGAGATAGAAACATCAATGATGAGAGAATCATTGAAGGATTGCTTCCTGCACACCCCACACAGGGGATTGAGCCTGCATCTCCTGCAAGCCCCACACAGGGGACTGAGCCTGCAACCGGGCACGTGCTCTGACTGGGAATTGAACCATAACCTCCTGATTCATAGGTCAGCGCTCAACCACTGAGCAACACTGGCCGGGACTTATTTGTGCATTTTAAATTGCAGTTTAAGTATCACATTAGGGTTGAGAAGCTCTGCCTTAGAATTTCAGTATTTCTCAGACCAATAGCTGATGTAGTCTTTATCTTCAGAAGCTTCACTTTTCTGGCCAAGACCACTTACCTTCAATGATTTGGTCAACATGTTTAAAGGCTTGCTCTACATTTCCCTGCTCAATTTTTTTCTCATCAGCAAGAAATGAATTGTGCTCTAGGGCTTGCTGCAGGGGAAAAAGAAATAACAACAACCAAAAATAAGATTCTTGTTTTTATTTTTATTTTTTTTACATTCTAATAAGCCATTCAAACCCCAGCAAAATCCCATGCTCTGCTCTATTTGATCTTCACACACCAAGACAATTGGGTTACAATGGATTGCAGGCATTGGTGACTACTTACTAGTAGTTCTGTTCAGCACTGGGAGGAAGAGCTGGGGGGAAGAAGGACATATAAAACACAATCCTACCCTCTGGTTTGCTGACAGTAGGCAGTTTGGTGTTCGGGGGCAACTTTGTGATGAGGGGGAAGATAATAGATCAAAGAGAGGCCAGGAGGAGGAGTCTGCTGGGCTGGCGATGCTCAGGGGTGGCCTGTGTAGGTGACCTCAGGTGCTGAATTGGACAGGATTAGGGCAGACAGAGAAGAGACTGACAATCATTTGAAGTTAAGAGCACCTCATAAAGCAACAGAGGTTGAAACCCAGCTGAGGGACCAAAATGAGAACAAGGCTAGATTGGCTGGGGAGTTTTCTATCAAGAAGTAGCTGAGCCCTGGTCAGGGTGGCTCAGTTGGTTGAGTGTGGTCTAGTGCACTGATAGGCTACCGGTTCGATTCCCTGTCAGGGCACATGCCTGGGGTTGCACGCTCAATCCCCATTGCAGGAGGCAGCCAATCGATGTCTCTCTCTCTCTCTCTCTCTCTCTCTCATCAATAAAAACATATTTCTTAAAAAAAGAATCAGTTCTGCCATGGCCAGGTAGCTCAGTTGGTCAGAGCATTGGTTTCGGGTTCAGTCCCCATTCAGGGCATATACAATGATCAAACAACGAATGCATAAATAAGTGGAACAACAAATCAGGACCAAACAATGAATGCATAAATAAGTGGAACAACAAATCAATGTCTCTTTGTTTGTTTTCTCTCTTTCTCTATAAAAATAAACAAATAGATAGATAAATAAGCAGTTGGATGAACTTGAAAGATAGAGTGAGGTTGGACTATGAAAGACGTTGAGTTTTATACTAAGGACCTTATCTAAGGGGACATTGTGTTTTTTTGTTTTTGTAAGAAAAAGTGATCTGATGAACTTTGTGGCCTAGAAAATTAACACAGTAGGTAGATATTTTGAGATAAAGTGGTTATTGTAGTAAATCTGACAATAAGGTGGTGAGGACTGGGCTGAAGGGTGGGAAGGGGGGAAAGTGAGAAGAGAAAAAAAGGGGCACATCTAAGAGGCATTTAAAAGATAACTGGAAAAAAATTGAATTTGGCATCTGTTTGGAAAAACAGGGGAGAATCAAAGAGGATTGTGAACACTGTACCCTATTGGCCAGGGTTCATATTGCTTATGCATCTATCCCTCCATCACACATTTATTGAGTACCCACTATAGGTTTAGGGCTTGGCTGGGCACCAGGGATATAAGCACCATGAACATGTTCTTGCCCTCATTAACAACAGCAACTAAAATGAAATCACAGCTAACATGTATTCAAAGCACCCCATGTCCTAAGTGCTTTTTTAAAGCACTTTATTTGGATTCTCTCATTTAAGCTTCATGATGACCTTTTGATGTAGGAACTTTCATAGTTCCCATTTCACAGAGGAAGAGGCTGAGATACGATGCATTTAAGGAACTTGTCAAAGCTTCCATTTAACAGCCTGTTGAATGGCAGAGTCAGAATATGAATCTTAGTTTTCTATCTCCAGAACTTGTGCTTAAAGTAGGAAGTAGACATGAAGGTCAAGAGGACCCAAGCTGTCACTCAGTCAATGGTAACCTGCTCTGAGTGTCACAGTGCTCTGGACTTTCTCACAGACTCATTTTGTATGTGAGGGCATAAGGATCTTCCTCTGGTGCTGCTTGTCTATATTCTCAGGCCAGGCATTGGCAAGAGGCCTTTCGAGGAGACGTGGACCCAGGAACGAATGGGTCTCCAGGCAGGAAAATTCTCAGTATCATGTCTCAACTTGGAGATGACACTGAGTAAAGCATAGATGAAGCCCAGGTTGTACTATTCTGTGACTCTGGGGATTGGATTCTGCCACAAGGACATCACCCTAGTCAATCTTGGAGAAACAAAGCAGCTCGAATACCTCTATTGTGATAATCCGAGGTTCTATGTCTTCATAAGCAATCCTCACTTTCTTAGCGGCGTCTTTCGCATGGGCATAGGTATCAGCGGCCACGGTGCAGACGATCTGACCCACGCAAATTACCTGCAGAAAAGTCGCATGTTCAATGTAATTGGTTGAAACATAGAATCACTAAAAAGGATTTACTGTTCCCAAGTTCTTACATTTACCCCCTGGGTTCTTGTGAACAAAAGCAAGATTATTTCCTGCCTATGGGGATACATTTAAAACAATGGCTTGAGTGGGACTGAGGGGGTTCAGAATTGGATGCAGAACTTGATTATGTCTGGCCTAGGACTGTCTTCAGCTGCACTGCTCACTGTTTCAAAATCACTAGCGGGGATCCAGCCATCCTGAAATTCCTGAAGTTCTGTTGGTTCTCTTAATGGCCAATGCTTTTATTGCTTCTGGGACTTTTACGAATTTTTTTTAGAAGTCTTCCTCAAGCACGATTATGGTTTTTATGAGAACCTCAAGAGTCCACAATTGAAAATGAGGTGGAGTCCTTGGTTCTCTGAATGTCTTAGTGATATGGCATTTTCCAAAAGTATTTGAATCCTAAGCCACATACAAATCACACACCTCGTTCTGTGCATAGAGAACCTCTCCATTATGGTTATTATCTCCCGGAACGTCCTCTGCTGTTATCACATCAACAACACCGGGGAGTGCCAGGGCTTCTGAAACATCAATTGCTCTAGGAGAGAACATGTAAAAGTACACATTAGAGTTGCAGAGGTAAGTTCAGGGTACACTATACATGATTCCGCCAACACTGGGGAAAAGTGCAATGGGCCTCATAACTACATCATGGACAATACATTGGTATTCTGACTCTTGGCCATAGGTTTTTTCATAACTATGCTTTAAAAATGAATGATTCCCATCCAGAAGAGGAAATACTTTTAATTGACTTACACATATAGTAAGCTTTCAGTTTAAGTATAAAATTATTAATGCATTTCAGTAACTTTTATAGGGACAGCTTTTATTTCCTTACATGATCTTTGCATGAGCTCTGGTGCTGGTAACTACCGCCAGGAAGAGTTCTTGGGCGACAGGGGGCATGTCATCAACGTACACGGCTTCCCCAGTGGCATGTTTAATGGCTGACTTGTGCATCATGGGGTGGCCGACTGGATCTTGAGGAGGTTGGTGGGGATTCACACACTGTTCATGAAAAAAGCCTGTTATTTTACTGCCAGACATTCTCATGCACTGAACATTGGGTCTGTTATATTTTGATTACTTACAAGTCAAGGAAAACTACGGGCGACTGGGTATCTCTAGCTATGAGTCAGAGTTAATAAATATCCATTGAGTATTATGGCAAGGAATATATTCTTGGTTACAGGCTCTAACCGACTCCTGCCCCCGACCCCTCCCACACACAAGATGACATTGTTCCTGCCCTCAAGGATTCTACAACCTTGTTGAGGAATCAGAACACATACATTGACGTAATGTGATCAATTTCATAGAGTAATAAAGAATAATTTACACAGCTAATATGGTGTTAGGAAAACACACAGTTTCCTGGGAGATTTGGGGTGGCTCTTATAAAGCAGGGAGGACTTCCTAGAAGCAGTAAATATATTGAGTGAGGTTTTTAAAAAAGGACCAACAGTGGCCAAGGAAAGGAGGAAATTGTAAGTAAAAAAGCTGGAAATAGTAAAGAAGGGAGATTCAAAATCAAATTCCTTGGGTAGTCTTGAGTAAAAACATAAACGCTAAACCAAGCAAGTTGTGTTTGGGTGACAATGGGTCACATCAGTTGGTTTCAGTAGACTGTATCTTTACATGTACCACAAAATATGGCTATGAAAAGGGGGAAATACATGCGTAATGCATACATCTGAAGGACTAAGCCTATTAGAAAGCAAAAACCCTACCCACCAACCTGGAACATCTGAAGTCCTTGTGGTGTTCCTATGGGGAAATTGTCTACAGCACTCATGAAATTTTCTGGGATGTCAGGAAACTTCTGGGGATCCTAGAAAGAAGATTACTTGACATTCAATTTTACAATTTGACTGACTAGCTTGGAAACACGTGTAGAAGTATTTCAGATATTAGATGCCAGTTCTGCGGGGAGAGCCCTGAGCTTCAAGTTCCCTAGGCTGGTAGCAGTTATTTGAAGAATAACTACATCTACTTATGTGGTGGGTGACAATGGGTCACATCAGCTGGTTTCAGTAGACTTTATCTTTACATGTAACACAAAATATGGTTATTGAAAAGTGGGAAATACATGCGTAATGCATACATCTGAAGGACTAAGCCTATTAGAAAGCAAAAACCCTACCCACCAACCTGGAACATCTGAAGTCCTTGTGGTGTTCCTATGGGGAAATTGTCTACAGCACTCATGAAATTTTCTGGGATGTCAGGAAACTTCTGGGGATCCTAGAAAGAAGATTACTTGACATTCAGTTTTACAATCTGAGTGACCAGCTTGGAAACACGTGTAGAAGAATTTCAGATATTAGATGCCAGTTCTGCAGGGAAAGCCCTGAGCTTCAAGTTCCCTAGGCTGGTAGCAGTTATTTGAAGAATCACTACATCTACTTATGTGCACAGAAAAGTGAGTGCTTTTTCCAGGAAGGGAAGAACTCCCTTCATGACCAGGTCTCCTTTTTAAATGAGTAGAAGTATGTATATACTTCTAAATGGATCTGTGCTTTCAAATCCAAGCCAACCTCTTGGGCATGTACCTCAAAGAAACAACTGAGGGAGTAGGCAAAGATGACTTGTGAGTTATCTACAAGGGTGCCCAATTACAGACTATTTGTGCCAGTGAAGAAACTAGAATTAAACTAAACACCCAACAACAAGGAAATGGCTACACAAATTATGGTATATCCATAAGATAAAATATTCTGCAGTGGGGAGAAACTAAGATGGCGGCATAGGGGATCACCGAGATTGCTGCCTCCTACAACAACTTCAGAAACACAACAAAAGGACAGGACGGTCAACATCTAGAACTACAGGAAGGCTGGCGGAGTGTAAATTCTACAACTAGAAGAAAAGAGAAAAACACATTGAGGGTCAGGAGCTGCAGAAGTAAAGTGCAAAGGTACGGAGGAAGGGGGCTGGTACCTGAGGACGCGGCTGGGGAGGGAGTTACAAGCTCCAGACTGCTCTGAACTCCGGTTCTGGGCAGTCTCTGGGGACCCAGGACTCATATGGGTA
>NW_006296434.1:15130-19630 GCF_000327345.1 Myotis davidii
TGTAGAAGTGTACTTATTGACATTAAAAAATGCTCATGAAATACAATTAAGTGAAAAAACTTGTGTACAGTATGATTCCCTTTTTTCAATTAAAAAATATAAAAGTATGTATTCATATGTTAATTGTAGGATTACTGAATTAGAGTTGATTTTTTAAAATTTTGCTTCTCTGCATTTTGAATTCTTCTATGATAGAATATATAACATAATAGAACGTGTAATATTTTAGAGAATATATGATAATATATAATAGATATAAAATAAAAACATATATTTAATAGATTACATACAATAATATATTAAATCTACACTGATTACATATTAATATACTGAAATATGATATAACACATAATAGGGTATATAATAAAACAAAATAGAATATGATAATACTAATAATAAATAATGTTAATAAAATAATAATAAAAAGGCTAGCTGAACTAAGAGAGTGAAATTCTCAGGCATAAAAGAAATGTGGGAATAGTCATTTATCTGCCATTTTTGAGTCAGTTCATGAATTATTAAGAGGACGCTCAGTTATGGGCCATATGTTGAGAAACTGCTGTGGAAGTCATTTTAAACTAGGCTAGAAAAGGAAAACAAAGTTAATAAAAAATTAGAAACAATCTAAATGTCTAAAAATAAGGAATAGGCCAAATAATGGTACATCTTTCCATAAACATGACATGTAAACTTATGTCATAATGTCATTGAAAAATAGTTAATGACACTGAGAGATGTTTATATTACAAAGTGAAATAAGCAACCAGTTCTATTGGTGTGTATATGTGGCATATATATATACACATCCATAAAGAAGAATTTAGAAGGATACATACCAAAATATTAATAGTTGCTAGCTATGGTGATAGGATTACAAATGCTTTTTCCTCTTTTCTGGCTTATTCAAATTTTCTAAATATTAAAGTTGGGTTATTAACATTTTTTTCCTTAAAATAGGAAAAGATGTTATGATTTACTTACTGAAGGTTTTTTGTGACTGCAGGTCAACTTGCATGCATATTAGTATTTGTTATACAAATTATAGGGCAAATAGATTACCAAGATTGCCCCCTTTTCAGCCCAATAGTGAAGGAGAAGGGAAGGAGAGGAACAAAGAAAAGTGAGAAGGGCCCATACTCAGTGCCCTTGATGGATATCAAAACCATGCAGGGAAAGTCCTTCATGTGCAGACCCCCACTCAGAATATCAAAGCACCCAGAGACGCAGAGAAGTCGTTTACCATTTTATTCAGTCCTCGCCTCACTTTGAGGTAGAATTTGAAGAGTAAGCTGATCATGAGGGTTCGCTTATATTCTACCATGCCACCCTCAGCTCCTGGCGGAATGTAAATCTCATCCAGGACCAATCGGCACGCATCGCTCAGCATTTGGTCATCCCATTGCCTAGTAGAGAAGAATGCAAACATTCCACGGATGAGGTGAAGACATACTAAACTGATAGAACAAGGGAAGATGGGGAGCAATCTGTATCCATCTTTGAAGTCGACACAACATATCCTTAAATATTTCATCTGCTTTATTTAGAATCTGATACAATGAGAGAAACATCGATCTGTTGCCTCCTGAATGTGCTGCAGTGAGAGAAACATCGATGTGAGGGAGAAACATCGATCTGTTGCCTCCTGAATGTGCCCCAACTGGGGATCGAACCCACAATCTAGGTATGTACCCTGACTGAGAATCGAGCCCACAGCCTTTTGGTGTATGGGATGATGCTTCAACCAACCGAGCCAACCGGCCAGAGTGTGATGAGAATTTTAAAGGTCTACTCTCTTAACAACTTTTAAATACAAATTATAGTATTATTAACTACTAGAGGCCTGGTGCAGCCCAGAGCCTTTTGGTGTATAGGATGATGCTTCAACCAACCGAGCCACCCGGCCAGAGTGTGATGAGAATTTTAAAGATCTACTCTCTTAACAACTTTTAAATACAAATTACAGTATTATTAACTACTAGAGGCCTGGTGCATGCATTCGTGCACCAGTGAGGTCCCTCGGCCTGGCCTGGGTGATCAGGCTGAAACCGGCTCTCTGACATCCCCCAAGGGGTCCCGGATTGCAAGAGGGTGCAAGCCAGGGCGAGGGACCCCACTGGTGCATGATTAGGGCCAGGGAGGAACTGCAGGAGGTCTCCAGGGCATTCCCGGCCCATCTTGCTCAGTCCCTCGGGAAGTTGGCCAGGAGGGTAGGGACTGTGGGAAGGTTCCAGGGTGCGTCTGGCCCATCTCACTCAGTCCCAATCGGCTGGACCCCAGCAGCAAGCTAACCTACCAGTTGGAACATCTTCCCCCTGGTGGCCAGTGCACTTCACAGTGACTGGTCAACCAGATGACTATCTGCCCCCTGGTGATCAGTGCACATCATAGTGACTGGTTGACTCTCTGCCCCTGATGGCCAGTGTACGTCATAGCGAGCAGTTGAGTGGCCTTAGCATATTATGAGCATGTTATGCTTTGATTAGTTGACCAGACAACCGGACACTTAGCATATTAGGCCATAGCGACTGGTCGACTGTCTGCCCCATGATGGCCAGTGTACATCATAGCGAGCAGTTGAGTGGCCTTAGCATATCATTAGCATGTTATGCTTTGATTGGTTGACCGGACAACCGGACACTTAGCATATTAGGCTTTTATTATATAGGATCGTCACCATGCTATATATTAAATTCCCGTGAATTATTCATTTTATAGCTGGAAGTTTGTACTTTTCAACCCTCTTCTTCCATTTGTGCCCTCCTTCACCACCACCCCCAACCTGGTGCAACCATCAATCTGTTTTCTGTATTGAGAGTGACGAGAGGAAGGCCTTTTAACCTTTTGGAATATTTCATCTTCTTTATGTGGTTTAAGGAAATTTTCAGATATCTTAGGACACAGTGTTGGAAATGTAGGTTAATTAAAAGTGAAAATTTGAAGGTTATATCTACTTTTATTAATTTGTGCAGTAATCTTATTACAGAAACAACAACAAAATTACTGTACCTTGAAATATGTTGGTTTTGGGGTGACTTTCATTTTCCTTATCCTATTTTTTTGACAGCAATTAATTTTTTTAAATGAATATATAGCTATATTTTATAATCAGAAAAAAATCTCTAAGTGCTGCTTTCAGTAAAATAGGAAGGCCTGGGTTCAATGTTCCAGACATGCTGTGACCTACCTCCCAATGAGCTGCTTGCAGGTTTGGTTTGCAGAGACCACAGTGGGGCCAACACGCCCATAGAATATTTTAAGGTCCTTGATTGTGTCTGTGCCATCTTCAAACTTCACACTCATCCCGGCATTGACAATGGCAAAGGCATTCTCCTGGCGTTGGGCCAGCCTCAGTCCCGACACAAAGTGCCACTGGAGGAATAAGGACACATATGTAATACCTTAATCTAGTGGTCGGCAAACTGCGGCTCGGCAAATCGCGGCTTGCAAGCCACATGCGGCTCTTTGGCCCCTTGAGTGTGTCTTGTCCATAAAATACCGGCTCTTCCACAAAATACTCACTTCTGCACACGGGCCACAAAGTTTCAATCGCACTGTACGTGCTCACCCGCACGTGGGGTTTTGTGGAGGAGCCACACTGAAGGGGCCAAAGAGCTGCATGTGGCTCGCGAGCCATGGTTTGCCCACCACGGCAGAAAAAGAAAACCCTCAGAAAGGTTCGTGCTTGTCTCTGCTGTGTGACAAACAGGGCACTTAGGTGATCATTAATAATAAAAAGGACCCTGCTAATGGACTGGAATTCTCAAATAGGATAAGGAAAATGAAACTGTTATTAACTGTTGAGCTGACGGTATGTGAGCACTCGCCCGTGTGTTTTACCTACTAGTATGGTAATATTTAATCCTCACAGTGACTGTACTCATTTCCAATTTACTGATGAGGAAACTGAGAGGTTAAGTAACTTACACAAGGTCACACAGTAAGTGGCAGAGCTGGGGTTCAAACCCAAGCCATCTGGCTTCAAAGTCTATGCTGATCTATTTTCAACTCCAAGTCACCTCACTTGGCCTCGGGCAAATGACTTAAATTCTTTGGGTCTTAACTTTCTTTAAAAGGAGAAGATTGAGTTTGATCAGATGGTGCCTCAAGGGATGAGGGGAGGATCCAGAGATGGGGTGTCTCTCAGAGCAAACTACCAAACCTTCACTTTTAACTAGTTTGGTATTCTATGTAAATTTCATTTGCAGAAAGAATTCTACTGTTAAAAAAAAAAGCTTGCAAACTACAGCACTAAATGGCTTCCAGAGTTTTTCAGCTTTAAATTTGTCATTTTAGGTTAAATTTCATGATTAGTGTTACATATTAGAGTGACAAAATG
Organism: Myotis davidii; assembly: GCF_000327345.1. Taxonomy (NCBI): domain Eukaryota; kingdom Metazoa; phylum Chordata; class Mammalia; order Chiroptera; family Vespertilionidae; genus Myotis; species Myotis davidii. The sequence goes on from NW_006296434.1 coordinate 19,467, forward strand.
GGAGAACATCTCTTTGTGTGGCCAGTATCTTGGTGGGGGTGGGGGAGAAGCTAACCCTACCACCACGGACGCTGTCAAGGATAAACCATTTTTGATTTGGAAAGCAAAGGTGATAAGGAAGTGCTGGAGACACTCATCACATTTACTCTACTGTACTGACTGGG
>NW_006296434.1:19723-22391 GCF_000327345.1 Myotis davidii
TCTTCAGTCTACCCTCCAACCAATTTTTCTCGATCTTTCCAGTGGATTGATATTTTTAAAATACCACTTTTCATTAAGATTTTACCTTGCTTCTGAGGTGGTTGTCTGCTAGAACATGTACAAACTCCTTGATGAAGCAATAGATATGGGGCCCCAGCTCCCATCCAGTCTGATTTCATGGGGCTCCTCCAGCCGCCATTCACCCCAACCCCCATCCTCATGCTGTTCTCTCACTTGGAATGACCACCCTCTTCTCTCCACTGACCTATGCTTCCCTTCCCTTTTGAACAACACAGGGGAGGACTCTCTTCATCACAGGAACTACTCCAGCTTTTTGTCCACTCATGTCCTGTTTCCTATGTCAAGCCCTTCCTCTGAGATTTACAGACCTTGGAAGACAGGACACTGTGTCTTATACATCAGTGTGGTGCCTCCTGGATTTAGCCCCATGCCTGGCTTTAAATTTTATTTATAGTATTTGGTTAACAAATGTTGGGTGACTTGGAAGTATTTTATGGTAATGAACTTTCAGTTCACCAGGAACTTATGGGAGGTGATATTGGCGATAGTTTGCCTCGGTCTTGGCTAAAATGCATATTTATCTGAAACCAAAAATTCAGCTGCTCACACAAAAGGCTCTCCTTTTTGCAGAGAGAAGGCCCACAGAAATGTTTTTCTTTTAATTTCTTTTAAAAACAAAAGAAAAAATGAATATAGTAACAATGAATATATAACACTGGGTTATATTCATCTTTGTAATAACACTAGAGGCCCATGCATACGTGCAAGAGTAGGCCTTCCTTCCCCCGGCTGCCGGCACCAGCTTTTCTCTGGCACCTGGGACCCGGGCTTCCCTGCAAGCCCCAGCTTCGCCCGGAAGTATGTCCAGCCTAATTAGCATATTATGCTTTTATTATATAGGATGGTCATTGATTTGATTTTTTATGAACAGAGACTCATGAAGGCAAAAATGCCTAAGGTCCACAAAAGCTCAAGATGGGCCTGATAGGAAAGCAAATGAAATGGTCATTGAGAATCTGGCCCTTCCTGAGCACAGCCCAATCATCTCCCTGCAGCTGCTGTTGGGAAAGGAGATGGCACTATCCCTGGGAGTCTGTCTATGGCTCCTGCACAGGGTTCAGGGTGCCCCTGGGCAGGCAGCGCGTCAGGAGTCCTTACCTGTGTAGAATGGGGAATATAAACAGATAACACAATCTCTTCTGACTTAAGGTCAGCTTCAGGCGCTCTCTCCAGGAAATGGCCATCTAAAGGAATCTGCCGTTCTCCTTCTATCAGAGAGATGACCTTGATTAGAATGCACATATTCAATTGGAGAATATCCAGCCAGGGGCAGAGGTGATGTATTGGGTGAAAAGACAGAGAGTGCAGGCCGGGGGCCAGACAATGCGGGTTCTAGCTCCAGGTTCCACGCTGTGTCTCCTTAGGGAAGTCGCAGAACCTTTGGGGCTTCTGGTTCCTCATTGCTGGAATGAAAGGGTTGGGCCAGATAAGCTGAAAGGCTCTACAGAAGCAACCCAGTTTCACAAATGGGAAATGGGGAGAATGTATTTCACACATGGGAAACCTGAGGTCCAGAGGTCCGGAGAGGTGAGATGACCTGTCCAAAGTGCTGAAGGCGGGACTAGTGGCAGAGGTGGGGTGCCTCAGATATAGCTACTTTTCTTTAAGCAGTTTTCCCTGCTTTCTTATTTGATCCACCATATTTTTTAAATGGGATTTTAATCAAAGACAGGGTTACAACAATAGTTCTATGAATAATATGCACTGCTTTTATTTCCTTAAGTACAATCATTTTCCCTTGGCAAGGATTAAACCGGTTGTGAATAAAGAGAGAAGTAATGAGTCATGTGCCCCACAAAGTTGATTTTGTTTAAAATGAAAAGTCCTAGAAGAAAAATTCCACCTTTACGAAACTCTGCAATCGGATATGCCATCAAACGTTGAAACCACAGAGATGCTCCTCAGACATTTTTTGATAACTGCTTCTGGACTGTGATGAATGTGACCAAACAGTTAAGAAAAATTATCTGGTGCAGTAGCTTATCTATGAGATACAGAATATCTAGAGAACAGGATAACTGATTTCAGCTTCATCCTTATGTTTGAGGGAACGTAGCTATCACCTATATGTATTTGGTAAGTCTAAGTTGGTTATACTTGGGTTCCCAGGTCATAGCTCATGGAAGGAGCTACCTGATATTGATAATTATAAAACAGAATGCTTAAAAGTTGGTCTCTTACCTTTAGATATCAGATTGATGGTAGCATTTCCTGCTGCTAAAATTGGATTTAGGTCAGAAAAATTCGGCCTGCTCACCACATGTCCTCCTAAAGTCTAAGTAAATAAAGGAGACACTTCTTTTTTAGTTACCCTTAGCTATTTAACAGATAAGCAATTATGCATGCAGGGAACTTGTGTAAGCTTTTAATTCTCTTCTTTGCTTCATAGAAAGATCTGGCAGACCGCTGAAACCGGTTTGGCTCAGTGGATAGAGAGTCGTTCTGCGGACTGAAAGGTCCCAGGTTCGATTCCAGTCAAGGGCATGTACCTGGGTTGCGATCGATGATTCTCTCTCATCGATGTTTCTGACTATCTCTCTCCCTTCCTCTCTGTTAAAAATCAATAAAATATATTTTTTTAAAAAAG
>NW_006296434.1:22481-26927 GCF_000327345.1 Myotis davidii
ACAGGAAATTTCCTTAGCTATTTAACAGATAAGCAATTATGCATGCAGGGATCTTGTGTAAGCTTTTAATTCTCTGCTTCGTAGAAAGATCTGGCAGAGTTTTGGGGCAGTGAAGTAGATTCAGACAACATACGGGGCAAGGTTCCCACCCCTGACTCCATTCAGACTCATTGCCTGAGAAAATATTCCTTTCCCATGTGTAACGAGGAGACAGCTGTCTTTGAGAACTGGCCCTAGAGTGAGTGTTCTGTAACACAAGGGAAGATGCAGACTGCAGCCTGAGGAAACTCTAAAGAACCGGGAAATGGAACTAATTTTCTAAATGTTTGCGGTGCTGCTGTGCCCAAACTGTCAATAAGGAGGCCATTTGAAGGGAGCTAAGAAGGCAAGACTGTGAGAGGAAGACATGGTCCAGAAAAAGGGATAGAAGATGGCCAAGGTGAAAACATATGGTGGATTTTGAGAATCAACAGAAATGGAGCCAGAGACAACTAGGAAAAATGTGTCCCCCGCTCAGCCCCACTGAACTACTCACCATGTGTGGAATGGGTAGTGGTTTGAACAAAATTTCTCTTAAATCTTAGATAATAGGAAACCTTGATAAACTAGATAACTGGGGATGTCCAAGAATTGACATTTGGGATACACATGTTTGGAAACTGACCTCATCGCAAAGCTCTAAGAGGAGAACCATCCATAAAAGAGTATTTCAGAAAGGCAGGCTCTTGTTTACTAAACCTTGGGTAAGACACCTTTCACAGTCTGTTAGAGCCAGACAGGATCTTAGAGACAGTCCATTGGGTTGAACCTTAATTTTTATTTTATTTTTTAAAATATATTTTATTGACTTCAGAGAGGAAGGGAGAGGGAGAGAGAGCGAGAAACATCAATGATGAAAGAGAATCAATGGGCCCCTTCAGATTCCAGAAGCATAATCTTGTTATATAATATGCTGCTTCTCACTCTGGGCACACACATGCACACAATGTGACCTTCTCGAGCATGCACGCACACACGAGCGCGCGCGCACACACACACACACACACACACACACACTCATGTTGCAGAGATTTATTCAACACTGACTTGTTGGGTTTCCTCTTCAGAGTGATGTTTGCTCTGTATGGCTGAACAGAACTGTATGGCTGACTGTACCCTCAGCTCATTTCCTATGACACTAGAGAACCTACCGCCATACTCCTGATCTGGACTCCGGCAAGCGTCCTCAGGTGCGTCCGGAGGGCACGGTAGGTCTTAGTCTTCTCCTTTGGTTGCTCCGAAACAATAAAAGCTAAGGCATCATTCAGCTGGGCGAGGCTGTAGCCCGCCCCGATTGTCACCCCTGAAAGTAAAACGCTGGCATGAAACCTTAAAGGAAAAAGACACCTGGGCTGATGGAAGCCACCTTGCGAATAGATCTTCCCTTTTCTCATTAACTGAGAATGACAGGAACCAAAGATGAAGCTCATTTCTGGCAATTTGCATTATTCCCAGATATTAGGTACCAGATTCTTTTTCTCAGTCACGTGTACAGTCACATATGCATATACGCTAATATACGTCAAACACAGATATTTGAAATTTATTAGTTTACTTCTAATTTAGTGTTTTCCGGAATGTATTGATCGAATATAAGATCTGCAGCCAAGATTTTATAAGGTTCTTAAAAGCTCAGTAAGCCTGAGTGGGACTTGACGTGCACGTTCGGGTTGCCCGCTTGCCTTCCTTCCAGAGCCATTGCTTCCTACTGTTCCCTTGTCAGAACGAGAATAGACACCTACCGGTGCCTCGGGTCGGTTTCATGCAGGTGAACTCACAGGGGATGCTTTGAGTAGTGATGTCATCTAGTTTATGTATTCTTTTTTTAAAATATATTTTATTGATTTTTTTACAGAGAGGAAGGGAGAGGGATAGAGAGTTAGAAACATCAATGAGAGAGAAACATCAATTACAGTGTGATGACAATTTGCATATTAGCTCCATTATACAGGATTTAAAAAAAATCTATTTTATTGATTTTATACACAGGGGAAGGGAGAGGGATAGAGAGTTAGAAACATCAATGAAAGAGAAACATCGATTCAGCTGCCTCCTGCACACTCCCTACTGAGGATGTGCCCGCAACCCAGGTACATGCCCTTGACAGGAATCAAACCTGGGACCCTTCAGTCTGCAGATGGATGCTCTATCCACTGAGCCAAACTGGTTAGGGCTAGTTTATGTATTCTTAAGGGGGGCAATACTGCCCCCAAGGGGGTGAAAAAAACCTTTTCCTTTTTATGTGTAAAGCTCTGATATACATACTGTACATAAAAAAGATACATTGTCTCTCTGTGGTTTTAAAATTTCATAAAGAGATCATTAGAGAAAAAAATTCTATTGCCCCTCTGAGAGGCAGTAAAATAGAGATTGAGAAACATTGGCTTTGATTCTGTAGGCTCTACCTACCCAACCCTTGCTCCCCGCCCTCACCAAGTACTTCCATAATCTTCCTTCCCAACCGCCCCATCCTCCGTCCCCAGCACCAGCCTGGCTCCCCCTGCTCCCCCTCTTCCTGGGAGTGTAAAAGGTGAAAAGAATTAATGGGCAGACTGACTTCAGATTAGCAGGTCAGAAGGGAAGCAGTCAATTTTCCGTTTGATTGCTGTTTACTCACTGGGGAGAACCCTATTTTATGTAGCATTTTTAGCTCCTGTAGCCTGGTCTCCATTCAGATGCTGAGTTTTGGTAGTGGATGGTGGGATATGTTTCTCAGGCAGCCTTATTTGGTGCATCATGCAAAGGAGTACTTAACTAAAAGTAAGAAGACATGGGATCTAGTCCCGTCTTAACCAATTGATAGCTGTGTGAAGTTGGGAAGGTATTTCAGCCTTTAACTCTACAAATCCTTTAGGAGAACAGAGATCCCAAGGCTGCCTGCTATGTATACCTCCCGGGGTTGTTGTGAGGATAAAGAGAAATGAGACATGAAAGCACTTGCTAAATTGTTAAAAGAAGGTAAAATAAATAAGGTTATTGTTCACAGCTAAATGTTCACATTTTGTAGTCTAGTTTGTGAGTGTGTGTGTGTGTGTGTGACTAAGAGTAAGAAGACATGGGATCTAATCCCGTCTTAACCAATTGATAGCTGTTTTAAGTTGGGAAGTTATTTCAGCCTTTAACTCTACAATTCCTTTAGGAGAACAGAGATACCAAGGCTGCCTGCTATGTATACCTTCCAGAGTTGTTGTGAGGATAAAGAGAAATGAGATATGAAAGCACTTGCTAAATTGTTAAAAGAACATAAAATAAATAAGGTTATTGTTCACAGCTAAACGTTTAAATTTTGCAGTCTAGTTTGTGTGTGTGTGTGTAAGTGTGTGTGTGTGGGTGTAGATGAGCCATAAAGAAATTTGTGAATCAGAAAGTAATGTCTAGCGAGCTCAGTTGGTTAGCAGTGGTCGGCAAACTGTGGCTCATGAGCCACATGCGGCTCTTTGGCCCCTTGAGTGTGGCTCTTCCACAAAATACTTGCTCTTCCACAAAATACCGACTTCTGCGCATGGGCCATGAAGTTTCAATCGCCTTGTACATGCGTGCCTGCATGTGGTATTTTGTGGAAGAGCCATACTCAAGGAGCCAAAGAGCCCCATGTGGCTCACGAACCTGCCGACCATGGGTTAGAGCATTGTCCCATACACCAACAGGTTGTGGGTTTGAATGCTGGTCAGGGCATATAGCTAAGTTTTGGGTTAGATTCCCTGTCTGGGCATGTGTTTTTCTCTCTCTCTCAAATAAATAAAAACAGCCCAGTAGTGTGGCTCATAAACTAAAAAGTGAGTGTCAATCTATAAACCAGGAGATCATGGTTTGATTCACATGCTTGGGTTGCAAGTTTGATCCCCAGTAGGGAGCATGCAGGAGGCAGCTAATTAAAATGATCCTGTCTCATTGATGTTTCTATATCTCCCTCTCCCTTTCTACCCAGACTCAAGGGGCCAAAGAGCCGCATGTGGCTCGTGAGTCGCGGTTTGCCGACCATGGGTTAGAGCATTGTCTCGTACACCAACAGGTTGTGGGTTTGAATCCTGGTCAGGGCACATAGCTAAGTTTTGGGTTAGATTCCCTGTCCGGGCGTGTGTTTCCCTCTCTCTCTCTAAAATAAATGAAAACAGCCCGGCAGTGTGGCTCAGGGTTGAGTGTCGATCTATGAACCAGGAGGTCACTTCTCTGAAATAAATAAAAACATATAAGAATATTTAAAAAATAAAATAAAAACATTATCTTTGGGTGAAGGAAAAAAAAGAAAGAAAAAAAATGATGTCTAGCAAGACACTTTCCTACCTGCCAGCCAATGTCTTAAGTCTTCTTATTCAGTGACTCTTCCCATACCTGGCTGAACTATGTGGCATCTTCCCACCATTATGGCTCCCATGACAATGCAGTCCTCAGTGACACAGCTGAGTG
>NW_006296434.1:26946-30389 GCF_000327345.1 Myotis davidii
ATCCTGTCTCATTGATGTTTCTATATCTTCCTCTTCCTTTCTCTCTCTGAAATAAATAAAAACATATAACAATATTTAAAAAATAAAATAAAAACATATTTTTGGGTGAAGGAAAAAAAAAGAAAGGAAAAAATGATGTCTAGCAAAACGCTTTCCTACCAGCCAGCCAATGTCTTAAGCCTTCTTATTCAGTCACTCTTCCCATACCTGGCTGAACTACGGGGCATCTTCCCGCCATTACGGCTCCCTTGACAATGCAGTCCTCAGTGACACAGCTGAGTGGAGTGGGTTAGTTTGAAAAAGCTCACGAAAAGCACAGAGTAGATGATCAATAAACATTTTTTGAATGAATAAATGAGGTCAGATATTCTATGAAGTGCTCAAATCAGCCCATTGTATATAATGAACAGTCCACCAACAGCCAATCATTACATATTATTTGAAAAAGAAGGTGCATACCATTGTCCGTGCTGTCCACAAAATGCAGTTCTGGAAGCCCAAATGGAGATATGAAAACTGGATGGAATTCATCTTTGAATTTAATGCCGGGTCCTCAAGGAGAAAAGCATTTAAAGCAATTAGGAAAGGAAGTCGATGAGTGCCAATAGATGTTGCTTACAGAAAATCAAGAGGGAAAATGGTGACAAAAAAGACATTTGCAAAAGAAAGCAACAGAGCATTCTAAAGGCAGAGGCATCCACTAGTAAAGATGAATTGCATTTATGAGGAGTTTAAAGAGAGACACAGTGTTTGGGTTACCTAAAGAACAGAATTTCAAACACCCACCCACTGCAGTGTTCCCCATGACAAGGGGGGCCTTGGGGTACTTGGCTTTCAGCTCCAGGAGGTCATTCAGGGCCACAGGGGTAATCCAGGTGGTCCTTTCCCCTTGAAATGTCAGCCTTCTCTTGCTTGGATCTTCCACCATCCTCTGCGGAGAAGCAAAGCCCACAGGCTTTCAGGTAAGGCTGCTGGGCTGCATGCCATGAATATATACACTGCTCTGGGTGTCCAAATGGCCCACTGGCCATTTTAGTTTTCTGACGAGACCTAACTTCTAGGGAACAGGAAAGGGTGGCTTTGTTTGAGACCAGATTTGTAAGTTTTGTGTGGGCACCACTGCATTAAACATAATAGATGTCTGTCCGTCAATGCCTGTCCGTCAATGCCTACATATAGAGTAGAGCAGACTCTGTGAACAGGAGGCTGCATGGTGTGATGAGTGTCTAAAGGGCCCGGCTTCTTGCTCTAGTTCTGTCCCAAGAGTGACTCAGAGGGGCCTCATGTTTGGAATTACGGTTTTTTTGGTAGGATAAAAATTGCTTATAAGCAAAGTTATCCTTAAAAAATATCCCTTAAATCACCCACCAGGTATAGTGTATGTGGATGTTGTTATAATGTATATATACACATGTGTATATCTATATCAATCTGTATGCATATAATCTTTAAATACGAGGTGTGTCCAAGTTCTCACATTCTGAGGGGTGTGCAGGGACTGAGACTCTGAGAAGCCGGTAGAATCATATCCCTCATCTCATGCTCATCTCATGCTCTCTCCAGGCCATAGTCATGGAGTAAAATGATGGGCCTATCACACTGTTTATATCATTCGCTCTCTCTCCCACCTGAGTTGAAATCACAGAGGTTAACTGTAAGAATAACTTAATTCCATCATAATAAGTATCATTTGAATTTTACTGGACCGGTTTTACAAAATGCCTTAAAAGTATCTCACAGAGTACCTGTGTGACATTGGGTACGTCACCTACAAGCTCTGAGCTTAGACTCTTCAACGAAGGGGGTGGGACCAAAGCATCTCTGAGGTCCTGGGAGCCCCATGCCTCTAAACTATCTGCTTCAAATTATTTACAGTGGAGCTGAACAAGGTCCTGGAAAGGGGTTATTATAGTGTACACAATTCCAACTTCTACTGTCTAAAGCTCGGTAATTCCACAGGATAATACAAAGGCTTATACCACATTATGTTATGAAATAAAAGTAAAGTGTCTTACTATCAGTTCGGGAGGGAATATAGGTTCCTGGGATGGATCCAAGGGCTGGAATTCGTCTTCATTATACAGTTTGGTACATATCTCGACAAAACAAAACAAAATACAAGTGGAACTTCAGAGTAACTGGGAGATGCACAGGAGTCTCTAACTGTGGGACCTCAGAGTTAGGGCCTGACCCTCTGACACCTCAGACACTAAAGGTGGGTGCCAGGGCCCAGGGTGTCCCCAGTGGGATTCTCCCCACCTTCGGAGGACCATGACGGTGCCCCTGGCAGCTTTACTGAGCTCCGGGCTGGCTCTTTGGGTGTCAGGAGTTGGGTTTTAAGCTTCTGTGCTGGGTCTCAAGTGTTATTTGCAGATACGTATTTGCCATGAGCATGAAGATGCACCACCACTGCTTATGTCACCTGATGGGGCGTGAGGGGATGGGTAAACCCAGATTAGCACAGAAAGTTGCAACGCTTTTGACAGAGGACAGCCTTTTGTGGTGACTGGCCTCATGAAAGTCAGGGGCCTGCCCATTTGGAGGACTTTTGAAGGCTGTTTACGCCCTGAATTCACTGAAAAGAGTAGATAACGTGAATACATTTGGATTTACGTGGGTATTTTTTCAGTCAAATCCAAATGCAGCGGAACACCAGATACTTACCTTTTCCTGCCTACTCACAAAAGACCCTTCTTCTTGATCCATGCAACATTTCCCCGATCCTTTCATCTGACAAACAGGTGAAGCCTTCGGAAGGAATGCAGTTTAAAACAAAATCATTGGTTGATTCTTTAAATTCTAACCCAAGTACCAGGCAGTGCCCAGGCTCCACAGGAGGAGGTCATAGAGTGTGTCCTTGCCCTCAAGGACTCTGTAATGGGCTGGGGTGGGGAACAAGGTATTCAATCACTGAACAGCTAGAGAAATGGCAGGAACGCGCACCACGCTCATGATAGGGTCTTGTTAGTGGTCTCACTCAAGCCTCAGGGGAGGATGGAGAGAGTTAGAGGAATGCTTGGTCAGCAGTTAAGGCTTCCCACTAAAACATGAGGTAAATGGAGTGTAGTTGTAAGGTGGTAACTTAAAACAAAACAAAAGGCTCTTTTTCCTTGTAAGGGTCAGACAGAGTGGATCTTTTTTTAAAAAAATATATATTTTATTGATATTTTACAGAGAGGAAGGGAGAGGGATAGAGAGTTAGAAACATTGATGAGAGAGAAACATCGATTAGCTGCCTCCTGCACACCTTCTACTGTGGATCTGCCTGAAACCAGGTACATGCCCTTGACTGGAATTGAACCTGGGACCCTTGAGTCCGCAGGCGCACGCTCTATCCACTGAGCCAAATTGGCCAGGGCAGCGTGGATCTTTAATGAACTTATGGGAAGGCAGACTGCCTTGAAGACCTGCTACACACACATCTAAAGAAATGGAACACCTGA
>NW_006296434.1:30934-31638 GCF_000327345.1 Myotis davidii
TATCTGCATGTTAGTGTAGCTATTCTGAATTGTTTGGATAATTTAAGTCCCAGACCATTTGACCTTAATTTTCAGGACCTTTTGTGCAGAACCAAACGAGTGTCTTGGGCCTGAGTCCACTGGTCAGGGACTGCAGCTCTCAGGTGAATCATTGCATTCCTGTCTGTCCTTGTCATGTACAGACACGGCCTGCGTCTGTGGCTGTTCACAGGCCACTAGTTTGACAACATACATGGGGACTAGGAGGCCTGGGTTCTAGCTCCTGCTTTAGCACATGCTAGCTGGGTTGAGTTTGTTAAGTTTGGAAAATAAAACATGTTCCAAAGAGGTTTGTTAGATTAAATATGCAATAGGTGCGTACAGTTTTTGACACTAGGAAGAGCTAGAGTGGTGGCTTATATTTTCACTCAAGTCTCTGGGGAGGACTTGAATAAGGTAATTTCCTACAGACTTAAGAAGGGATTTGGATTTTGTTACAATGCTATGCACAATAAAGGAATTAACTGTAAATGTCTGAATGTGGGGACCCAGAATGAGTGAAACAAAATGCCTATCTTTCTATAGATTTCATCTCCAGGAAAATAATTACATAGCATTGGGTTGAATCATATGAAGTTGTTTTCATGGGTCAAGAATGGTGGAATATTGGCAATTCATATGGTTCAATTTAAATAGTACTTTAGTCAGGATTTAAAATAAGCTAG